>NC_137150.1:97135476-97735476 GCF_951394435.1 Stenella coeruleoalba
TTAAAAAAAAATAATGGTTATAAGGACTCTAAGGAAATGTGGGGGGAAATGCTGATGATACTGTCATAGGGTTAAAAAAAGCAGAATATCATATGTATATTATGTATTCAAATATATAAAATGTATAATAAAGCATTGAAAAAATAGGTACAGCAAAATTATAATAGTGGTGGTATTCGGTGATAGCATCATGGGGAATGTTTATTTTCTTTAACATCATTAGTAAGGTAAAGAAAGCAAATTAAAACAAGATACCATTTCACCTAAAAATAGGTTTATATTTAAAGAAAAAAAGAATGACAACCATTGATGAGGCAGTGGAAATGGGAACTCCTGTACAGAGCAGATAGATGTGTGGATTAACCACATTTTTGGCAATCTAGGAACATGCAGCAAAAGATTGGGGACTTCCCTGGTGGTCCAGTGGGTAAGACTCCACGCTGCCAGTGCAGGGGGCCCGGGTTCGATCTCTGGTCAGGGAACGAGATCCCTCATGCACGTCACAACTAAGAGTTCACATGCCGCAACTAAGGAGTCCCGCATGCTGCAATGAAGAGCCCGCATGGCACAACGAAGATCCTGCGTGCCACAACTAAGATCTGGCGCAGCCAAAATACATAAATATTTTTTAAAAAAGATTGAATATATTTTGCATCCATTTTGGCCCAGAAATTCTCCTTCTAGGACTATATTCTAAGGAAATGATTATGGAAGTGCAAGAAGATCGTGTTGCATGGATACTCCCTGCAGACCTGTACCTAAGAGCTCGAAGTTGGAAGCAAGGAAGAAGAACTTGTAGAAGGGAGAAGGTGGAGAACAGAGGTGTTGCAAACCTGGAAGCCTGGTAGGTCTGGGTGCTGTGCTGTAGGAATGCTGGGAGCACCGGGTGAAGTCTGTTGAGTTTACTCTCATCCTCATACTTCCCACTTTACCGCCCTGGGCATGACCGTCTCTCCCACTCAACAGCAGACTCTTAAGTTCAGTGTCTTCCTCATCGTTTTTTCACTGGCATTTAGTCCAGTGCCTGGCACATGGTAGGTGTTCAATCAATGCTTGATAAAGGGATGAGCGATTCCAATGAAAGCTGACAGAAGCTGATAATAAACAGCATTTTGAATTTTAAAATAATCAACAAGAGGAAGTTGTCCAGTGAACTTTTTACTTGCATAAAACTGGTTCTACTATTTGTAGGAAACCATTCTTTCTCACCTGTGACAACTGACTATGTTCTCCTAAAAGAAACCCAGGCTTATTTTCTAAGCATGGGCTGTAGTGCTTATAAAAGCATGTGCTAAATTTGGCTGGATTAATCTGAAGTATGTTGGTATACTTATGCTTCCTCTGGAAATAATCCTTTGCTGGAGAAACTTTCTCTCCAAAAACTGTGGTGACGTTGGTCCTTCCCAAGAATTCGATTGCTATTGCTAGAAGAATATTGATCGAAATCAAAATTGCCTTTGGTACCTGCATGGGGACCTCACCCGCTCGCTACTTCAGCCAGAGCTCATGCTCAAGTCAATGTGTCCTATAGGCCAGTGATAGCCAAGTCACCCAGGGAGTGAAAAATGCAGGTTCAAGCATGCCTTTCCGTATCAACCCCTAATCCTACCCCATCCCATGTCTCCAGAGAGTATGAGAAGCATGGTGAAAGAAGCATCAACTTCTCTCATTTTCCAAGTTCAGCTGCGTCCTTGGTATTCATCCATTCACTTAACAATAAGTATTCCTTGATTGCTCACTTATATCAAGCACTAGGGATATAGCATGAGATCTAATCCCTTTCCTCAAGGTGTTCACATAAAGTGGGGATGACAAGTATTCAAATAGATAATTATAATAAAACATGGTAACTCTTACAATAGAAGTAAGAAAGAGTAGGAGTAGGAGATAAGAGAAAGCCAAGGATGCTTTGTGTTATCTGCTTGTGGTTATGGTAAGACAAAACAATAGCATATTGCCAAGTTCCTTTCAAAAACTGGGAATTTAATTACAGATACAGTGACCAGACATGCCAGTTTGCCTAAGACAGTCCCAGTTTATGTCTGTTGTCCATTATCTCATCTGATTTAGCACTTATCCCAAGCAAATAATGTACATATAATTTCATCCTTTCAGCCATGGCCTTAGCTAGTAGTGAGATACCCATGTACAGTGAACAGAGTGCTTACTTTAATTAATGAAAGATAACCAGTGGCCCTTCATAGCAAAACATAACATATCCCTGTGACCTCTGCCACAGTTTGACAGTACAGCCCGTTAGGCCACAGCCTATGTTTTGGTCTGTGAGACATGTGGAGCTGCCAGGCTGCAAGTCAGTGGGGCTGGTGGGAAATGTGGGATATTACAGATTATGTTATAGGCACAAGATGTAGTGTGGAAAATAGATGCTGAGCAGTCTTGCTGAGAGTAGTTTGAACTCTCTTGCAACAGTGTTATTTATTATATGGTGTAAAAATATAACTACCTTATTGTTTGGTATCAGTTTTTTATTTGCTAGTAAATCCTTTTGGCTGTGAAGAGCTAAAACAAGGAACATACATGTTTAATGAAAAATTAAGCACAGTTTTTTTAAAGAAAGTTGATGAATGTGATACTTGCAATGTTGGTTGACATATACCCCCCACCACAGGAACCATCATGATGTCAATGACCATGGGAAAAATCAAAAGACATAAATTGCTGAAGAACATCAGAGTCTACTTCAAAAGTTTGCACTTATTTCTAAAAGCAATTACACTCCAATAAAGATGTGGGAAAAAAAAGAGTGTATTCAAAGACAGTGCTTTGCCTCAAGGAGCTACAGAAAGTCCACTTGTATACCATTATGTGAGCATGACTTTTCATTTAGATCAAATAAGTTTCCTTCTAGTTGCACTTTTTTACTAATTTTTTTTTTATAATCAAAGGAAAACTTTAATGTTTTGGCTCTATGAGCACAAAAAGAACCTCATAAACAGTTAAATGAAAGCAGTTTTAAATCAATGTCTTCAGATGTATTCATCCATCTGAATACATTGGTTTGATTTTTTTTAATTTGATTCTTCATGGAATCAAGGCAAAGCTTTTCAATATTCAGTATTGGAAGATAAAACTGACATGATTATAAATACTACTATAAATTCAGTTAAAAAATTCAACAATCAAGTGTAAATATTTTGGTTTTATAGTGATAACATAAATGCAAATTTGGTGGAGCACAACATCAGAGTAAAGATATTTTCTTAGCAAATTGAGAAATTTATGGAGAAATGGGCTTAAAATTGGTTGTGAAACATATATAATTAACAACTGTATCCAAACAAGCTACAACATTTTGTTAATCAAAAAAAGAGCTGTAGTTGTGCAAGTTTAAATATTTTCATATATTCACAGAGGAAATGAACTGCAAAATTTTTACAATGATAAAGATGTTAAAGAAATGCTTTAGCATGAGAGTACATGTGGTCTGTCTTTGCTACAAATCATCAACCAAAATTTTAGAAATGTCTGAGCCTTCAAAGAACTGTTTTCTATACCAAATGATATGTCCTACAATGATCCTGAACTTTTTCTTGGTAAATAAGCCCTCTAAGTTTTTGTGGAATTTTATTCAAAATAGTTGTAAAGTTTTAGACAAAGTATTCTACACATGGAATGCCACAAACCTTAGTTTTTGAGGATATAGTTAATTGTAATTATTGAAAATCAAGTTTGCAAACAAGAAGCTATTGAAATTTACCCCTATAAGCAAGGGAACAATTGAACATATTATATAATGAGAGTTCAAAATGTGTACAAGATTTAATTTTTAAATTCTATAATTGTGCTTTGAAATATCTCAATTTATGTGAAAACTATTTTGATGGAGCTCCTATTTTAATTGGATAAAATTTTCTTCTTGATGAGAATTAAATGATATCCAGGAAATCTAAGATTTCATAGCATCTAAATTTAGTAAAACATTCAAAAAAATCATAGATAGAAAAATTGTGAAGTCAAAAAAAGACCTTGCCTATAAAAATATTTGGGCTCCAGGCATGTGGGCCTCAGCAGTTGCAGCACATGGGCTCAGTAGTTGTGGCTCGCGGGCTCTAGAGTGCAGGCTCAGTAATTGTGGCACACGGGCCTAGCTGCTTCACGGCACGTGGGATCCTCCTGGACCAGGGATAGAACCTGTGTCCCTTGCACTGGCAGGTGGATTCTTAACCACTGCACCACCAGGGAAGTCCTAGATATTTTCTCAGTTAAAAAAAAGTTATGTTCAAAAGAGAAGAATCAATTAAAGGTGCAACAATCTGAAACTGATTAACCACAAAATGCACTTCAAAAAAAGAGTGCAGACAATTTTGTGAAAAAATTAAAAATATTTTAACAAAATATTTTTAAAAATACAAAAACCCAAATTTTTCATTAGAAAAATACAGGCGCATGAAATGAAGACCGAAACTGATTAAAGTGTGTGACTCTGTATCCAGAATAATTATTCTGTTTATGTTATCTTTTAGCATTTAGATAATATTTAAAGTATTTTTTAAGTTGGTTTAATGTACACAGATATATTATTTTAATTTTTGAAATAACTGCATTTTTAAAATAGTTTGTAATAGAATTCTTTTATATGCCCATCAATATGGTAATGTCAATTTACTGATCAATAAATAAAACTTTCGAATTAATATATAACTTTAGTTATTCTAGGGACCCCTTTCACTCTCAGAAGTGCACTAGTTTGAACAGTAAATTAATGATCACATAATTATAGATGAAGGAACAAGTTTCTTAAAACATTGCCTTTTCCTAATGGTAAACTAGAAGGAACTGGGGTACCAATCATTTCATGTTTCTGAAAGATATGTGATGGAGGTGCCCACAGGTAGGAAATATTATAACCAAAAGCTAGTCAGCAAAGAAGTAAACAAGGAGGAATCATAAACATGCCCCCACACATCAAAACCAAAGTTTCTATAAAGAGAGGAGAATATTGAGCTAATGTATGGATCTTACCTGCAAATGCACTAGAAAGATTTTGGAAACTTGGATTCTGAAACTTGACATACTTGTCTGTCCACCATGTAATTCCACTCCTTATCATTGGTACTTTGATATGGATAGATGAATTAAGGTTGTAAGAAAGAATAATGGTGTCTGTAGGGAAATTAAAAACTGTGTTAGATTCAAGTAAGCATTTTTGGCCACACTTGGAAGTGCACAACCAGACACAGCTTAAAAAGCAGGGTTTGAAGACTCTCCACATGCCTACATGGCATAGATGCTGGAATCAGAAGACTATTCTTTTTCTTGCTAAGGCCCCAATTATTGAAAAATACTCTTAGACTCCATTTGACTCATGTTTCCTAACTACTTCAAATCTCTGGTAAGGGAGAACTTATTTGCAAATGAAATACCATAAATCAGTGGATAATATATACAAACAGTATTTTAAAAACTGCCATTCATCCTACACCCAGTGGGACTCACCCACGATTAGGGGTCCAGCAGCGATGCGGGAGACCCTGGGGGAGACGGTGGGGCAGGAGCGTGAAGGATCGGAAGCGAATGCGGCCAGCGCATTCCCTGTCCACTTAGGCACCTGGGAGCCTATTGGGCTCCTGGGCCTAATCCTCTGCCCTCAGAGCCTCCCTCCTGCAGCGCAGAGCCAAAGCCTTGCCTCTACACCCCCACCCAGGGCCCTACCTCCAAACTCCTGAACGCCACACTCCAGAGGCCCTCCTTTTGAAGTGCTGCAGCTACCCTTTCCCGCAGGTCCTAAGCAGAGGCCCCGCCCTACACTTGAACGTCACCCCCACTCCCGCCTAGGGAGACTCATTAGCCAGACTCATCAAGCAAAAAAGGGAGAAGACTCAAATCAACAGAAGTAGAAATGAAAAAGGGGAAGTAACAACTGACACTGCAGAAATACAAAGGATCATGAGACATTACTACAAGCAACTATATGCCAATTAAAATGGATAACCTGGAAGAAATGGACAAATTCTTTGAAAAGCACAACCTTCTTAGACTGAGCCAGGAAGAAATAGAAAATATAAACAGACCAATCACAAGCACTGAAATTGAAACTGTGATTAAAAATCTTCCAACAAACCAAAGCCCAGGACCAGATGGCTTCACAGGCAAATTCTATCAAACATTTAGAGAAGAGCTAAGACCTATCCTTCTCAAACTCTTGCAAAATACAGCAGAGGGAGGAACACACCTAAACTCATTCTATGTGGCCACCATCACCCTGATACCAAAACCAGACAAAGATGTCACAAAAAAAGAAAACTACAGGCCAATATCTCTGATGAACATAGATGCAAAAATCCTCAGCAAAATACTAGCAAACAGAATCCAACAGCACAACAAAAGGATCATACACCATGATCAAGTGGGGTTTATCCCAGGAATGCAAGGATTCTTCAATATACGCAAATCAATCAATGTGATACACCATATTAACAAATTGAAGAAGGAAAACCTCATGATCACCTCAATAGATGCAGAAAAAGCTTTCGAGAAAATTCAACACCAATTTATGATAAAAATTCTCCAGAAAGTGGGCATAGAGGGAACCTACCTCAACATAATAAAGGCCATATATGACAAACCCACAGCCAACGTCGTTCTCAGTGGTGAAAAACTGAAACCATTTCCACTAAGATCAGGAACAAGACAAGGTTGCCCACTCTCACCACTATTATTCAACAATAGTTTTGGAAGTTTTAGCCACAGCAATCAGAGAAGAAAAAGAAATAAAAGAAATCCAAATCGGAAAAGAAAAAGTAAAACTGTCACTGTTTGCAGGTGACATGATACTATACATAGAGAATCCTAAAGAAGCTACCAGAAAACTACTAGAGCTAATCAATGAATCTGGTAGAGTAGCAGGATACAAAATCAATGCACAGAAATCTCTTGCATTCCTCTACACTAAGGATGAAAAATCTGTAAGGGAAATTAAGGAAACACTCCCATTTACCATTGCAACAAAACGAATAAAATACCTAGGAATAAACCTACCTAAGGAGACAAAAGACCTGTATGCAGAAAACTCTAAGACACTGATGAAAGAAATTAAAGATGACATAAATAGATGGAGAGATATACCATGTTCTTGGATTGGAAGAATCAACAGTGTGAAAATGACTCTACTACCCAAAGCAATCTACAGATTCAATGCAATCCCTATCAAACTACCAATGGCATTTTCCACAGAATTAGAACAAAAAATTTCAAAATTTGTATGGAAACATAAAGGACCCCAAATAGCCAAAGCAATCTTGAGAAAGAAAAATGGATCTGGAGGAATCAGGCTCTCAGACTTCAGGCTATACTACAAAGCTATAGCAATCAAGACAGTATGGTACTGGCACAAAAACAGAAATATAGATCAATGGCACAGGATGGAAAGCCCAGAGATAAACCCACACACATACGGTCACCTTATCTTTGACAAAGGAGGCAAGAATATACAATGGAGAAAAGACAGTCTCTTCAATAAGTGGTGCTGGGTAAACTGGACAGCTACATGTAAAAGAATGAAATTAGAACACTCCGTAACACCATACACAAAAATAAACTCAAAATGGATTAGAGACCTAAATGTAAGGACAAGCACTATAAAACTCTTAGAGGAAAATATAGGCAGAAGACTCTACGACATAAATCACAGCAAGATCCTTTTTGACCCACCTCCTAGAGAAATGGAAATAAAAACAAATGCAAACTATGAAACTTAAAAGCTTTTGAACAGCAAAGGAAACCATAAATAAGATGAAAAGACAACCCTCAGAATGGGAGAAAGTATTTGCAAATGAAGCAACTGACAAAGGATTAATCTCCAAAATATACAAGCAGCTCATGTAGTTTAATATCAAAAAAAGCAAACAACCCAATCCAAAAATGGGTAGAAGACCTAAACAGACATTTCTCCAAAGAAGATATACAGATTGCCAACAAACACATGAAAGGATGCTCAACATCACTAATCATTAGAGAAATGCAAATCAAAACTACAATGAGGTAACACCTCACACCGGTCAGAATGGCCATCATCAAGAAATCTACAAACAATAAATGCTGGAGAGGGTGTGGAGAAAAGGGACCCTCTTGCACTGTTGGTGGGAATGTAAATCAGTACAGCCACTATGGAGAACAGTATGGAGACTCCTTAAAAAACTAAAAATAGAAGTACCATGTGACCCAGCAATCCCACTACTGGGCATATACCCTGAGAAAACCATAATTCAAAAAGAGTCACGTACCACAATGTTCACTGCAGCACTATTTACAATGGCCAGGACATGGAAGCAACCTAAGTGTCCATCAACAGATGAATGGATAAAGAAGATGTGGCACATATATACAATGGAATATTACTCAGCCATAAATAGAAACGAAATTGAGTTATCTGTAGTGAGTTGGACCTAGAGTCTGTCATACAGAGTGAAGTAAGTCAGAAAGAGAAAAACAAATCCGTATGCTAACACATATATATGGAATCTAAGAAAAAAAAAAAAAGGCTCTGATGACCCTAGGGGCAGGACAGGAATAAAGACACAGACATAGATAATGGACTTGAGGACATGGGGAGGGGGAAGGGTAAGCTGGGACGAAGTGAGAGAGTAGCATTGACATATATATACTACCAAATGTAAAATAGATAGTTAATGGGAAGCAGCTGCCTGTCGCAGGGAGTTCAGCTCGTGCTTTGCGACCACGTAGAGGGGTGGTTTAGGGAGGGTGGGAGGGAGATGCAAGACAGAGGGGATATGGGGATATATGTATGCATATAGCTGATTCACTTTGTTTTACAGGAGAAACTAACACAACACTATAAAGCAATTATACTCCAATAAAGATGTTAAAAAAAAATAAACTGCCACTCAGCTACAGGAGTAATCTTCTGGATATTTAGATTGTTACACACTCATGAAACGGAAGATGATGGAGATAGGAAAAGACACCTACCATTGAACATGCTATTGGCAATAGCACCACAAGGAGCGATGGGGATCCCATTGTGGGAGGTTTTGAATGGAGCACAGTTTCTAACATCCTGGATGAGAAATGATACAGGAAGAAGTGTTTTTGGTAAAATCTCTTAAAATGCTGGAAGTGAAAATACTGGCAGTGTAAATCAACCCATGCTGCTCCACTGGCACAGATGGAGATTACGGGCTGCTACCTGCTGTTCCCAGGCGGCTGGCTGACCTAGACTAGACAATTTTTGTGTTTTGGAGATATGTATGTGTGTACGTGCACGTGTGTGTAGTTTCTTTCCTCATTGACAGTACATTGCATACCAAATATGTCTGCAGGAAGAAATTTTACTTTGCTTGCTGTGCTAAATACCACACTAAGCCCACAATGGAATATATTTTTAAAAGTTTTTTCTTATTGGAGTGTAACTTATATTCTAAAAAGTATATAAATTGTGATTCTACAGTTGGATGACTTATCACAGGGAAATCCACCCACCTAACTACAAGAATACATTTTAAAAAGAGTGGCTGCTAAAAACCATTTGGTTATCCCTTTTATATAATGCCAGTATAGAAAAGGTTTCCTTCTATCTTTTCTTGCCAGCATGCTGAATATCATTTACCAAGAGTTAAATTTTGTAATCTTAGGTCTGAAAGAATATTCATTAAACCAAAGGCTTTCATTCAATCAAGTAGAGCCCAGTTTCCTTAAACTAGGCTGATTGAAGCCCCCAGTTTTAAAAAGGACAATGGTGGATATAGAGTGAGCTAGGCTGAAACCAATCACTCAGGGTTACTATCAAAATGGTTGGTACATCCATCAACTAAAATAGGCAACTTTAAAGATAACTACAGAAATTAAGTATGAGAAAATAATATTGAAATCTAATCGATGTGTCAGTCATTCAAAGAAGCAAAAAACTCTACTATTTGAAGAAGCTCCAGTATGCCATCAACTTTATTAAGAGAAACATAAATCCTGAATTGTGGTTGAAAGGTACTTGAAGATTTGCCCTTCTGACACATTCATTATTACCAAGACCTGGGCAGTCCAATATGTATCTGGTTTCAATATAAAATGCTGTCAAATAAAAAAATGGTTGGTGCATGAAAGGCTAAACATCTAATTGGACAAGATTCACATTCCTGCTCTGAAGAGGGAAAGCAGCAGTTATCCTGAATACTCAGCACCTTCAGTTCATGCAAGAATGAAATGAGCATTTCTGTCTTGTAAAAACTTAGCTTTTGAGTTTATTTTCCATACTGTCTTTTAGACTGAAAGATCCATCTGGCTTAAAAAAAAAAAAAAGAGTATTATACCAAGTTAAATAAAGCCTTACCTTTACATCTGTACCCACCAGTTGGCTATTACTTCTGGATAGAATATATCGATAGAGGTTCTGATAGAAGCCATACAATTTGTAGTACATATAAACATTACCCTGTAGAGGAGAACAGCAAGATGTAAGAAAAGAGAAAAATAAACTGAAATATTAATAAACACGGACAGGAGTTTTAAAATATAAGAAGTAGTACCAAAAAATATTGATGTGAACTGAAAGTTTCTTTATATCAGATAGAAACCCAAGAAATTATTTTTAAAAATCAGTATTGGAAAATCCTGGTCTATACAAAATTATTAAAATGACTACATAACTTATTTTTAATGTCTTTGTAAGGGCTACCACATTCCTGCCTTGAAAAAATTTTATAACTAGCCTTTGTATTCTCAATATATAAAATTTGATTTCACAAATATTTCCCAGCAATACTAGGAAAGATCCTTTGTCTAGGGGTTGTGGTAAGCATCAAATTCACATGGTCTCAAAGCAGATCCATGAAACACAATTTAAAATTGGAGCCACTGAGCATGTTTAGGCGCATGTTCACAACTGCCCATGTGAAAGACACAAGCCCAGCTCCTTGGTGTCCAGCTCCGGTGTTGTCTTTTTATCACTAGGATCTAGCACAGTACTGGGGCATATTATACTTGGTTAAGAAATGGTGAGCCATTTGTTATGGACAAAAAGATGGAATAGTTCACTGATCTAGAAGAAAGGTGGTTTTCACCTTAGCAATAAGTAGCCTTGTGGCCATGAGAGATGGGCGTTTTCATGGATTTTGCCGAATGAGGCTGCCCAATCACAGGCTACCATTGTGCTTCTACATTCATGGTGAAATACCAAGGCCCTAGAACTTCTCCTTTTTTTTTTTTTTTTTAATTTGTATTTATTTATTTTTGTCTGCATTGGGTCTTCATTATTGCGTGAGGGCTTTTCTCTAGTTGGGGCGAGCGGGGGCTACTCTTCGTTGTGGTGCTGCAGCCTTCTCATTGCGGTGGCTTCTCTTGTTGCGGAGCACAGGCTCTAGGAATGTGGGCTTCAGTAGTTGTGGCATGTGGGCTCAGTAGTTGTGGTTCACGGGCTCTAGAGCACGGCTCAGTAGTTGTGGCACACGGGCTTAGTTGCTCCGTGGCTTGTGGGATCTTCCCAGACCATGGCTCAAACCTGTGTCCCCTGCATTGGCAGGTGGATTCTTAACCACTGCGCCACCAGGAAAGCCCCTTAGAACTTCTTCAAGTGGGCTTGATATAGATTTTACTAACAGCACATATGATGCAAATGTAAATGTCCAAGGTAGCTATTTATAATTAATATTCTACCTACCTCCAAAATAATGAAGGTATGCATCTAAAAATATGAAGGCCTAAATTTTATTAAGTGCCTCCCATATGTCAGGTGCTATGTTCAGTGCTAGAAATACAAAAGTATTACTTTACAGTTCCCTGAGTCAACTGATTCTTTTATGCTATGCAAATTTGGCCTCGCCCTAAGGACCTTTAAGAGGATGAGTATGGAAGATGGGAGCTGGTACCCAGGTTAGGCTGAAAATAAAGGTCATGGTAAGTGTGACCAGTTACAGAAAACAACAAAGGCTGAAGAGCTTAGTCCCTGGTAAAAGAAAAGCCTCTGGAACACTGAGAAAGGGAGAAGCTGGGCCCTAAGAGGCGGGCTGCAACATCGTAAACAGAGAGCACGGATGTGAAGGTGAACAAGTCAGGCATAGCAGGAATGACAGATTATATTTCCTCACCAAAGGAACCTCTACTGATGACCCATAACTACAGAAAATATGAAATCCATGGAATGGAACTTACCATACATTTTCTTGGAAGCTAAAAAGAGCATTCTACTTACCCAAAGGTATATACTCATATAATCATGACAAAATAAATAGAGAACACTCACATGCTGGGGACAGAAGTGTTTTAATAAACTGTTTTCAATAATTCTTTGTCCAAGATTTTACAAGGCCTCCAAGATCATCATCTTTTGATTAGTCCTAGAGGCACAATGCACTTTATAGTGTTTCTTTTCTTCCATGGTACTTGGTGCAGGATTCCTAGTTTAAGGCAGAGAGCCTTGCGTGGGTCTGTCATCTAGCGTGTGTAATGTGTGTGAACTTGTGGGCAGAAGGCTCTGTGCTTGCCCTGAGTAGTTTGGTTAGATTTTTATGAGAAAGCCTTTGCCTCAAAGGAATGGTTAGCAGCTGGTAACACTTATTTGCCTTTAGGATTTCAAAGGACACAGACAGATGGGAACTTGAAGCCCTTTAAGGTTTTATCTTTTGGATTTTTTTTTCTTCAAAATTTTAAGCACCCTGTGCCTCCCAAGAAGGAACCAATCCTGCTGACACCTTGATTTCAGACTTCTGATTTCTAGAATTGTAAGAAAATAAATATCTAGCGTTTAAAGAAAAAAGAAAAAGCAACACTAACTTTTACTTTCGGGGGGCAGCATGGTGAGTTGAGGAAGGCAAGAAAGTACACAATTGTAGAGAACTAGAATTTTGACCTTTAACAAAAGAGCACAGATATAAAACTTCCCTCATGGGACTTTATATAGATATCACTTACAACTCAAGTACTACTCAGTAATTTTCTCATAATTTACATCAGACTCACAAAAATGATTAGAGATACAGATGTATTCAGAATATTACTGATGCCAACATGCTTTCATCTGGGATCAAGGGGGAAATAGGAAAGGGACACATAAAACCAAAGCTTCCTAGAGCATAAAGAAATATAATTTATCACTTTATCTTTTTTTCCATTCATTTAAAATTTCGGCAAACATTGTCTAAGCATCTACCATGTAAAATATACTGTGCTGTGCCCCTGTGAAGGAAGCAAAGATTCTTATGTTCATTCAATAAACATTAATTGGGCAACTACAGGGTGTCAGGCATAGTTATAGGTGCTTGGGATACAATAGTGAGAGACAGACAATAAACAATACATATAAAAACTGTTCATTTATATAGTAAGTTGGAAGGTGATAAGTACTATGGAAAAAATGGAAATTACAGTAAGGTAATAAGAATCAGGAGTGCAGGTGTGAGGTGAGCAGACAGAATGAAGTATGAAATAGGATGGCTACTGTAGGCCTGAGTAGGTGATGGCTGAGCCAAACCGGACCTGAAGGCAGCAGGGGAGTTAGCCGAGTGGATGTCAGGTACAGAGAAGAAGCGAATGCCTGACTTGTCTGAGGAATGAGGGGGCCGGTGTGGTCAGAGAGGGGGTGGGGAAGAGAATGGAGAGAGGAAGTTAGGAGGAAGTAAGAATCCAGATCACATAGGCCTTGTAAGGACTTAGGCTTTTTCACTGAGTAGAAAGAGAAGCCATTGCAGGGATTTTTGAACAAAGGAATAACATGATATGACTTATACTTTAAAACGTTCACTCTGGCTGCTCTATTGAGACATGGATACAACAGGGAGACCTGATAGGAGGCTACTGTAGAAATCCAAGTGAGAGGTGAGGGTGGCATGGAGCTGGGTAGTAGCAGCAGAGGTGGGCAGAGGTGAGCAGACTCTGGATATATTTTGAATGTAGAACCAATAGGATGGATTGGATGCAAGGTGTGAAAGAACGAAAGGAGTCAAGAATGACCCCTGGGCTTTTAGCCTGAGCACCAGAAGGACAGAGTTCTTTTCAACTGAGATCGTCTGCGGGTGGAATAGGGTTTTTCTGGGGATGGGCGTAGAGTAAGTAAGGGGAAGAAGTGGATATTAGTTCGGTTTTAGAAACATTAAGCTGAGATAGAAAACAGAGAATTGGTAATCGATAGCATTTAAACCTAGGAGGTAGATGATATTTCCAAGGAGGTGAGTGCATACGGAGTGGAGATGAAGACTGAAGGCCGTGACTAAAGCCCTGCAGATCTCCACGTACAGAGTTTGGAGAGGGCTTCCCTGATGGTGCAGTGGTTGGGAGTCTGCCTGCAGATGTGGGGGACGCGGGTTCTTGCCCCGGTCTGGGAAGATCCCACATGCCGCAGAGCAGCTGGGCCTGTGAACCATGGCCACTGAGCCTGTGCATCTGGAGCCTGTGCTCCACAACGGGAGAGGCCGCGACAGTGAGAGGCCAGTGTACCGCAAAAAAAAAAAAAAAAAAAGAAAGAAAAATAGTTTGGAGAAAATAGGAGGAACAGCAAAGGAACCAAAGAAGGGCAGTCAGGGGACTTCCCAAGTGGCGCAGTGCTTAAGAATCTGCCTGCCAGTGCAGGGCACATGGGTTTGAGCCCTGGTGCGGGAAGATCCCACATGCCACGGAGCAACTAAGCCCATGCTCCACAACTACTGAGCCTGTGCTCTAGAGCCCACGAGCCACAACTACTGAGCCCACATGCCACAACTACTGAAGCCCACACGCCTAGAGCCCATGCTCTGCAACGAGAAGCCCCCACTCGCCACAGCTAAAGAAAGCCCGTGAGCAGCAACGAAGACCCAACGCAGCCAAAAATAAATAAATTAATTAAAAAAAAAAAAAAGAAGGGCAGCCAGAGGGCAAGGAGGAAAACCAAGAGAGTAAGGTCTCCTGGAAGCCAAGAGAAGAAAGCATGTCAAGGAGGAGGGAGTGATTGCCTGTGTCCAGTGTGTGACAAGGCACTGAGGACGGAGCACTGGATTTATCCACAAGGAAGTCATTGGTAACCTCGCAATTTCACTGAGTGTTAGGGCCATGGGTGGGTCTTTGAGAATGAGAAGAGAGGAATTGGAAATACCCAAGAGAGATGACTCCTCTGAGGAGTTTCCCTGCTAATGCGAGGAAAGAAATAGGCAGATAGCGGGCAGGGAAATTTGGGAGAACAGAAGAGTGCTTTGTTTTTGTTTTTTAACAGATAGGTCAAATAATATGTTTGTGTGCTGATGGGAATGATCCAGTAGAGAGAAAATTTGATGATATAGAGAGATGACAACTGCTGAGTTAAGTCCTTATAAAGGCAAGAAAGGCTAGCATCTATCACACAAGTGGAAAGGTGAGCCTTCAGATGAGAGCATGGGTGGTTCACCTGTGGTAACACGTGGGAAGGTTGAATATGTAGTGCAGATACGTCTGGACGTGTATTTGTGTGGTGTGGCATGTAAAGCATGGTCCCTTTCCTCAGGGAGCTTCCTGTGAATAGAGGAAATGAGTCTACAGGATATTATATGGGCGATTGTAAGTCCATAAGAAGAGTTAAAACAGCACTCTCAGGATACAAATGTGGGCAAATTCTTGCTGGAGACATGAGCGAAAAGGAGGCTCAAGGAAGTGTTTGGATATTAGTGGCTTAAAACAAGTGAGATCTTACAGGTGGGAGTGAGAGGGGAGACTTTCTAGGCAAAAGAACAGCAGGAACATAAAGAGTTGCATCATGGAAAAGCAAGTTGGGCAGTTTGGCAGGAGTACAAGGTCTCCTGCAAAGATAAAGATGAAAAGGTGGCTGGGCCTCAGGTGTTGAAAAGTAATCTGAAAGAGGGCACATTTTGGGGGACAGGGTGTGGTCTACTGATTTGGCAAATAACAGTTGGCTAAAAGTAGGAGAAGCCAAAGGCTAGATGTGCAGTTAAGGTTGCTGTGATGCTAGATCAGGAGGGACTGAACTGGGGTGATGCCAAGAAAATGGAGTGAGAAAGTGGTTCGGAGAGACAGGGATTGCAGAACAGTAATCATACATCAGAGGTCTGGATGAGAAAGGAGTGGGCAGGGTAAAGTCAAGGAGGAAAATTTTGAGTCTCGGTGATGGGATCTTTCCCAGAAAGGGAAGTCAGGAGGGTTTTTCAGGAGATGACGATGAGTCTGGTATGGGGAGAAAGCAAGGCCTTGAGGATGGGATGTTCAGTGACAAGCTCAAGAGAAGGCCTGCCTGCACGTGAAACATCACATGCAGAGTCATCTATGCAGGGGAAGGAGGGGAGACGGATCAGGTTAGGGAGGAGGTGCTGTGGGAGAGGTGCAGAGTCCAGAGGACAGGACAGGACCTTTGAAAAGTTTCAAGAAATACATTTTCTTTTTTTATAAATTTATTTATTTATTTATTTGGCTGCATTGTGACTTTGTTGCTTGCGTGGGCTTTCTCTAGTTGTGGCGAGCGGGGGCTACTCTTCGTTGCGGTGCGTGGGTGTCTCATTGCGGTGGCTTCTCTTGTTGTGGAGCACGGGATCTAGGCTCAAGGGCTTCAGTAGTTGTGGCTCGCGGGCTCTACAGCACAGGCTCAGTAGTTGTGGCGCATGGGCTTAGTTGCTCCGTGGCATGTGGGATCTTCCCCGACCAGGGATTGAACCTGTGTCCCCTGCATTGTCAGGCGGATTCTTAACCACTGCGCCACCAGGGAAGTCTCGAAATACATTTTCATTTGATCAAGTCTTTGCTACCTAGTAAGACTGTGGTGGCCCTGAAAAGGTGCCTCTTGATCTCCTACTGCAGGGAGCGTAATCGAGGGGTGGGCGCGGCTGCTGTGCTCTGAGGTCATCCTATGTTTGCACCAAGGCCATGCTTCCCATTGCTGCTCCCAGACAATGGCTGAGCAACAGGGATACTGAGGTAAGGACTCTCTGTTGGGGTTGCTGAAACTTTCTTAAGAATACTCTGCAGTCTAAGACCTTTCTTCCCTCTTCCCCATCTCTCTACCCTCCTCTCCCTCTGTCCCTCCTTCCTTCCTACTCTGCTTCCCTCTCCTTCCCAGGGGTCAGAGCTGTGCTGTGGTCTGACAGCTCTCCCAGCCTCCTCCAGCTTCCTCCATATTTTCCCTCGCAGGCAGTTCCCCCAGTAAATCTCTGGCATGTCTAATCCTGTCTTGGCATCTGCTTCTCAGAGGACCTGGACTAACACGAGACTTTAATCAGCCCCAAAGCAGGGATGTCTCTTAATATTTCTTTGGCATTTCTCACAGTGCCTGACAGCCAGGCCGAGTCGCCTTAGGGATTAGGCAACTGCATGTGTAGAATGACTAGGAGGGGAGGACACAAGGAGTGTCCCAGGTATGTGACCTTTGACACTAACTCACTGTGTGACCTTGGCCAAGTCACTTAACCTCTCAACCCATTAATCTCACTGTAAAATGAGTGGTTAGATTCAGTAATTTCTATGGTCCCCTCCTGTGTTGACATTTGGCATAGAACCTGTTTGATTGATGTTAAGAATTGTTACAAAGCTGGGTGGGTAAAGAATCCGGAAATTTAGACATAAGGAGAAGAATGAAATTCCAAAGAAAAAAAAGGGGGTGGGGGCAGAGAGTCGAACATGAACTCAATACTTTATAAGATCCCCGCCCCCCATTCCCACCCTGCGTTATTTCTTGTATTTTCAGTTTTGGACATTTGGTGGAGATCATGAATTTACTGCCACATGTTAAATAGGAGGAGAGCAGCGTACAGCCAATTGAAGGCGCTTGAATCTCACTTACCTTCATTGTCTCTGGAAGGACAAAGGGAATAGAGCAGTTGCATTCTTTGTCAAAATTAGCAGCATTTTCCCGCAGTTTTGCACAATTTGCACATTTTTCTGTGTAATTAATCTGTCAGGCAGGGAAAATAATAATTATTAATTAAAAAGGGATGTGAGTACATATCTTAAAATTAAAGTCCTGAGTCCATCAAAGTCTCCAGGCTTTCTAGGTCAAGGGCGTGCTATCTGGGACATGAACCAAGGTCAGCCCTGTGGATGTGTGGGACGAGTGGGTCTCCTTACAGCCTTTCATTTTGGGACCCAGCTGCATTTTGCCACTTACTTGGAGTTCAGGGTTTCTACTACATATTTATGTAACCTGCTATGATGAAGCCTTATGCCTCCATCATAAAAAGTTACCACTAGGAAAATATTAGTCAGTGACTCATGAGAACTGGGCCTGCAGCCTGAGTCTAATCAGCGTTATGGGAAAGTCACTTCACTGTTTTTCCATTTTATTGTATGGAAAATATTTATACTAGTGAATTATTCTACATGGTATCTAGAGGAAGTTTTTAAAAATGACCAAACATAGAAAAAAAAATGTTTCCAAAATGTAGAGTTATCGATTTATGTGAAGCAATTGTTTTTAAAATGTTGTTATATTATTTTTTAAAGTTAAGTTCTGTGCAAAATGGTATAAGTGGACTCTTTAAAAAAGGGTAGTGGGTCCCGAATGGGCAAATCCTGTGAGCTCTGGCTCAAGGACTCAGTTATGTGAAGACGGAGCTGGAAGGAGAGCAGGGAAGGGGGGCTCAGAGAGAGGCCACGAGGCTGTGCATTTCCCTTCCGCTCCAGGAAACACTCATCTCAGGCTCCCAGCGGTGGTTGTGAGGTCCTGCTGGTCGCTGCTGCTTTTTCCTCACTGTGTTGAGGAGTCATTAGAAAAGTCTGGGAATGGGAAAGGAACAGGGAAGCAAGGGACTGGCTTTCTCTTCAGTCAATTGCCAATGGGATTTTAGATTCTTTGGGAGAGAAGAGCAACAAGAAAGAAAGAAGGAATTTTCAATGCTTGCAAAGCCACTGGGTGTTTGGAAGTCAAAGAGGTAAAGTGTGGATACTAAATTAAAGATTAGCCAAAAGGCTACTTAATTGTACTTAGATGCTTATATTTACTTAAATCATTCTTTAAGTATGCAGCAAGACTTGAACTGTTTTTTTAAAAATACTGATGCCTTTTCTGTTAGTGACACTGCATTCTAATTTTTTAAAAGCATTGAAGAACAGAGCTGTACCTAATTGAGACCTACCAATAGCACACTGAACTGTGACTGAGGAAACGGCTGCTAGTTCAGCCAGTCTCTGATCCTGAGCTCCAGGGCCCACATTTTGTTCATCAGCATGATTTTGGCTAGCAATTAATTGATTTGTGAGGTCATTTTAGTAGTATACACACTAATCCATGGATTCTTGAGAGAGTTCTATCAATGCCGAATTAGAAAAAAATGTCTTTCATGATCAAGTAATTTTTGAGTAGATGATATCCAAGGTGCTTTCTAGCTCTAAACATTTTATGAGGGAAACATGCCTTTGATCTACTGTCTACTTTTGCTGCTCAAACCTATAGCTCTAAAATGACAGCAAAGATCATAGTCTGGTCCTCACAGAATTTTGGAAAGGCAGGAATTATCATTCTTGCTTAAAGTAAACTGCAAAAAGGGCACATTCTCGGTGTGCCCCAGGGCTAAGTGAGAAGAGGAAAGCCAGCTCCGAGCTCTTCTACTAGGTGTGTGTTGACCACACTGGCCTGGGATACATCTTATACATCCTGATACATCCTGATACTCAGGATCAGAGACTGGCTGGACTAGCAGCCGTTTCCTCAGTCACAGCTCAGTGTGCTATTGGTAGGTCTCAATTAGGTACAGCCCTGTTCTTCAATGCTTTTAAAAAATTAGAATGCAGTGTCACTAACAGAAAAGGCATCAGTATTTTTTAAAATAACCGTTCAAGTCTTGCTGCATACTTAAAGAATGATTTAAGTAAATATAAGCATCTGAGTACATTCACCTTACCACCCATTACAACAAAACACTTCCATTGCAAAAGAGGATCGGTCTCTATGGGTGGTTTCTGATTTTCCTGTATAAAAGCAAAGTGTTAGAAACGGTCCTCTCTGAAGTGGCTTAAAAGAAAAGTCAATTGGAAAATCCCCTTAACATCATGATAAAATCATTCTGTTGAAAGCTGTTTGCAGAGTGGCCTTGGCCAACCATGGAGTGAGGTTCTCCTCACATCGCTAAGGTGACATCATTCAGCAATTGCTGTCTCTTAATGGAGGCTGCACTTCAAAGAGGGTGGGGATGGGTGCCCAGAAGGGAGGAAGCTGGAAGGACATGGGAAGGGGAGGAGAAGAACCAGAAAGAAAGGGGTTGGTGAAGGAGAAAATAGAACAGTAAACAGGATGAACTTTATGGAAATGAATATCAACCTTATAAGCCAATTACTTTGCTATCGTCTTCAACAAGGCAAGTTTACTTCCCTCCTGCCATTTTGCCTTTTTCACTTGGTGGGGCCTGGTGGTTTACATTACCACCCTGGAGGACTCAAGAGGACTTAGGGGCACCTGCCAGGAGCTGGGGGGTGGGGTACAGAAAATTTCAGTGGAAAGGCAAGAGAGCAGTGTGTGTTGGTAGGAGGAGTGGGACCTAAAATGCAATTTTCTTCTTTGAAGTCCTCGCTATTTGCCATAATCCATTCTTTGAGTAAGTGTGTGCCTGTTATGCACTGGCAACGTGCAAGGAAGGGGTTGTGGATATGGCAAACAAGCCAGCCGTGGCTGAGCCCTCTGTTCTTAGCACACACTACCTTACTTACTCTATCGTTAGGTCGTTGAGGATGGAGTTCAACTCTTACAAACCTTACTCATCTACACACCCAGAAGGACTCTGAGCACCTTCAGACACTCATGAACATTAAATCAGGGTTGACAGACTTGGCCTTCATGGTAATTTTGCCACTCGCCTATGCGGGGAGAGGGAATACATGAGCTTTCCATGGCTGCCTTCAGAGTGGAGGTCATACGGTCTGGGATGTCGCATAACCTGCTGAGCTGATTTGCATGAAACATGTACTTAATTTATTAGACCAAATGCGGGCATGGCCTCAGACCAGATCTGAGCTCCCCCTCCCCAGACCAGCTACTGGGCTTCTCATCCTCCAACAGCTTGTTGTCAAATCGGCAAAAGGCTTGTAACTGAGGGGTTCACTGCTCAACTTCCACTTTTCTCACTCTGAGTAGAACTTGGTTTATTTTGCTAAGTATCCTTCAGAGGCCAGAAAGATTTGTGTTCTTGCCTTTCCCGGATAAAGCGATGATCTCAGACGGAATTTATTTGCAAAGGGAAAGACACAATGCTTGAAAGTGGGGCAAAATTAAGACCTATATCTTTGGCTCTTGGCTCTTTTTATCGATATGATTCACGGGTCCCTGGCAGTCATTTGGTCTTGCCTCTCCTCCCGCCTCTACCAGTCACTTGCTCGGTACTCTGCCAGCATAAAAAGCTCCTGACTTTGCCAGGCCCCTGTAAACAAAGGTGGCTGAACTGACCAGTGTGAGAGTAATTGTCCTCAAGAGGGAGAAGGGATGAACAAAGCCACCACATAGAGGCTCTTTCACCATCTGCACCTGCCAGCTGAAAAAGGGATGCTCCAGTCTCATCTGCTTCCCTGTTGGGGGGCTGGGTTCTCAAACTGACCACTCTTTATAGTCCGAAAGCTGAAAATTCTTAGAAATTGCATCCAAAAAGTGAGATGGGACACACCTCTACTTCCTTGATGGTCTTTGCAGACAACAGAAGGATGACGCCCACTCCAAGGCAGAACACGCCTGTGGCAAAAAAGCCGGAGAGGATTTTGTTGGCTGAGAGCTGTAGCTGGTAGGCGGGCAACTGCTGCTGCTTCACGGCACTGTTGTCTGGCAATCTGGACTGGCAGTCCTGGGATTTCCTCTTCATTGTGGTTCTGCGGGTGACCCAGATATACTTTTGAGACATTTATAACATTACTGCTCAGAGTAATACCACATAATGGTAATATTGAGAATTACATGAATCTTCCTTTGCCCTCGCAAAGTCTTTCTGCTTTCTGGAATTATTTCTTAACCAGACCCGATTTCCACAGCTCCCTTCAATCAGCCATTGTTGGGTATGTTTTACGTAGGCCCAAAAAACTTGTTGTGCTAACTGCCATGCCTAGGAGGAAGAGTCTCCAGCAGGTCTGTATAAACCAACATCTGGCAATATTGGGAAGCAGTTACAACGGGCTATTTCTGGGACGTGGTGGCTAATTCAGGGCAACCCTTCCTGAAAGGGCGAAAATGGATTTATCCTTAAGAACTTGCCCAAATCCTTCAAGATTAATACAAATAATAGAAGTGAGTGCTGTCAGCTTTTCCCAAATGTGGCTGTCCCTTAACGTGAATATAAACGAAGTTGGGAAAATGCTCTCAGATTACAGCTAACTTTGCTCTTTGTGATAATGAGGAAGGGAGAAGCAAACAGGGATTGCAGAACACAGATGACTAATCTCAGTAGTTTCCAATTTTTTCATCCATAAGAAAGGCTCTGGCAGAAAGCGTAGATGAAAAACATCTCCTCCTAACCTTTCCTCAAGCACGCGCTTTGAAGTACCCCAAATGATGCAAGAGAAAGGAAGAGCAAAATAGATAATCACTTAAATGTTCAATATTCCCATATGGTATTATTGGGTTTTTTTTTTTCACTTATTAGAAATCCACTAACATCATTTTCATTACGCTATTAATAATTACTTCCTCTTCAAGATGCATTTAAGATGTAGAATTAGGATTTAAAAAGAATTAGGTAGCATGTGAGTTTCTAATTTTCTTTTTTCTATTAACATTCGGCAGAGAAGCCATATGTTGGACTATTTTTGTATTAAAGAAGACAATAACTTTGGCAAATCTACCTAGTTTAAAAGAATACAAAACAAATGCAATTACTTACACTGGGAGGTTTCCAATTCAGAGTCAAAGCTTTCCCTTGCAAAACTGGAAAAAAAGCAGAACACCCATGGGGACTTTTCAGCAAGCCATTTGAATCTGGCTTGGAGGTGGTGACGAGTATGGCTGTTGGTATCAGACAGATCTGTGTGAGAAGACGGCAGTGAACACTCGGAGTTCATATCTACTATTTGTTTTATTAAATAAGCATGGTCAAGAACTTGAGTTTAAAAGGCAGTAACAGCCTGTGAGATTAGATTATGTGTGCAGAGTTGGCCTACAAAATATTGGGTATGTTTGCAATCTAGGTACTTGTTCCAACTTTGGGTGTGATTACAGTACATATGTAACACCTACCAGAAGGGTCATTACAGTAACAAATCAAGAACAGTATTTCTTAGGCTTTTTATAAAACAACAAAACCAACCTAACCAAAATCCCAAACTAAAAGGTGCTTCACAGGAGTATATTAGGGTTTTCCGGAGAAACAGAACCAACAGATCTAAATGTATATATAGATCTATCATAAAGAATTGGCTCACGTGATTACGGAGGAGGCTGGCAAGTCCAAAATCTGCAGAGCTGATGTTCCTCCAGTTTGAGTTTGAAGGCCAAAAGCTGCCATAGAACCAGGAAGAGCCGATGTCACAGTTTGAAGGTCATCAGGCAGGATGAGCCGATGTTTCAGTTGGAAGGCAGAATTCTCTCTTACTTGGGGGAGGGTCAGCCCCCAAAGGGCTAAGTTTAGCTATAGCTTGAATGAATTCTCATGCTGTGGTGGCTTTCTTTCTTTTTCCTGTAACTTGTTGAGCTTGAGCCAGAGTCCTGCAGGATGGAACGTGTTCCCTTATCCTTTGAATCCCCGTGTGTGGCTTCTAGCCCACAGAGGTGCACAAATAGCAAGTCGCTGGTGTGTGGAAGCATGTGATTTGCCAGAGTGTGATGTGCTACACTGCTGGACTCCTTTAACATTTCACAATATTTGAATGTGGAACTTCATATACCAGTAGTGGCAACTGTTTGCTTTATTATCTCCTTTGTTATATATGCCCGACTCCCCAGATAGATAACCATGGTGTCCTGAAGTGAATACAGGAGATCTGGGTTTGACTTCTTCTTCTGCTACTTAAAGTAGTGTGTGTCCTTTCTGAGATTCAGTTTAATCATCTGTAAAATATAAAGACGTTTCCTCCAGAACTATTTTAATGATTAACTGTGACAGACTATATATATTCTTCTTAGGAAACTTATATGCAATGTGGGATCCTTCACTGGATCCTGGAATAGAAAAAGGACATCAGTGGTAAAACTGGTATAATCCAAATAAAGTCTGTAGTTTAGTTAATTGTATTGTACCCATGTTGACTTCTTAGTTTTGATAACTGTACTAAAGTTATACAAGATCTTAACATTGGGGGATGCTAGGGGAAGGGAATATGGAAATTCTTTATACTATTTTTGCAACTTTTCTGTAAGTGTGAAATTATCTCAAAACAAAGAATTAAATAAATGAATAAGACAGTTGTAGTTACACTGTTGTCTTTTATTTGTTTACAAACTGCCACATATCCTTGCAGCTCTTTCCACCAGTAGTACCACTGCCACCCTTCACACTGGGACTAGGCATCACAGTTTCAAATCTGTTCCACACATACCATCTCATGAAATCCTCAGCAATCCTGCAAGATAGTATTCCCATTTCACAGTTGATGAAACAGGCTCAGAGAGGGAAGGGGCTTGCCTGAGGCTGCCCAGATGCTCTTTCCCTTGCTTGTACAGTCACATCAGAAGCCAGTTGGTGAAAGAAAAACTCAGTCTGCTTAACAAAAATCACACACAAGCCAGTGATACTTTATTATACAAGGGAGTTGGCAAAGGACACATTCATTTTGTAAAAGAATCCCCACCTAAGATTCCCAGTGATCCATCTGGTGATACAATCAATTTAATAAAACAATAGCTGATATTTACCAACTGCTTGCAATGGGCCAGAGCCATGCAAATCCCACCACGAAAACAGGAATTTTCATTAGGACCCAGACTTAGAAAAGGCCCAGCTTCAAAGATTCTGACTTGCATAGGCTGAGGACTCCCATTTCCAGAATTTCAAAAACCTCCTTTCTTATCTAAGTGAGAGAAAAGAAAAAAAAGTTTAAGATCAAGAAAAGATGGTCTTGGTGAATAAATTCAACCAGTCTGGAGTCCCTGGTGTTTATGCAGCTGTTATGGCCAGAATCAGGAAGAGCAAAACCTGCATTTTATTCAGAGTTGAAATATTTACGTAAGTAAAGGAAGCGGTACTATATAAGACATCAATTTCATTAAGATGTCCTTTTGTTTGTACAACATTCAACATAAAATCTCACAGAAAAATCTTTTTCAAGATATTCAAAGTGTGCCTATAGACTATACACAATATTTTAATGCAGGATAACTGTTAATAATGACATCATCACAATAAAAATAAGTATGGGTTAAAATGTTTTTCTTGAATACTATTTCTCCCTCATTATTATAATTAGAAAACTAGTGATGGTTGTTTACTCAGGTTTAACATTATAACTGAAATAATCAAATATGACCTCATGTGCCTGACATCAAGTTGGTTAAACTAGTTTTAAAAAAACAGTCAGGGGGGCTTCCCTGGTGGTGCAGTGGTTAAGAATCTGCCTGCTGATGCAGGGACATGGGTTCGAGCCCTGGTCCGGGAAGATCCCACATGTTGTGGAGCAACTGGGCCCATGTGCCACAACTACTGAGCCTGCACTCTAGAGCCCGCGAGCCACAACTACTGAGCACTTGTGCCACAACTACTTTAGCCCGTGCGCCTAGAGCCTGTGCTCCACAAGAGAAGTCACCGCAATGAGAAGCCCACGCACCGCAACGAAGAGTAGCCCCTGCTCGCCGCAACTAGAGAAAGCCCGCAGGCAGCAACGAAGACCCAATGCAGCCAAAAATAAATAAATTTATTAAAAAAAAACAACAACAACAGTTCAGGAGACTGTGTGTGTGTGTGTGTGTGTGTGTGTGTGTGTGTGTGTGTGTGTATGTGTGTGTGCAGGGAAGTGAGAAAATGGTTTTTAGCTTAACTCTCCAGTCAATTATAATCAGGTTTGGTCATTCTGAGGATATAGTTTTATACAGTAAATTAATTCATTCAACATGTTTGGAGGAATGATTGAAAGCTTCTTTGATAGTTACTGCCGTGATTTATTTCTGGCTGGTGACTGGCAGCCATGTTTATTACTGCACAACCCTATTCTCTCCAATAGCTACTTCTAAGCATCAGGCTAGATTGAAAGATTAGTCAGATGATAACATGGTAGGTGGCAAATCAATTTTTCTTTCTTTGTTTTTTAAATTTAAATTTAATTTTTTTTGCGGTACGCGGGCCTCTCACTGTTGTGGCCTCTCCCGTTGCGGAGCACAGGCTCCGGACGCGCAGGCTCAGCGGCCATGGCTCACGGGCCTAGCTGCTCCGCGGCATGTGGGATCTTCCTGGACCGGGGCATGAACCCGTGTCCCTTGCATCAGCAGGCGGACTCTCAACCACTGCGCCACCAGGGAAGCCCTTTAATTATTTTTTAAAATCTATTTTTGGCTGCGTTGGGTCTTTGTTGCTGCATGTGGGCTTTCTCCAGTTGCGGCCAGCGGGGGTACTCTTCGTTGTGGTGCACAGGCTTCTCACTGCTGTGGCTTCTCTTGTTGTGGAGAATGGGCTCTAGGTGCGCGGGCTTCCATAGTTGCAGCATGCGAGCTCAGTAGTTGCAGCACGCGGGCCCTAGAGTGCGTGGGCTTCAGTAGTTGTGGTGCACGGGCTTAGTTGCTCCGCGGCATGTGAGATCTTCCCAGACCAGGGCTCGAACCCGTGTCCCCTGCACTGGCAGGCAGATTCTCAACCACTGTGCCACCAGGGAAGTCCCTCAATTTTTCACATTATGATGATAATGGATTACTTTCATAAATATATAATGAGCTAATGCTGTTCCTATTCAGTATTCAATTGGTTTTAATCCACTGAGACATCAAAAAAATTTCCCCACTCCCCAAAACCAAAATAGCCCTCTAATTTAAGTAAGTGGGTTTTTGGGTACGTGGAGATGAAGGCAATGAGGCAAGTTTGTGCTCCCCCACCTCCAAGTACATATTTATAAGGATGAAAAGGCAAAGACGATTGTGTCTCTAAAACAAGGCACAGGGAAATACACCAAGTCCTCTAGATCTTCCTGTTTCTCAAAGATGCGGTATAGATGTGGTCCCCAGTGGGGCAGAGGCCACTGGTCATTTAATGAAGAAAAAAAGCTGATTCCTATAAAACACATGGAAAGGATACAGTTATGCGTAAGGGGTGAGATGGTCTCTATAACTGTAGTTACTTCAGAGTTAAAAGAAATAATTTCAAAGGCCAGAGTGTGCTGGTTCCCCATGTCAAAGACTTTACTGCTGTGTTTGAACTCAAGTTCAGATTGAAAAAAAAAAAGATTAAAGGCAATTGCTGGATTGCTAGTTATATGGTACCTCGGGAATGTCCATCATCCTTCTCAACTTCTGATCTCTCCAATTCCAGTCAAAAACCAGAAACTTTAAGGGGTTCAAATTAAGGCCACCTGAAAGAGACAGGGAGAGAGTTGCTACATTAAAGAACTTATGACATAAGCTTATTAAAATGATTTTTTATTCCTCTGGTTGCTTTTTTGCCTCATTTGCTCTTTTTTCCCCCAGTAACTAATCTCTGCACGTTAAGTGCTGTCCCTGTCTGATGGAAAACAAATGCAGCACTCAGAGACTTACTCTCCTTACAATCTTATCACTGATTCTCAGCGAAGCAGGGAAGCTGCTCTTGCTAAGCTCGTGAAATGCTCAAGTTCTGGCAAAGAATCAATCCCAAGCCTCCATTTCATGAAGCCTCAGAGGGTAAAGTGTCATTCCCGACAGGGATTTGATAAGACGTATCCTTGCAATTTGGGATAGTGACCCTTCAGAGGAGTTGAGTCCAACAGAGTCTGCGTGACTCTGAAGAGGTGAGTCGGCAGAAGGATGTGGACAGGGTTGGGAGGTTAATTTCAGGCAAAAAGGAAAGTTAAGATGAATGGGCTCTATTCAAAGCCTGCTATCCTTTGAGGAGACTGGTAAACCACTTAAGGACTCATTCCTGCTGTCTTCCTGTGTATCTAGAGACAATTATGGAGTGTGGGGCTGGAGGGGACCTCAGGGGTTGTCTGTTCCTCAGAGGTCTCAGAGTTGGGCAGTTAGTTTTTCCCATTCTACACGTTCTGCCCACTGCCCCAAGCTATCACACCTGGAAACATAATGAAGCCTTCTTTTATCCTTCAGCACTTCCCCTCAATATTGGCTATTTCAATAATTTCCCCTCTGCCCTAAAGACTTTTTCATGCTTCTTATAACTACGACGCCTCTTATTTAGAACTCTCTCTGTAAATTAAAAATGATGGAAATTAAGAAAGACAATGGGTTGATAGTGTTCCCTTAAAAATAATTGACTGCTGGGCTCCCCTGGTGGCGCAGTGGTTGAGAGTCCGCCTGCCGATGCAGGGGACACGGGTTCGTGCCCCGGTCCGGGAGGATCCCACATGCCACGCAGCGGCTAGGCCCGTGAGCCATGGCCACTAAGCCTGCGCATCCGGAGCCTGTGCTCTGCAGCGGGAGAGGCCACAACAGTGAGAGGCCCGCGTACCGCACAAAAACCCCAAAAAACAAAAACAAACAAACAAAAATAATTGACTGCTGATGGGACAGCAAACAGGTACAGCCTCTCTGGAAGGCAACTGGACATTATATAATAGGAGCTTTAAAATGCTTACTGTTTGATAAAATAATTCTCCTTCTCTGACATATCCCAATAAAACACCAGAAACTTAAGCATAGTTACTTATAAAGATGATCACTGTGTATTACTTATAATAGCAAAACAAATTAGAAACAACCCAAATATCCTACCATAATAGAATTGCTAAACACCAATATAACTTGGGGTCAATATCCAAAATATGTAAAGAACTCATACAACTCAAGGTCAAAAAACCAAATGATTTGGGGCTTCCCTGGTGGCGCAGTGGTTGAGAGTCTGCCTGCCGATGCAGGGGACGTGGGTTCGTGCCCCAGTCCGGGAAGATCCCACATGCCGTGGAGCGGCTAGGCCCGTGAGCCATGGCTGCTGAGCCTGCGCGTCCGGAGCCTGTGCTCCGCAACAGAAGAGGCCATAACAGTGAGAGGCCCGCGTACCGCAAAAAACAAAAAAAAACCCCCCAAAACCCCAAATGATTTGATTTAAAAATGGGTGGAGGAACTGAATATACAGTTTTTCCAAAGGAGACATCCAAATGGCCAATAAGTACATGAAAAGGAGCTCAACATCACTAATCATCAGGGAAACACAAATCAAAACCACAATGAGTTATCACCTCATACCTGTTAGAATGACTGTTATCAAAAAGACAGGAAATAACAAGTACAGGCAAGGTTATAGAGAAAAAGGAACTTGTGTACTGCTGGTGGGATTGTAAATTTGTGCAGTCATTATGGAAAACAGTATAGAGGTTTCTCTAAAAATTAAAAATAGAACTACACTATGATCCAGCAACTCCACTTCTGGGTATATATCCAAAGGAAATGAAATCACTGTCTTGAAAAGATATCTGTACCTCCCATGTTCACTGCTACATTACTTCCAAAAGCCAAGATTTGGAAACAACCTAAGTGTCCATTGACAAATGAATATATAAAGAATATGTCACACACACACACACATACACACACACACACACACACAAACACAGCAATATTATTCAGCCATAAAAAAGAAGAAAATCCTGCCACTTGTGACAACGTGGAGGGACCTTGACAGCATTATACTAAGTGAAATAAGTCAGATAGAGAAAGACAAATACTGTATGATCTTACATATATGTGGAATCTAAAAAAAAACAAAAAACAAAAATGAACTCATAGGTACAGAGAACAGATTGGTGCTGGGTGCCAGAGGTAAGAGGTGGGAGAAATAGATGAAGGTGGTCAAAAGGTAAAAACTTCCAGTTATAAGATAAATAAGTGCTGGGGATGTAAAGTACAGCATGGTGAGTATAGTTAACAATGCTGTACTGTATATGTGAAAGTTGCTAAGACAGTAGATCCTAAAAGTTTTCATGACAAGAAAAAAACTGTAATGATATGAAGTGACTGATGTTAACTAAACGCACTGTAGTAATCCCTTTACACATCACATATACCAAATCATGTTGTACACCTTGGCCAATACAATGTTATATGTCAATTATATCTCAACAAAACTGGAAAAAAACTCAATAGAATATTATGCAGCCATTAAAAATGAAAAATTAAAACTATTTCATGACAAGCAAAGTTCTCATGGGATATATTAAGTAGAGAAGACAGGTTATAAAGTTATGATATGCAATATGATCTCCATTTATAAAAAATATAGATAAATGCATAGAAAAAAGACTGAAAGGAAATATATTTAATATTAACTAACAAGACATTACCTCTAAAGTGACCTATTTTCTTTTCTGTACCTTTTTGCATTTTACAAGGGCTCTTATAATTAGAAAATCCCTTTCCTTATTAAATAAAACAATAGAATTCTGTCTGTAAGTGTACTGATCCCAAGGTTATGGAATATCTTTTGATGTTCGGAAACTCTCCTTAATATATCATATATATAAACATCTTAAGTCATAAACAGCTACATAAAATGAGTTATGTGCCATTTGTCTTGCTTTGTTATACTTTCAGTTTTTGGAGTGCTGGAATTGTTCTCTTTAAACACTTTGTATGTAGCCTAACATCTGTAGTCAATGAATATTAAACCATTCATCCAATCAGAATCAGAAGAGCTATTTTCATTAGTATTATAAATAAATCAACAGCTCCTTAAATGATTTTTCCACTCCTTAGATGAAATAAGCTTTCACAGTGAGTTTTCAAAACTCTGTAGAAATATAATTTCAACAGTCTGGGCAGCTTCGTTCTCTCTCTCTCTCTCTCTTTTAAATATTAAATATGGAGAAGAGTGGCCCTGTTGCCTGGGGGACCTGGCGACACATACAAAACATGTGGAATCCAGGAAGGGGAGAGGTGAGTCTTTGGCTAAGAGCTGTGGGAGAGGGAGGGCGCATCCCTGGCCTCCCAGCTGCCCAGCCAATCTCTCCCACCTCCGCGTCTCATGGATGGACTATGAGCACCTCTCACCTGCGCCTTCGCTTCCAATACCCTCCTAGGGCCACAAGACAAAAATCCAGCCAATCACTGTGCAAGGGCCTTCCTCCAAAATCTGACTTTCTTTCCAACTGAAGCACAGGCTACCACAGCCCACGAAGTCTCCAACCAAGAAAGGTGGTCTCTTTAATAAAAGTAATAACTAGTATTTGTTGAGTTCTTAAGGTGTAACACTAACTGTGTTTAGCTTTTTATTGGCATAACAATCCTTTGAGGTAGGTGCTATTACTATCTATGTCATTCAGATAAAGAAACAGTTTTAGAAAGGTTAAGAAACTTGCCAAGTCACAGAGCTGGTAAGCTGCTGGACCTGGGATTTGCATCCATAGATTTGAGTCTGTAATAGGGGCTCTTAACCTCAACATGTATTGACTACTTATTGTCTCCTTTGGATATACCCCATGTATCTGCCTGCGTGCTTTTGATTCAGCTGTTGTCCCATTCCTGAATGCTTTTCTCACATCTCCATACTTTAAAGTATATTAAAAAGATCCTATTTTAATCCTACCCACACTTCAAAGATCAGTTAAAGATCCTTTCCTCTGTAAAGACTTCCCTGCAGATTCAGCCACCATAACAATCTCTCCCTCATTTCAACTCCTGTAGGACTTAGAAGTACTTGTTCGGACCTTGGCATTTACTGCCTCATGTCGTCAGTCGCATCTTATGCACATTTATCTCTTCAATTGGATCAGGAGCTCCTGGAGGGGGAAAGGCTCTGGAACCAGGAAGGCCTAGAATGAGAGATCTTGGAAGGGGCTACATGACCCTCCAAGCTTCAGCTTTCTCTCATAAGAAATAAGAATACTAGCCTGCAAGGATGCTATGAGTACTAAATGAGATCTGTGAGGGTGTCTAGCACAGCACTGAGTACAAGTAGGAACTCAAAAAATATTTGTTTCCCTTCCTTGCGTGGGGCTACCAAGTTTGCTACTTCCTTGTAATTGCACAGACCTCTGCATATAGTGTTTTCACTTACCCAGGGTTTTCATCTGGAGAGAAACACTAGTATTTTTAGCTCTTGTTTGCTTCCTTGCAAATGACCATCTCTATACTGAGATATTATATTGATGAACACATTACTTTTAGATATGTAAAAATCCAGGAATAGCTCCAGGCAGTTATAAAATAAAGTTGTTAAACAAGTAATTTGGAAATGAGTATTTAAAAGAAATCTTTAATCTGTCTGGCAGGTAAGGTAGAACATGTACATGGCTTTGAGAAGGTCAACAAACTATAAAAACCCACCGGTGGGGCTTCCCTGGTGGTGCAGTGGTTGAGAGTCCGCCTGCCGATGCAGGGGACACGGGTTCGTGCCCCGGTCCGGGAAGATCCCACATGCCGCGGAGCGGCTGGGCCCGTGAGCCATGGCTGCTGAGCCTGCGCGTCCGGAGCCTGTGCTCCGCAACGGGAGAGGCCACAGCAGTGAGAGGCCCGCGTACCCCCCCCCCCAAAAAAAAAACCCATTGGTGGATGATGTCTGGAACACTTTCTGGGTAAAGCACTAAAAGAAACACATGCACAAGAAGTGTTCTAGAGTGCTTGTATTTCATCCATAGAAACTGCATTTTTGTTTCAACATATCTTCTATACCAGCCCTCAACTGGAATGGGAGTCTTGGGGAGCCGAGACTCAATTAAGTGAGAGGGAAATATTCAACACATTCAGCTATACAAATTCCAGAGTCTGCAATCGGTGGAATAGATTGTGGACCCACTGAACTGCTTAAAGCAACTGGAATTTGAATGTATTTAGATGGGCATAAGTACCACAGTTTGCCACAGTCCTTATCATTCCCTATTGTACTACACCTGCTGGCTGGCTTTAGGGACTAAAGGCTAAGTTTCCAGCTCCTGAATTAACACAGAGGTCTGATTTCACTACATCACACATGTGGTTTCCCAAACTCACATGGGGGTTAGGCAAACACTCAGCTCTGAGTAGGAGTATCACTACCTCTTTTCATACCTTGTTTAATGAGTTCTTTAATCCTCCCTGGAGTTCCTACACCCAGGTGTACCACACGCTTCTCCAGCAATTTTATCTGCTCCTGGACCTATTCCAAAATGGAAGAGAACAAAGAAAAGAAGAGTCATTGGAAAGTCCAATCATAGTCCAATTTAGAGCATTTAATCTAAAAGTTAAGAAAGTAAAAAAGCAAAAGGGGCTACTCTTGTTTAGGGTCAACTTCCAGGGCAAAGAAGGTTAACATCAAGACAGAAGAGCATCTCCCCGGAAAACTGGTTAAGTCTCCAAAGAGTCCAGGGCTCAAACTTCAGCTTCTGTATGGAAACCTCAGAGTACAGAGGAGTAGTGACTGTTGTGGGAGCAGAGGCAGGAAACACAAAGAAAATCGGAACAGTCGTTCAATATGTTGCAAAAGGAAGGCACCAAAGAACATGCTTCCTAAGGAGATACGGAAAAGAGGCTGAAGTGAAACAACTGAGGTCTGGAAGTGGCCCTTAAGGATCACTTCCACCCCCGACTAGGAACCACAGGCCCTTGCTTACCTTTATGTGTTTTGCGAATAATTTCACGACTTTGCTGTCTCCTCTGAATGCGGTCAATGACCTGATGAAAAGCAATAGATTTACGCAGAAGAAAAATCACTCATTCAGGGCCATGTGACATCTTAAGTATTACACCATATTTATTCAAAATAATACACACATTTATGTGTGTCTATATGTACATATGTATGTGGATAGATACGCACACACAAAATTCTGATTTTCAGGTTAGTCCATCTCTGGAATGAAAGTGGGGTGGCCTTTAATCAGGCATGCATCTGGGTTGGCTTCTAAGTCTCAGGCACACGGTTAACTTTACTTAGGTTTCCTTGATTACTGAAACATGTGGATTTGCCCTTCACTTGTGTTAAAATGAAAACCACAGTCCCAAAATGGTGTCACTCATGCTAAAAGCCCATGATACCGAAACCCAGATTTAATACTTCATCTAATTGCAGTTTCAACTTTTCTGAGAAACGTAATCTTAATCAACCAGTCTGGAATCTCTGGTCAAGCACCAGTAAGGTAATCTGTCCTGTGGGCCCTTTCCATACCAGAGAGGAACATAAAACCCTTGCCATTTCCTTCCCCCGCAAAAGAAGATGTCCTGGCCTAAAAAGTAGTCTTTCTTCTCTTTTGTTAATGGCTCCATTGCTCCACCCTTTTCCCTTTTTTTTCTGGCTGCGCTGTGCAGCATGTGGGATCTTCGTTCCTGACCAGGGATCGAACCTGTGCCCCCTACATTGGGAGTGCAGAGTCTTAACCACTGGACTGCCAGGGAAGTCCCTCTACCTTTCTCCTATTAAAAACTTTCATTTTGCACAACCCCTCGGAGTGCCCTTCTAGTTGCTGGCTGGGTGCTGCCTGATTCATGAATCACTGAGTTAAGCCAATGTGATCTTCAAATTTACTTGGTTGAATTTTGTTTTTTAACACCTGTAATACAAAGGTTCTGTATTTTAGGTCCCTGGCAGAGAATTTATCTTCAAACTCTGCAGTATAGTTCTCATAAAAAATTTGTTTGTGAGAAATATCTTAGCAGTGATGTCAGTCTGTGCTCTACAGAGCCCAAGGGCATGTACGAAGGTCTGTGTGTGGCTGCCTTGCGGGGACATGGATAAGCTAGCAGGGAGAAGCAGGAGGGCTTATGTCCTTCATTCACAGCAGCCCCCCTACTTTTATGGACTTTGCAGAGTGAGCTTATCTGTAAAATCTTATATGTGGAAATGCTTCGGGAATAAATGGGTATAAAATGGGTATAAAAGAACAATCTTCTAGTTGATGTTTGGGAATAGAATATGGGAATACTGCTCGGAATATTACTTTCCTTTTTATATCCTTAATATGCCTTGAGAAATATTACCAACCAGTAGGAATAAATGAATTTACAAAATAGTGACTCATGCTACACACGTTCTATTGCACTCGAGTCTGTACTTACACATGAGCTTTCTCCATGGCGAAGTTAACTAAGAAGACAATTTAGGGGACATATTTAACATAATTCATGGTTCTCAAGAGAACAGATATTCTTACAAAAGTTAGAATTATTCAATATTAGCCTTTATGAATAGGGTTTGTTATGCCTGCTCAGAAATCACCTTCTGCAAATCACCTAACCTTGAAATGGATCATAATATTACTGAAGACATAAAGAAACACTGAGAATTGGCAAATGAAGTACGACAGCACAGTCCTTCTATGCCCATCAGAAAGGCATTTATGTACGGTAAAAACTCAAATCAATGTGACAACTTGTTTTTAAGAGGCCACCTCCAGGCCAACTTCTTTGCCATTAGTGTTTGAATCTGAAATGAGTTCTGTGGGTAGTCTTTAAAACACTGAAATGTCAATGTGAATTCTTATGATTTCAGAACCAGCAAGTACGGCTGCCCAGAAAGAGTTGGAGTCTTGAAGATCAATTATGTTTGGAGCAGAAATAGTTAAAAGAAACACTTTCGTTTTACTGAAAGGGTGTGTGATACAATTTAACGTGTGTGCCTAGCAGAAAGGTTCTGAAGGACGATTAACAAAGCTTAAAAAACTACTTTTCTAAATTCATGGTCAGATTAGCTCATTTAGAAAAACAGATGCTAAATAACTACCGAGAGTCTACTTTGCACATTAATCTATTTGATCAAGTTCCTTTTTCTTTAGGACTTGGATTTTCCTGTTTTGTCTCTGGTCAAAGCCCAGTGCAGAGCCTGGCCTTGGGAGAGGGTGAGTCCCAGGAAATCCCATATTACTCTGACAGCTCTTCTCTGAAAGCTGAACGCTACTACAGATCCAGTGGAAGCCTTTTTGTTTATTCTACAAAAGCTACAGTAAATGAAAAGGTATGTGAAGGCACTTAGTAAAGCACCGACAAACTGTCTTTAAAACACAATTTTTACATATAAATTTTTGGTCCACTTGGCATTTATCTCGGTATAAGGAGTGAGATATGGAACCCAGCTTAATATTTTTAGATGGCTACCCAGTTGTTCCAATACCAATTATTAAATAATCCATCTTTCCCTACTGATTTTTCACTTTTGCCATATCCTGTACTTTCATATGCATATGGGTCTATTTCTGAACTTTCAGTTCTGTTCCACTGTTCTGATCTGTCACACATGTGCCAGTTCCGTACTCTTAATTATTGAGACTTTGTAATAGGTTTTTTTAAAAAAAAATCTGATAGATATTATAGGCATAGTATCCTCACTAGCATTCTTTTTTAGAATTTCGCCAGCTATTTTTTCTTCTGTATTTTCTCATATGAACGTAGAACTAGTTTATCTAGTTTAAAAAACAATTCTATAGGAGTTTCATTGGGAATCTGTGAAATTTGTAGATTATTCTAGGTAAAACAGACATCTTTACGTTGAATCTTCCTATTCAACACTATGGTACTCCTTTCTGTTTAAGATCTGCTGCATCCCTTATGCAGTATTTTCTTCATCTAAATTTTGGCTAGTTTTTTCCTTGGTGTTCTATTTTTTCTTGTTACTATTTTAAATTAGATCTTTTCTTTCATTTATTTCTCCAACTGGTTATTGCTTGTATGATCTCCCTGCTTTACCCTTGTGTGTTCTCCACACAGCAGCCAAAGTGATCCTTTAGAATGATTATTCAGATCATATGTCTTCTCTGCTCAAAATCCTCCAATGGCACTCCATGTCAGGGCCTTTTGTACCTGGAACACTTTTCTTCCAGATATCTGCTTGGCGTTCTCTGCCTGGAACACTTTTCTTCCAGATATCTGCTTGGCGTTCTCATTCACTTTGTTTAAGTCTCTGCTCATAGGTCAATCTCCTAAGAGGCTTTCTGTGACTACCCTTTTAAAAGTAGCCCCCATCTTTTTCTATCCATTTGCCATGCTTTATTTTTTTTCCTACATAACTTATCACTACTTGACATTATAATGCATATTTATTTGTTTATTGTCTGCCTCCCTTACTGGAAAGTAGGTTCCATGAGAGAGGGGACTCTGTATATTTTATTCATTGCTGCTCTCCAGCATATAGAACTTGTCAGCTCGGCACATATCAGTTACTCAGAAAACAGTTACGAAATGGAACAGGTGAAGCTTCCAACCTAATGAGCTCCAGGGCTCGGATGGCAGAGCCACAGATAATCAGCATCAGGACCGATTTCTTCTCACAGTGGTTTTTCCGAAGTTTCACCCATTTAGGGCAGACTGAAAAAAGACCATGAGAAAAATATTACCCTAAATATAGCAAAATAAAGCCTCCAAAGTTGAATATCCCCCAATTACTTCTTTGTTATTGCTTAAGTAAAATAAAATATGAGCACTGTTTAGATTCTATTCTCTGGTTATTCTAGATATTAAACTAAAATGAAATATCATTAACTTACACCACAAAACATGTAATATGCCAAGTAGCTAAATGTGACCACTTTTAGGACTAAGTTTGTACAAAAATAAAAGAAAAGGAAAATTTTAAAAGTTTGTAATAATACAACATTTTCTATATTTTAATTTATGTTTGTTGTTTAAAGGCAGTGTTGACTAAACGGGAAAAGAACTGATTTAAAAATGCTACATTTGGGGCCTTCCCTGGTGGCGCAGTTGTTGAGAATCTGCCTGCCGATGCAGGAGACACGGGCTCGTGCCCCCATCTGGGAAGATTCCCCACATGCCGCAGAGCGGCTGGGCCAATGAGCCATGGCCGCTGAGCCTGCGCATCTGGAGCCTGTGCTCCGCAACGGGAGAGGCCACAACAGTGAGAGGCCCGTGTACCGCAAAAAAAAATAGATAAATAAAATAAAAAGGCTACATTTTAGGGACTTCCCTGGTGGTACAGTGGTTAAAAATCCGCCTGCCAATGCAGGGGACACAGGTTCGAGCCCTGGTTCGGGAAGATCCCACATGCCACGGAGCAACTAAGCCCGTGCGCCACAACTACAGAGCCTGCTCTCTAGAGCCTGCGAGCCACAACTACTGGGCTCACGTGCCACAACTATTGAAGCCCACGCGCCCAGAGCCCGTGCTCTGCAACAAAGAGAAGCCATCACAATGAGAAGCCCGCGCACCGCAAGGAAGAGTAGCCCCCGCTCACGGCAGCTAGAGAAAGCGTGAGTGCAGCAACAAAGACCCAACGCAGCCAAAAATTAATAAATAAATAAATAATGCTTCGTTTTAAAGGGACACTCAGCATAAGATATAAAATGGAAATGATATTAAAATAGCAAACATTTACTAAACACTGACACTGTGCTATGCACTTTACATAACTTTTTTAGTTCTCATAATCCATTGAGATTGATTCCATTATTACCTACATTTACATTTGCTGAATTTGAGGCTAAGAAAGGTTTATGAACTCAAGCTGAGTGTCATCAGAATTGGTTAGAATTTGAAAAAGGAACGTTAAATCACCATGTCTAAACTATTTCATTTTTGGTCACAATAAATGACTACCTAGCATGAATAATCTAGTTATTACTGCCTACATTCAATCGAAAAGATCAAATTAGATTGTTTGTGCAATAGCCATGGTCTGAATTCTGAACATGGGAACAGAATTTCAGAACCTCAGAGATGGGTTCAAGATCACATAGTCCAACTTCCTTGTCTTTCAGATAACAAAATAGAGTCCTGGAGGAGTCCTCGGTGACTTGTGCCAAGTCAAATAGCAAATTGATGGGGTACCTGCAACTAGAACACTGAGAATTCTCTGGATTCCAGGAGCAATACTTCTAATGTGTTGTAAAACAAAAACAAGACCAAAACCCAAATCCCCAATACCAGAGAGAAACAAGAATAAATTTAAATAAATAAAAATTAATATCAAGATGGACCTAAAAAACCTTCATTTAAAATCCATTTAAGATGGAAACTTGATTTTAAATGAAGTTTTAAAAGTTTTTATTTTAAAGAGATACATCTAATGTTTTAAAGGAAATAATAAAACGTGATGAATAATTTTTTAAAAAATGAGTTTACTTACTTTCTTTTAGATATGATGAAAGACTGTGAGTCAAATCATTGGCCTTGAGGAAGCAGGAGTCTAGAAATACGAGAAACATGCTTTGTAGAGGATTTCGCAAACACATACTCAAAATAGATTACATGTGAATGGTGTATTCTTGAATAGGTTGTACAACATTAGTGAATTGGGGACTCATATATTTTAAAGTTGTCTAGCATTTAAAACAACAGCAGCAGCAACAATAAGTAAACTTTAAACTGTCCATCATTTCTTAGAGTAGTGAAACAGAAGCTTGTATCATTCAATGGACTAATGAAGCATCTTTATTTTCAAATCCATGGAATAGGCAATATACAAAGGCAAAGCTGAAATAGCTAACAAATCTATGTGGAGATGCTCAAACTCGTCATCATAGAAATGCAAATTAATACAAAATGAGATAACACTTTGCACACACTTTAGAATGGCAACTGTTAGAAAGATGTATATACCAAGTGTTGCTGAGAATGTAGGATGATGGAAACTCTTTGTGAACTGTAGGTAGAGGTGTAAAGTGGTATCGCTATCCTGGATGGTAGTAAAATTAAGGTGTTTATACCCTATGACCCCAGGATTACATTCCTGAGTAAATAATGGAAAGAAATTCTTGCGTAGTCTGTAAAGAGACATACTCAAGTATATTCATACTAGCATTATTTGTAATATTGGGGAACTAGAAGCAACCTAAAGGTCCATATCGGAGAAAATGGATGAGCAACATGTGGTCGATGAAATCATTGGAATACTATGTAGCATTTTAGAAGCAATGAAGTAGATGTACTTAAAGCTATACAGGTATCTTGAAAAAGTGCCAAGTGAGGAAAGAAACAGAATGAGAGGTTCAGCACAACATCATTTAAATAAATTGTAAAATGTATCCACACGCAACAATATGATATATTTTAAAAGAACATATGCATATTTAAAAAGGTATAGTAACATTATGCCTATGGAGAAAGGAATTTGGAGTGTGGATGGGGAAAAGCAGGAATAATGCATTAAAATAGAACATTAACATAACACAGCACAACAACATAATGAAAGAATGGAACGGGCTACAATAAAACATAGGAGCCTTGCTCAACCAACAATGATCATGGTCTAGCAATTATGTAGTATTATTAACTCTGTATCTGAGATGTATAAAAAAGCAACATAATGTTTAGCATCCTAATTCATTATAGCAGAAGAAGTCTGTCTATAAACATAGCAGTGTGTTAGGGAGTAAACTATTACTAAATTAAATGAAACTTATGCTGTGCCCCAGCATATATAACTCACAATATGTGAGTAACCAACTTCAAAGATGTTGCCCCCTATACTGTTGTTGAGCCTTTGATGGTCTTTAAAACTGTAATCTCCCAAGCCTGGATATGACCAGACTCACCTGGAGAACTTTACAAAAAATACAGATTCCTGGAATGGACTCCTCCTTGCTCAATGAGTCAGAATTCCTTGGGGCTGGGCCTGGGAATTTACTTTTTAAGTTCCTGGGTGATTCAGTTGTGGCTAGCTTACAGGCATTTAGCACTGATCTAAACCACACTGCAGCTCTCAGGAGGACAGCTGAGTTAGCTCTAAGTGATTCCTGCCTCAAAACTCTAATTAAGTTCCCATGTGTATGACATTAACAATGTACATGCACAGTATTAATTGAAAAGACATGTTGCTGCCCTACAGACACAAACAACTTCAAACCACAACCAAGTTAGACACTCAGCAAACTAAATAGGAACAATATTTTATTACTTATATCCATCTTGTATTTATGCCCCTTCCTGAGACTGTTCCAGATAGCCCATGGCGTGCCCCTCCTCTCAAATAACAGAGACCTCCTCTGTGTCCTTGGTCCTGACAGTGTAGTGATGGGTGTTTTCTCTAAAACGTTCCTATGATGCCTTTGTTCACTGTGGCTCAGAATGGCCTAATTTCTTAACTGAAAATGAAAACCTGTTCCTTTTGGCTATAGCAGTATTTTTAACATATTTTAAACATTTTCCCCTCAGCCAACCATGACCACACATTCTTGCCTAACTATATTACTGCACTCTAATGATGATATAATATAATGTAAACTCAGTATGGAACTCAAATGACTCCTTAAAGGCTTTTTCTTCTGACTTTTGACTAGCAAATTACAATGTTCCATGAGGTTACAGAGTAGCAGTGGTCCCATTATCTTACAAGTCCTTATTCAGGTGAAGGTAAACTCTAACAAAGAACTAGAAGGGAAAATTGACCACTGAGTCAGAGTAAAATCAAACTTCAGTTAAACATTGAAGGGGCTTTGTTATAATACCTGGTTCCTGAGGATAGAAGAGCCAGGACCTAGCTCTCCTCCTGAGGAGCTGCTGTGCTGAGAAGAGTGGTTTCTAACTGCTGTTGGGCTTTCTGATCTCAGTACGTAGAAAACTCCAGAACTCGCTCATGTGGAAATGAGTTCCTTCAATTCCCTAAAGAGTATTCCTTTTGGAAAAGGAACAGACAGAGGTACTGATGTCTCCAACCTAACGTGCATTTAAAACACACACACACACACACACACATACACATCATTTTATGAAAGAATTATAAAACTTCAGGGTATGAGATGTTTTTCAGCTTCTCAAGCCTCTAGAAAGCATAAAGTTGTAATGGAAAAAGGAAATCAAGCTACCCTTGACTTTTTCCAAAAGCAGTGTTAGATATCTCTAGTAGTCTATATATAGAGAGCTCATCTGAAGCAGTGGTGCCCAAACCCTCTGCGGTTTGATTTTATGACATCTTTTCTTCAATCTCTGTGCAAAAGAGTTACAGGTTATACCATTATTTTGAAATTAATTAAAATTGGTTTTTAAAATAATTTTCCAATATCTTTTAACTTAATTATACATATCTAAGGCAGTAGATCTCAAATGATAATAGGCTTAAGAATCACACAGGGCTTCCCTGGTGGTGCAGTGGTTGAGGGTCCGCCTGCCAATGCAGGGGACATGGGTTCGTGCCCCGGTCCGGGAAGATCCCACATGCCGCGGAGCGACTGGGCCCATGAGTCATGGCCGCTGGGCCTGCGCATCCGGAGCCTGCGCTCTGCGGCGGGAGAGGCCACAGCAGTGAGAGGCCCATGTACGGCAAAAAAAAAAGAAAAGAATCACACAGGGTGAGGTGTCAGCCTTGCTAAACATGCAGAATTTTGTCCCTATCTTTAGATGGTTTACTTGAAAAAAGTCTTGACTGGGACCCAAAAGCAAAACCATGACTAGATATCCATGATAAGGGCAACAACAAAACTAAGATGCTATTAAAGCTAAAGTTTTTATCTATAAAGGATGAGTAAATTAATTATGTATACTTTTGAATGTGTGCTTTATCTTTTTTAAATTTAACTTCTATCCTCATTAAAATTCTTATTCATTGAAGAATCTGTCCAAAAAAATGTACACCCAATACCTTTTGAATAAAAATTACAAATCCTTCTATTAGACTGAACGAATACCAGTTAGCATCTGAATGAAGAAATCATCCAACAGTTAAAACTATTAGGTTGAGGAAAGGAGTACTAGCACGTGGAAATATATTAATTAGAAGGAATAACCACAAGGAAGCCTGGCTGTACCTGGTAGGGTTAGTTCTTCTAATTCAATCACTGAGCGGTTGCTGCTATAATAGTCTTTCATCAGCTTCTGTAGGTCTTCAGGTGTCCCTGGTTTTGGCTCTGATTTTGCAAGAACATCAGTAATTTTCTTCTGATGAGAAAGAAGTAAAAATGGGAAGACAGATTTTAGGATGGCATTTGGCTTAGGATAGGTTGATTCCTCTGGCATTTAAACTGTAAGTAGGTTCTGTGATAGCCAAGGGTGAATGGGAGTTCTAATAAACACACTTGAGAAAACTTAAAAGATACTTCTTGGACATAACTACTGCTTTGAAAAATGAATGGATGATCTAAAAGACTCCTTGTAACTCTTGGTCTCTGCTAGGAGAACTAAAAATTTTGTAGGAGTCTATAATAGGTTACTATATTCTGTTAAAAGTCAATAAATCTTGTTGCTTGTGGAAACCTCCTTTTAAGCCTCAGAAAATGTGTATTCCTGGGAGAGTAGAATTTTGAGAATTCCTTGTGTAACCTGGTTCTTAAGGCACTGAGTCTCAGTTTGGATTTCTGGCATTAAAGTAAGAGTTGCAGGACTCATCTCAGCAAAGGAGGACACTAAATAGGGGCACTTGAGACCCTCAATTCTCAAGTCTTGGGAGAGACATCTTGAATTGGCCCTATGGAAAGCAGAACAGGATACTTTACAACATCTATTTTGATTTGGACTTATCTGTGTAGCATTTACTGAATGTCTGCAATGTACTAGGAATGCACAATTGTTCATTTAACTTTCATCATAAACTTCCCTTCTTATTTCTTCCTAGTATTTCACCAAAAATCCAGAAAGAGCCCTTCCTTGCCTTCTACCCCAGCTTTTCCCCCCTCCTTCCATACTATCTTCCTTTTCATACCACTGCCAAGAACGGTCAAAGTTCTGTCAAATGAATTAACTTTAAAAGAACACGTCATCCGTGGGCACATTTTAGCATGACCTCAGCCAAGGCTAAACTAGCTAGCTGGAGTTCTGACCTTGAACCCCAAGAACTTAACACTCCTGAAGGCCATTAGTGTCAAACTATCAAAGAGAAGTTAAAAGTCGTTTCTTTAAGGACGTGCCAAAACTCAGCCAATTTGGCATTTCCCATCCTCCTATTTGGCCATGTGCAGGCAAGGAAAACATATGCACACACACTCTGTTTTCTAAAAGCTTGCTGTTAAGTAATTGGTTTGAGTCCATCTTGTTTCCTCTAATCCCAATCGCATTTCCTCTGCTAACTACATCAGTAGACCTTTCTTGGCAGGGAGAGAATTACATTGCTGTTTTGACAACTGTGGTGGAAGGTCAAAGCTAACCACACTTTCGGGCTTCCCTGGTGGTGCAGTGGTTAAGAATCCACCTGCCAATGCAGGGGACACAGGTTCGAACCCTGGTCCACGAAGATCCCACATGCCACGGAGCAACTAAGCCCGTGTGCCACAACTACTGAGCCTGTGCTCTAGAGCCCACGTGCCACAAATACCGAAGCCTGGGTGCCTACAGCCCGTGCTCGAAAGCCCACGCACAGCAACGAACACCGAATGCAGCCAAAAATAAATAAATTAATTAAATAAATTTATTAAAAAAAAAGCTAACCACACTTTGTTCAAGGCTGAGCCATAAGAAAGTTTGTATAGGAGCAACAGAGTTTTCCGTATGTTCACAGGCAAGTCTTAAAACGCAAGGGGAGCCTTTTGCTTTAAATTATCGTTTGAAATTAGAGTCAGAAATGCCTTATACTTACACTATTTCATCTGCTTATTATTTTCTTTTTATTAATACTTTAAGACATAAGGCTTTTAAAAAATGAAATGGGTAAGAAAAGAAGGTTGGTAGATTTCTTTTCTTGGACAGAGCCAGAGGGGCCAGAGGGCAGGAGAGCTCTGGGCCCCTTTTAGAATTAGAAATCCCTGTCTGACTTCTAACCACAGTGAAAACACAGGGTGAGTAACAAAGATGTTTGGTATCCACAAGACTGAAATAGGAATTAGAAGAATTTATTTTTAGCTCCAACAGAAACACTTATTACTAGTGACCTTAGGAAAGTCACCAAACCTCAATGAATTTTACAATTTTTGCATATCTAAAGTGGGGATTACAATAATTGCCTCATCAAAGTACACTATATAACAATGTGATAGAAACCATGTGGGGCTGTACCATTGTAAAAAATTATTAATATTACCTTTTTCCTCTTCCTGGTCTTGGTGGCATCTTCATTTGTTTCCTTTGGTTGTATCAAGAAACATTCTTTAGGCTATAAAGAAATGTAAATGAGAAAACTTTCATCTTAGCATGATGAGGTGTCAACTAATGGTATGAATCCCAAAGTATCAATATCTACTGTCATGCATGTATTCTTCAGAGTATCTTAGACAAAGAAATGTTGGAAAATCCACTGAAGGCTATTATGCAGGGGCCAAGCTGAGAGAATTTGTAAAAGTGAGAAAGTGCAGATGACTTAAGACTGGAAAATCTTTGAACAAAGGTCAAAATGTGTGATTAAGTGTATATATGTGTTTGAGGTGGTGGTACAGGGTATTATAGATGGAAGACAGTGGCTAGGTTTGGAAAATACAGGCAGAAAGAGATGTGATTAAAATTAAGATGTAAAGAAGTCTTTGACTAGAATGACTGGTGTTTCCAGGAACTAGCAATGTGTGAGTCTGTATTTCCAAGTCACTGACTTATCATTTTGTTATTCATTCCTTTCCTCTTCTCAATAGGCACAGAAAATCTGAAGTAGGATATATTTACTTATATTTTTATGAAACCAGCTGCACCAAATGTCTTATCTATAGTGACTACAAAATGAATGTTTCTGCTTATGGTCTGACAAAAGCCTCAACACCATGGCATCCTGAGTAATTGATTTTGCCTGTTGCCTTGACCCCTGGAGTACCCTATATAGTTTAGTGCTATTTTTACCCTAAGGATTTGTTTTTTGTTTTGTTTTGTTTTGTTTTAGTGTAGAAAAACAGGAAATTTAGACTAAGACCTTGATTTATAAAATAGAATGCTTCAGATTCCATATTTATTAATCATAGGCAGTTATATAAAATGTTTCCTGTATTAGATCTTTTATGCAACATTTTCAAACAAGTTGCCAAGTAAGACATAAAATATAAGTGAAAACTTATTCTGAGTTTTTTCTTGATTAAGTTTCCATTCCAACTAGAGAGTACTCAGTTTAAGCTGGTAAACTACTAACTAAAGCAATCTTGTCTCTACTGGCTATCTTTAAAATGATTACAGATGAAGCTTTCTATTAAAGTTTCCAGATAGCCTGCAGATTAAGAATGTCTATGGCCTGAATCCAGAGAGATATAATACTATGTAATTTCTTCAAGACATGGGGCCAGGACCAGCAGTTTCTAGACTCTGTTTCAGTTATAGAGAAGTAGATTCAAAAGGCTCAGGATTAAAGTAATATGGGAATCTTGAAATTTCAGCTGCTTCTCAGTTAAAAGAAAAAACCTGCAAAGTACAATTGCATCATAGCTAAAGAAAATAGATATTAGGACCTCTCTTATTTAGAAAGTTAAGCTGTCTTGTGGATGCAGATACACGCTAATTTGATGCCAATTAGAAACTGGGCCAAGGCCACTAATATGTCACAGAAGCTGCCAGACAGTCATAAGAGTCCAATTACAGATCAAGCCAACATCAGCTCATGCTGCTATGGCAAAGGCCTGGATACAATTAGTATCTCCCTAGATCCCTCAAGGCATACTTCAGTATCTTGTCCCCATTATGAAGGTTTTGGGGGGAAGCAGATGTAGAACCTGTTTCATTTTCTTATTTAGCAAATGGGGGTGCTCTCTAAGAGTATGTTCAATGTGCGGGGTTTGTATTTATGCCAGGTTTACAAAGCCAGTTAAACATGACACAAGTTAAATGTGGAAATGAGCTCAGTTATAAGGATATGGACTCTCCAATTCTGGAAGAAAAAATAAAAACACAATTCTGAATCACGCAAAGGAAAAAAGAAACATGCTTGACAACTGCTTTTGTCAAGATACCATAACAGGTTTACATGTTAGGTTCAAATTCTTACATCATCTTAAAGGAAATGCAGTATGATATTTGTTTTCTGGGAGCAGTCATTTTAGCTGGTTGCAGTAGGGTGCTAATGAAGAAGCAAGTTTATGGGGTCAATTTCCATAGAAGTGAGACTACTTTATGAAGAAATACAAAGCCCATAGTATTGAAAATTCCTAAACGTTGCCAGCTGCCTTACAGATGCTGATGTCTACCCTCAGAGAGACTAGGTAAGATGAGGAAGACTCAGGGTAGGCCAACTAACCATTTCTAGAAACTGATTCCAACAGTATCTGACTTTGGCAGTTAATAAGTAATGTCATTTCTTTATGCAGTGATTTTTAAATATGTACCCTGAGTATGAAGTTAAAGATTTAGAAGAATCACACTTGCCCAAAAATATACCAAAAAAAACTTATTAAGCTTTCAGTGAAGCAATTAATTGGGGCATGTTTTCAATTCCTTAAAGTGTCAAAAATTATATCCTTTAAGAATGAGTCTTCTGGTTTTAACCATGGCAATTCATTTTCAAAACGCTACTAAAATGAAAATAAAGGAGGGACTTCCCTGGTGGCGCAGTGGTTAAGACTCCATGCTCCCAATGCAGGGGGCCCAGGTTCTATCCCTGGTTGGGGAACTAGATCTCACATGCATGCTGCAACTAACAGTTCACATGTCTCTACTAAGGAGCCCGCGAGCTGCAACTAAGGAGCCCACCTGCTGCAACTGAGACCTGGCACAACCAAATAAATAAATAAATATTAAAAAAAATTGAAAATAAAGGAAACTGAAAAAGATATAAATCTATAAGGACGAAGAAACCAGGAGAAAGGACAACAGTAGTGGAGAGATTTCAACAACATTTTGGAAAATGGAAAGGGTTGAAACTGGACGGAAGCTATTTAGCATAGGGAGAGAGACATCTAGCACCTGGGTTTCTAGAGCGACAGATGCTAACAATAAGTGTGTCTGTTTCACCTTTTGGACTCTGAAAAGGTTCAGCAGTGGGTGGTACAAGGTACTACAGAGGGGAAAGGGTTTGAAAGAAAGAGACTGGTTGAAACTTTATGTTTAAAATGATTAGCCTCCCTCCTACACCCGCCTGGCTATACCTTCTGCTCAGGCAGCCAAGCAACTATCCCATTACCGCTTCCTCTCATCTTGTTCTTCCTAACAGAAGACTGGAGATTTATGCTCTGGAGAGAATAAGAAGACCAAGAAGTCTAGCACAAGCGAGGCAGGGTAGAGGTTGAGGCTCATTTCCTTTTCCTGTCCCTGTTTCAGGATATTTCAAGAGAGGCTTATATAGTGTAGGCAGAACACTACTGAATTCTTCTCTGGAAAAATAAAATGGCCTAAGAGAAATGCCAGAAGAGAGTGACATTTGGGGGTTCCATAGTAAATGTCCAGCTTTGTTATCATATCACCCTACCAAGAGGTCCACTAATTAACAAGCCCCACTTATGCACAAAAGTTTTCCATTAACTTTTTAGTGTGTCTCTCTTTAATATGAATAGACAGCTAAGGTTCATCAGACATCTAAGGAAAGTCTCCAACATCATAGCAAATAAACAAAAAAAAGAAAAAAGAACACTGAGGAAACAGAGACTGTACTTCAAAACAATTACAATTAATATTCTCAGAGAGAAGAGGGAAGAATTTTCAGCCATGAAACAAGATGCTATAAAACGAGGATGCTATAAAAAAGGAAAAAAAATTAAAAAAACATTTAAACCTTAAAACAAATAAGAAAGTTGGGGGACTTCCTTGGCGGCACAGTGGTTAAGAATTTGCCTGCCAATGCAGAGGACATGGGTTCGATCCCTGGTCGGGGAAGGTCCCACATGCTGCAGAGCAACTAAGTCCACGAGCCACAACTACTGAGCCTGCACACTGCAACTACTGAAGCCAGTGCGCTCTAGGGCCCGCGTGCTGCAACTACTGAGCCCATGTGCTGCAACTACTGAAGCCCGCGTGCCTAAAGCCTGTGCTCCACAACAAGAGAAGGCATTGCAATGAGAAGCCTGTGCACTGCAACGAAGAGTAGCCCCCACTTGCCATAACTAGAGAAAGCTTGTGCGCACCAATGAAGACCCAATGCAGCAAAAAATTAAAATAATTAAAATAAAAATTAAAGAAAGTTGGAATAAAAATGTAGGAGGAAGGCTTGAAGATAAAGTAGAAAAAATCTCCCAGAAAGATGAAAAAATGATTAGAAAAAAGTGGAAAGAAAATTAGAGAATCAGCCCAAGAGAATCAACATGCCAATAAAAGGTATTATAGAAAGTAAGAGTCATATAAAACAGTGGGAAAGAAGTGAAAAAAAAATAATGTATGAAAAATTTTCCAGAACTGAAGGAAAATTTCTAGAACATGAAACTCCAAATTGAAAGCCCATTAAGTATACAGTACAATGGATAAGAAAAATAACCATGCTAAGGAAAATCACTGTGAAATTGCAGAACATCCTGGACAAACAAAAGATTCTAAAAACTTATGAAAAGAAAAACAGTAACATACAAAATGTCAAAGAAAAGAATGGTGGCAGACTGTGCAACAGCAGTATTTGATGCTTGAACTCAGTAGAACAAAGCCTTCAAAATTATGGGGAAAATTTATTTGCAAATTAGATTTTTTTTTCAAATTAGATTTTTGTACCCAGCAAAATTATCAATCAAGTTAAGAGGAAAATTTTCAGATTTCAGTAAACATTCTCAGATATTTAAGATCTCAAAAAATTTACTTCCTACCCACAGATACTCAAGGCTCTATTCCAGCATAATAAAGGACTAAATCAAGAAAGAGGATGACATAGGATTCAGTAAGTAGGGAGACCAATCCGGGAGACCACTGAAGGGGCAGTAAAGAGAAGTCTCAGTTGTTCAGCAGGCCTAGAGAATAACCAATTCAGAGTGGAACAAAAGTGTGGGGATCTGTAGGAAAGAACAATAACTGATCTATTTAAGCATATGGAAAATACTGTCCATGGGCATGTGGAAGAGATGTTGGAACATACGGGAGCAATTAACAGTAGGAACATAGCAAGCTAGGCAAGTGAAGAAATGAGGTAATTATTAATACCATAAAAATAAAGAGTTGTATAAGAAAGGAGGGATGATTATAGCTTCTCTTTTTCTCAGCACTGAACAGTGTTTCCATGGTCATAATAATGAAAGAGTGACAACTGTTTTAACCAAAATGTAATATTGTATCGGCAGAGGAAGTAGCAGTTGGAGAGGGAATAGGGCATAGGTGAGAGGACTATGTCCTCCTATGCTACCTCAGTAAGATAATCAGAAAGTGGTAAATCAAGAAACTGCAGTATAAAATATAAGGTAGCAAGTAAGAAAAACAGCTAAAGACTGATGGATTTACATGAAATCCTAGAAAAAGCAAAACAAATTTTGGGGGAAAAACATCAGAACAGTGGTTGCCTCAGGGGCAAGGAGTTTGGAATGGTGATTAACAGGGAGGTGGCATGAAAGGTTTCTGGGGTGATGGTAATGTTCTGTATCCTGTAGGGGTTTGTGTTACGGAGCTATATGAATTTGTCAAAACTCATTGAATGGTACATTTGACATTTGTGTATTTTATTGTATGTTAACTTCACCTCACAAGGAAAAAAAAAAGAACTTTAAAGTAAATATTGAGCTTTTAAAAATAATATGCATGCTGAAGCATCTGAGGGGAGTGTACTGATTTTGCAAATTACTTTGAAATGTGTCAAAAATAAGGTTATTGCTAAATGGATAGTGCCTGAACACACTGTTCAAAAATTTTGGACACAGTCACAGTTACATAAGAAATCCTTAAAGGGAACTCCCTGGCAGTCCAGTGGTTAGGACTCCATGCTTTCACTGCTGAGGGTCCGGGTTTGATACCTGGTTGGGGAACTAGGATCCTGCAAGCCCCACAGTGCAGCCAAATTAAAAAGAAAAAACAAAAGTCTTTAAAGAAATTAAAGGTGTGCCTCGCAGATTCTCTCAAACATGAGTCTAGGAAGCTTAAGGGGTCTTATCTTGTAATTGCCTCAGCTGAAGCCCAAGGTACAGAAGGGTTTATCTGGAAAACATTGTGGGTGTGACTTCTGCCTAATAGAGTAAATCCCCAGAAGAATCATAGGAGACCCACACAATTCTTTTTTTAAAATAATTAATTAATTAATTAAATTTATTTATTATTTTTGGCTGCGTTGGGTCTTCATGGCTGCATGCAGGCTTTCTCTAGTTGTGGTGAGCAGGGGCTACTCTTCATTGTGGTGCGCGGGCTTCTCATTGCAGTGGCTTCTCTTGTTGCAGAGCACGGGCTCTAGGCATGCGGGCTTCAGTAGTTGTGGCATACGGGCTCAGCAGTTGTGGCTCGCGGGCTCTAGAGTGCAGGCTCAGTAGTTGTGGCACATGGGCTTAGCTGCTCTGTGGCATGTGGGATCATCATGGACCAGAGCTCAAACCCATGTTCCCTGTATTGGCAGGTGGATTCTTAACGACTGCATCACCAGGGAAGTCCCCACACAATTCTTAAAGGAGTTATATATTCAGAAGCTGAGAGGGTCAGAGAGGAGCCCTCAGAATTCTATTATCAAGAATCAAGCTGAAAGAGCTGCTTAGTTGCAAATACATGTTACCTTTCATTTAAAAAAAAAAAGGGAGGATGACTCAGAGGACAGAACAAAAACCCAAACAGCAGTGCCAAGAACCATAAGACCCTGGGCCTTAAGACTTAATAAAGAAACTCCTAACACTTTCTGAATGTTGTGGACCAATGACTCTTTGTTACTCCTATTTGAATAGAAATGCCTATAGACGTTATCCAATGCTTGCCTCACTGCTTGATGTTGGGTATGTAGGGTGAGACAACTTGTCTCTTTAGTTTCATAAGTTGAGAAAAAATACACTCAAAGAGTTATACTTAAAGGTCTAAACCCGAGGAACCTTAACTGCACCTGGACCTGATCTAGACAATGAAATTCTGGACACCAAGCTCATGCTGTAACGTCATAAGATTTCTGCAAGCCTTGGGAGGGGCAAATATATTCTGCATATGGGAGGGATGTAAATCACTGAGGCCAGAGGGCAGACTGTGGTAGCCAGATTACAGGATAGCACCAGTGATCACTATCTCCTGGTATTCATCCCCTCCTCTTGAATGTGTACCAGATTTACTGATCTGCTTCTAACAGAATATGGCAGAAGTGATGTGATGTCAGTTCTCAGATTAGGTTATAAAAAGACTGTCGTTTCTCTCTTAGAGGAAAACATAAGAAGAACACTCTTTGACATAAATCACAGCAAGATCCTTTTTGACCCATCTCCTAGAGAAATGGAAATAAAAACAAAAATCAACAAATGGGACCTAATGAAACTTAAAAGCTTTTGAACAGCAAAGGAAACCATAAACAAGATGAAAAGACAACCCTCAGAATGGGAGAAAATATTTGCAAATGAAGGAACTGACAAAGGATTAATCTCCAAAATATACAAACAGCTCATGCAGCTCAATATCAAAAAAACAAACAACCCAATCCAAAAATGGGCAGAAGATCTAAATAGACACTTCTCCAAAGAAGATATACAGATTGCCAACAAACACATGAAAGGATGCTCAACATCACTAATCATTAGAGAAATGCAAATCAAAACTACAGTGAGGTATCACCTCACACCGGTCAGAATGGCCATCATCAAAAAATCTACAAACAATAAATGCTGGAGAGGGTGTGGAGAAAAGGGAACCCTCTTGCACTGTTGGTGGGAATGTAAACTGATACAGCCACTATGGAGAACAATATGGAAGCTCTTTAAAAAACTAAAAATAGAACTACCATATGACCCAGCAATCCCACTACTGGGCATATACCCTGAGAAAACCATAATTCAAAAAGAGTCACGTACCATAATGTTCATCGCAGCTCTATTTACAATAGCCAGGACATGGAACCAACCTAAATCTCCATCGACAGATGAATGGATAAGGAAGAAGTGGCACATATATACAATGGAATATTACTCAGCTAAAACAAGAAATGAAATTGAACTATTTGTAGTGGGGTGGATAGACCTAGAGTCTGTCACACAGAGTGAAGTAAGTCAGAAAGAGAAAAACAAATACCACATGCTAACACATATATATGGAATCTAAAAAAAAAAAAAGGGTTCTGAAGAACCTAGGGGCAGGACAGGAATAAAGACGCAGACGTAGAGAATGGACTTGAGGACATGGGGAGGGGGAAGGGTAAGCTGGGACAAAGTGAGAGAGTGTTGTGGACATATATACACTACCAAACGTAAAATAGATAGCTAGTGGGAAGCAGCTGCATCACACGGGGAGATCAGCTCGGTGCTTTGTGACTACCTAGAGGGGTGGGATAGGGAAGGTGGGAAGGAGACACACGAGGGAGGGGATATGAGGATATATGTATACATATAGTTGATTTACTTTGTTATACATTAGAAACTAACACACCATTGTAAAGCAATTATACTCCAATAAAGATGTTAAAAAAAAAAAAAGACTGGTTTTGGTCTTGAGTGCTCTTGTTAGTTCCCTCTTGGGTCACTCACATGGCCTGAAGGAAGCCATGGGCAATGCTGTGAGGCATCCCTGTGGAGAGGCTCACATGATGAGGGACTGAGGCCTGCCATCAGCCACCTGAATGAACTTCAAGAAGGGTTCCTCATGGTGGAGCCCCTAACGTCCAGCTTACAACTTGACTGACAACTGATGAGAGATGTAGAGCCAGAGAGACTGAACTTAGCCATGCCTGTGAGGTAACAGAAACTGAGATAAGGAATCTTTTCTGTTTTAAGCTACTAACTTTGGGGGTAATTTGTTATACAACAATAGATTAATACAAAGAGAAACAGAATTGAGACACCAGCATGGAAAGGAGGAAGGTAAATCAGAGTAAACAGGACACAGTTCTCTTTTCTCTTAATCAAGAATAATCTTGAAGAGTAGGAGAGATATGAAATGATCAATGTGAAAATAAAGAATTAGTAAGAGGGCTTCCCTGATGGCGCAGTGGTTGGGAGTCCGCCTGCCGATGCAGGGGACACGGGTTTGTGCCCCGGTCTGGGAAGATCCCACATGCCGCGGAGTGGCTGGGCCGGTGAGCCATGGACGCTGAGCCTGCGCGTCTGGAGCCTGTGCTCCGAGGCAGGAGGGGCCACAGCAGTGAGAGGCCTGTGTACCGCAAAAAAAAAAAAAAAAAAAGAATTGGTAAGAAAATACAGTAGTGAGAGGGGTAAGTAAGGAGGGAAAGGGATAAGTACTCTTGCTGAAGATTCTTTTATGATCCAAGGAGATAACCAAAAGGCTAGCTTAAGAAAAAAAGAAGTCCAGTGTTGTCTCTGACGGGGAGAGGATGGGTCATGGAACCATTAAAAGGCTACTGACATCATGGAGACATCAATGAAAATTCACGAAATCCCTCATAAGGGATTATATTCTGGGAACCATAATTACAAAGTCACTAGGGCTGGCTCTGAAATGAGTGATGTTGAGGAGGGAAGAGGGTGATGCAATCTCTAGGAGTAGGGGAATACATCATTTATTTTGGAAGCAGTATTTGGAAAAAAAAAAAAAAACTACTGGCAAATCTTTATACTCACATTATTAAGGAGGCCAAGGATGATTGTTTAGATGTGAAATGGTTGCTAGAGATGATGTAGTTGCAAGGGTAGAAAACTTGTATAAAGTTATAAACCTGCTGCTTGAAATACTGGACAGATGGGAGGTGTGGACTCAGTAATAAAAATGTGAGGCCCAGCTATGGCAAAGGAGGGAACACCATCTAACTGGACACTCTCACCTGGTGATATGCATATTACAGCTAGCAGCATAATGCCAGGCAGTTCCTATGCAAGCATTAAAAAACAAAGCAAACAGGGGTTTCCCTGGTGGCGCAGTGGTTGGGGGTCCGCCTGCCAATGCAGGGGGTGCGGGTTCATGCCCCGGTCCGGGAGGATCCCGAGTGCCGCGGAGCGACTGGGCCCATGGGCCAGGGCCGTGGCTGCTGGGCCTGCGCGTCCGGAGCCTGTGCTCCGCGGCGGGAGGGGCCGCGGCGGTGAGAGGCCCGCGTACCGCAAGACAAAACAAAACAAAACAAACAAACGAACAAAAAACCCCTTCAAGAACAGCAAACAACTAAGCAAATTTGAAAAAAATTCAAAACTTAAATATAGTAAACAGTAATTTCTTTTCTTTTTTTTTGATCCAAGAAAAAAATATGATTACTATTAAAAAACAAATACTTGGTCACATGTGCCAAATGAATCATATGCCTATGGCTGTGCTAGGTACCACAGTGAACACAAAAGAAACCCTGTCCTCTGAGGTGCTTATGGGCTAGTTGGAAATGCAACCTCTATGTGCATAAACAACTACAGAAGGACTCAAGAAATGACAGTCGGGGGCTTCCCTGGTGGCGCAGTGGTTAAGAGTCCGCCTGCCGATGCAGGGGACACGGCTTCGTGCCCCGGTCCGGGAGGATCCCACGTGCCGCGGAGCGGCTGGGCCCGTGAGCCATGGCCGCTGAGCCTGCGCGTCCGGAGCCTGTGCTCCGCAACGGGAGAGGCCACAACAGTGAGAGGCCCGCGTACTGCAACAAAAAAAAAAAAGAAAGAAATGACAGTCGGCCTGACAAAAAGGCTGTCCTTGGGGTGGTGAGATGAGTTCCAGATGGAGAAGAGCAGCGGGAGACAGGATGAGGAGGCCACAGAAGAGCCCAAGGGACTGTGTGGTATTCGGGCTGGAGGAGAAGAGACTCCCAGGTCTAATGTCAAGGTGGGGGACCCTTCAAGGAGGGGCTGAAGGAGGGACAATGGTCACGGGGCTCCAAAAGGCGTCTGCGTGCAGCAGTGTCAGGGAGCCAATGGCTCACAGCTGGGACACAAAGGGTTGAGATGGGAAGAGGGGTAAGAAAGCTGGGATACCAGTCTAGTCATCCATTATTCCTTTTCACAAATGAGTGCCAGTTCGGGGAAGGTTCTGTGCCAGATGCAGTGGAGATGCACAGATGTGTACAGCATGGTAGGGAGACCAGAGAGGTAGATGGATAACACTCAAATAAGGCAGAGGGGCACAAGGAGGTTCCTGTGTGAATTCTCTGGCCAGGGCATGAGGATAGGCTTGTAGAGAGTGATAAGGGCACTGTGTCTACCTAGGACTTTGATTCTTTTTTTTCTTTTAATTTATATTTATGTATTTATTTATTTATTGGCCACTCAGCATGCAGGATCTTAGTTCCCGGACCAGGGATTGAACCAGTGTCCCCTGAAGTGGAAGCGTGGAGCCCTAACCACTGGACCGCCAGGGAATTCCCAGGACTTTGTTTCCTTAAAGCAATTTGTTAGTGAAAGAAATTAGAGCAAGATGAAGGTGGTTAAAATGAGCAGTAAAATCTCTGCTGATTTTTTTTTTCCTTGGCATAAAATAGCAATGGCATGCGACCAAGAAATTACTTGATGGCATGGTAAATCCAATTTTCCCAAGTTGAATGAGGAAGGACAGGTGGAAAGGGAAATGGAAGCAGTGTCATCCTCAGGGTGTGGCTTAAAGACAGTCAAGTGGGTCATCACTCCTGGTACCCATCTCTCTGAGCTTCAGGTTCTTTGTAAAATGGGGTCCCCCCCTACTTCACAGGGCACCTGTGACGACTGAGTCATGGTGCCTTACACAGTGCCTGTGGTGAGTGTTCAATAAATTGTCTTATTATTGTTGAAACCAGGGCTGCTGAAAGATAGGTGAATGCTCATGGAAATTAAGAATGTATTTAACTTTCTCTTCCTCGATCTTTCTCCTTTCTTCCTGTGGTTCCCTGCCATTTATCTAACTTGATGGTTGTGGGAAAAGAAGACTCAAGTTGGAAGGAGGTAAAAAATAGGTGGAAATTCAGCAAGGCGAATGCTCTGCCAATAAAAAGACAGTAAAGATGCAGGCTTGGGTGAGTTTATTGATGCAAATTTATTCTTTCACCAAAGAGTCCAGAAAAAGTGAAGAACAATCAAAAATAAAATCAAGGGATAAAGTAATAAAAAAGAAAGCCAGTGGGCTACAAAGAATATTTGGAGCAAGTGCAGTAGCACTCCTCACCGTTATGGCGGCGGTGCCGTCCAGTTGGCCGCTGGTGGTGGTGGCCACTTCCCCTCGGAAGGCCGGTCTCCGCCTCCTGCTCCCACCCTGCTCGCTCGGCGGCGGCAGCGGTGGTCCCTGCCTCTCTGCCTCCTCCACCTCGGCCTGTCCACTGGCGGGCGGCGTTGGCGCGGAGGGGGCCCCTGCCTCAGAGAAGGTACCACGTTGAATGAGCAAAGACTGAACTTTTTACAGATACGTTTTGTAAAAGGCTTATAAGGAGTAGTGCCATAATTTGAATCACAATGGATTTCACATTATGAGGTGAATGGGAGCGGAATATTGGACAAAAATAGATTTTTAAATCTCTGCATCACGGTTTTTAGCTCCTCAGTTGTTGCACAGTCTCACTATTTGGGAAAAGTTCATGCTAAAAAACTGAAGCAATCAATGGGTGAATATGATCAAATTTCTCCACCAAGTTCTCAACCTGTTAAGGAGAACTCCTTGTCAACCTAATGAAGCATTCAAAGACATGTGACTCTTTTCAAGATGAACTTGAAGATTACATCAAAGTGCAGAAAGCCAGAGGCTTAGAGCCAAAGACTTGTTTCAGAAAGATGAGAGAGGATTATTTGGAAACCTGTGGGTGCAAAGAAGAGGTTGATTCTAGACCCAGGTGTAGAATGTTTGATCAAAGACTCCTTTGTGAAACCGTCCAGACCTACCGAAGACCATGCAGTATTTCGCAAACAGTGGAAAAGTGGTTACCTCAGTGGCTAGCAGCTCATGACAGCAGGCTGAGACTGAACTCCCTGAGCTGCTGTCAATTCACCAGGGACTGTTTCTCAGGAAAACCAGTACCCCTGAACTTTAGTCAGCAAGAGTATAACTGTAGCTCATACAGTGTAGAATCTGGAGTTTACAGGCACCTCTCCTCAGAAAACAGTACCAGTGCCCGTCAAGCTAGTTATAAACAGATACATCAGAAGAGAAAAAGGCTCCCAGAGAAAGGCCGGGAAAAATGAGAGGAGGAGCGGCCCAAGCATAAGAGGAAGAAAACTTGTGAGGAAATAGATTTAGACAAATACAAGAGCATCCAAAGAAACAAAACAGAGGTGGAAACAGTCAGTACAGAAAAACTTAAGAACCGAAAGGAGAAAAAAAGCCAAGATGTAGCCTCTAAGAAATAGGAACTTAAGGGTAGTAAAGAGAAAAAGGAACAAGTCAAAGAAAGGAAGAAGAGGAGATGCTTTGGGACCAGTCTCTCCTTGGATTTGGAAGCTCTTGCATTGGTTCTCCTGAGGTTAAACTGAAAAAAGAGTTGAGGAGCTTGGTTTTATGATGTTCCTATCGCTCTTTTCATGTGAGCAGGTACAAAGGCTAAGTGAACAGAAAACATTTAGTGTGCTTGCTCTCCAACATGGAAATTACTTTTCCTCTTTTCTAAAATCATTACTACATTTTTCTTATACATAATGTAATTTCCCTTAACGAGAGTGGCTCTGCTTTAATTCATCAAATTGCTATGATGGTGGAAGTATTTTTCCCTTAGGACGTCATTTATTTTAAACTGGAGGATTAATAGGCTTTACAGAATCCATTTCTTGATTGGGTTTTAGTTTGGGGTGGGTGTTTTTATATTCATTAGTTTTCTCTGTGAAGCAGTTTAGATTGATTTTTTTTCCTTTGTTAGATCTAACTTGCAGTATATTTTCTATATTGGAAAGTGGAAAATGACATACATTATAATAAGCTTAAGTTACATACAGTTTTAAACGTTTCAAGGAGTCTTGATACAAAATCAGTTTATATTCTGGAAATGTTTATAATATAATAAAGTTCTAATTTCTACAAAAAAAAAGAATATTTAGAAACAAGTTCTGCAAGTAGGCACTGATTAGAGGCAGAGGTCAAAGAAGGCATGACTATGGTATGGTCAGTGGAGTTAAGTGAGGTAAAATCAAACAACATCTTTGTGAAATAAATTGAAAAGCTACAGATGTTAACCTGTAGATCTTAGAAAGAATGGTGCAAACTAAAATTGATACAGGGCCTTGGAGTTAAATATTTAATGTCTAGAGAGAAAACCAAGACTGATTATACATTAAATATGTATATCTTGCTGCATTCCCCACCTCACAAAGAAAAAATAATGAATAAAATAAAAGACTTGAAGTATATTTTACTATAAGAATTATCACTTCAGTGCTTACTCTTTGCCAACCACAGTTCAAAGAGCTTAACAAGTGTTAATCATTTAATCCTCACCCGTAACCCTGTGAAGAAAATACACGTATTATCACCACTTTACCAATACGGAGACTGAGGCACAGAGAGTTTAACTTGCCCAAGGCGTCACAGCTTGTAGGTAACCAAAATGCTAAACTGCTTCCCACAATTATCCTGAGCCCGGTCACAAACTCTGGGTCACAAAACTCTAGTGGAATGTGTTTAGGGCCACCTACAATAAGAATAAGGCCACATATGTTACTATGAAGAAGATGGTAACTTTGGACTGACAGTTAGATAGTCCTTTAAAAAATCACACATGGTTACCAATTAGGTCTCAGGGACAATAATGTAAGAAAGGTGCAAATGGATGTGAGTGGCCAGCAAGAAGATTAAAAAGGCCATAAAAGGTCCTAAGTCCAAGGAGCAAAGTTTATCAAATGGCCACTTGTGGTAATACAAAGGTAGCAAATCCCCAATAAGAATTCACACAACAGACATGATGCTAGATAGACATGAAGGCCTGGGAGCCTGCTCACAGCATGTCTTGGTACTGTAATAATGCATTGGTGTGGGGGTAATCTTGCATATCTATGCTATTTGTCTTCTCTTAGGAACTATACCCAAAGAATAAAACTGGGTCTTTGGTAAAAATGTAATACAAGAATCTAAGCTATCATTATTGTAAAATATATTTATATTGTAAAAAATATATTGGGGGAAAAATAGACCCTGCTGGTTTGTAATTGATGAAGCATGGCTCTTTCAAAGGCAGAGAAGGTAAAAGCTTCCCTCAAATCCCACCAATAACTGGTATTGAAGCACACGGAATGCTGTAGAGGGGTAGAAGAGGCTGATTTCAGAGCCAACAGCTGTGACTCTCCCACAGTGACTGTCACCTGTTCGGTTTTCTTTGACAGGGCAGGAACTGGAGCTCTCTCTTGCTGCATCATTGCTGGGTCTCCTCCTCCTTCACCATCTGATGCTTCTAGGAAACACAAAGTTTAAAAATGAGAAAAGCACCTCTCTCTTTCTTTCTCCCATTGCTGGTGTAATCTTGGTACCATCTTTTTAGAAGGTTCTATCCCTTGACTCATTAATTTCACCTCTAAGAAGCTGAATTTAAGAAAATGATCCAAAATGAAGACAGATTTAAGAACGAAGGTGGCAGTGTTATTTATAAAACTGCAAAAATGAAGATTATTCAGATGTCTAAATTTCAGAATGTTTAATTATGGAACACTCACGCTGATTTTACAGATATTAAACTCCCCATTTTCAGATAAGAAAGTTGCTGCTTAGAGGGATGAAGTAATTTGCCCCAGGTCACACACCTGGGAACCCTATTTGAGTCCAAAGTCTTCCCCACAAGTGATACTGCCTGCACTGAGAACCAGCCAGCTCTTGATGCCAGTGTGCTGGCTCCAGGGGTAATGTTAAGAGAGTGGGACAGCAGGATTATAGATCATGAGAAATTCTTAATTTGAATTTATAAAATCTTTCAACACTGGAAAAAGTAAATTCTTACTCCAAGAACCAGGAAAAAGAAAAACTTTAATAATTTTTCTGTTAAAAAGCTCTTTTAAAGAAACATGGCAACCATAAGTTTCTTACTTCCCATAATGCCATACTGTCTTCCAGATTTTAGTGGTTGTTCTCTTTGAGCACATTTTTGAATCTTTGAAAGGCTTTACTCACTCCCTTTGAGTTTTTCGGTATATCTCAAAGCCCAAAATGTGAATTTGTGAGTAATATTGGTCAGAATTCATATTTAGGTACAAATTAACTAGTTTGGTAGTCCTGAGCTTTTAAATGTTTACATACTATGATGGTTAATTTTATATGTCAACTTGATTGGGCCACAGGGTGCCCAGATATTTGGTCAAACATTATTCTGGATGTTTCTGTGTAGGTGTTTTTGGTTGAGATTAACATTTGAATGGGTAGACTGAATAAAGTAGATTTCCCTCCCTAATGTGGGTGGCACTCATCCAATCAGATATGGCTGGAACAGAACTAAAAGCATTAAAGAAGAAGTAACAACTGACACTGCAGAAATACAAAGTATCATGAGAGATTACTAAAAGCACCTATATGCCAATAAAATGGACAACCTGGAAGAAATGGACAAATTCTTAGAAAAGCACAGCCTTCCAAGACTGAACCAGGAAGAAAGAGAAACACGAACAGACCAATCACAAGCACTGAAATTGAAACTGTGATTAAAAATCGTCCAACAAACAGAAGCCCAGGGCCAGATGGCTTCACAGGCAAATTCTATCAAACATTTAGAGAAGAGCTAACACCTATCCTTCTCAAGTTCTTCCAAAATATAGCAGAGGGAGGAACACTCCCAAACTCTTTCTATGAGGCCACCATCACCCTGATATCAAAACAAGACAAAGATGTCATAAAAAAAGAAAACTACAGGCCAGTATCACTGATGAACACAGATGCAAAAATCCTCAACAAAATACTAGCAATTCGAATCCAACAATACATTAAAAGGTTCATACACCATGATCAAGTGGGATTTATCCCAGGGAGGCAAGGATTTTTCAATATCCGCAAATCAATCAGTGTGATACACCACATCAACAAATTGAAGGATAAAAACCATATGATCATCTCAATAGATGCAGAAAAAGCTTCTGACAAAATTCAACACCGATTTATGATAGAGACTCTCCAGAAAGTGGGCATAGAGGGAACCTACCTCAACAAAATAAAGGCCATATATGACAAACCCAGAGCAAACATCATTCTCAATGGTGAAAACTGAAAGTATTTCCTCTAAGATGAGGAATAAGACAAGGATGTCCACTCTCACCACTATTCTTCAACATTGATTTGGAAGTTTTAGCCACAGCAAGCAGAGAAGAAAAAGAAATAAAAGGAATCCAAATCGGAAAAGAAGAAGTAAAACTGTCACTGTTCGCAGATGACATGATAGTATACAAAGAGAATCCTAAAGATGCTACCAGAAAACTACTAGAGCTAATCAATGAATTTGGTAAAGTAGCAGGATACAAAATTAATGCACAGAAATCTCTTGCATTCCTATATACTAACAACGAAAGATCAGAAAGAGAAATTAAGGAAACACTCCCGTTTACTACTGCAACAAAAAGAATAAAATACCTAGGAATAAACCTACCTAAGGGGCAAAAACCCTGTATGCGGAAAACTATAAGACACTGATTAAAGAAATCAAAGACGATACAAACAGATGGAAAGATATACCATGTTCCTGGATTGAAATAATCAACATCGTGAAAATGACTATACTACCCAAAGCAATCTACAGAATCAATGCAATCCCTGTCAAATCACCAATGGCATTTTTCACAGAACTAGAACAAAAAATTTTACAATTTTTATGGAAACACAAAAGACCATGATAGCCAAAGCAATCTTGAGAAAGGAAAATGGACCTGGAGGAATCAGGCTCCCAGACTTCAGACTATACTACAAAGCTACAGTAATCAAGACAGTATGGTACTGACACAAAAACAGAAATATAGATCAATGGAAGAGGATAGAAAGCCCGGAGATAAACTCACGCACATATGGTCACCTTATCTTTGACAAAGGAGGCAAGAATATACAATGGAGAAAAGACAGTCTCTTCAATAAGTGGTGCTGGGAAAACTGGACAGCTACATGTAAAAGAATGAAATTAGAACACTCCCTAACACCATACACAAAAATAAACTCAAAATGGATCAAAGACCTAACTGTAAGGCCAGATACTATAAAACTCTTAGAGGAAAACATAGGCAGAAGACTCTATGACATAAATCACAGCAAGATCCTTTTTGACCCACCTCCTAGAGTAACGGAAATAAAATCAAAAATAAACAAATGCGACCTAATGAAACTTAAAAGCTTTTGAACAGCAAAGGAAACCATAAGTAAGATGAAAAGACAACCCTCAGAATGGGAGAAAGTATTTGCAAACAAAGCAACTGACAAAGGATTAATCTCCAGAATATACAAGCAGCTCATGCAGCTTAATACCAAAAAACGAACAAACAACCCAATCCAAAAATTGGCAGAAGACCTAAATAGACATTTCTCCAAAGAAGAAATACAGATTGCCAACAAACACATGAAAAGATGTTCAACATCACTAATCATTAGAGAAATGCAAATCAAAACTACAGTGAGGTATCACCTCACACTAGTCAGAATGGCCATCATCAAAAAATCTACAGAAAATAAATGCTGGAGAGGGTGTGGAGAAAAGGGAACCCTCTTGCACTGTTGGTGGGAATCTAAATTGATACAGCCACTGTGGAGAACAGTATGGAGGTTCCTTAAAAAAACAGAACTACCATATGACCCAGCAATCCCACTACTGGGCATATACCCTGAGAAAACCATAATTCAAAGAGTCATGTACCCCAATGTTCATTGCAGCACTATTTACAATAGCCAGGAGATGGAAGCAACCTAAATGTCCATTGACAGATGAATGGATAAAGGAGATGTGGCACATATATACCATGGAATATTACTCAGCCACAGAAAGGAACGAAATTGAGTTATTTCTAATGAGGTGGATGGACCTAGAGTCTGTCATACAGAGTGAAGTAAGTCAGAAAGAGAAAAACAAACACCGGATGCCAACACACATATATGGAGCCTAAAAAATGGTACTGATGAACCTAGTGGCAGGGCAGGAATAAAGACACAGACGTAGAGAATGAACTTGAGGACACAGAGGGGGAATGGGAAGCTAGGATGAAGTGAGAGAGTGGCATGGACATATATACACTACCAAATGTAAAGTAGATAGCTAGTAGGAAGCAGCCCCATAGCACAGGGAGATCAGTTCGATACTTTGTGATGACCTAGAGGGCTGGGAAAGGGAGGGTGGGAGGGAGGCTCACGAGCGAGGGGATATGGGGATATATGTGTACATATAGCTGATTCACTTTGTTCTACAGCAGAAACTAACACAACATTGTAAAGCAATTATACTCCCATAAAGATATTAAAAAAAGAAAAGAAAAGAAGTAAAAGCATGACCTCCCCTGATTAAGATAATTTTTTCTGCCTTTGTACTTGAACTGAAACATGGGCTCTTCCTGGATCTGGAGCCTGCCAGCCTTCAAGCTAGAACTACACCACCAGCTCTCCTGGTTCTCAAGCCTTCTGACTAGGATTGGAACTAGACAATTGGCTCTCCTGGGTCTCCAGCTTGTCAGTCTATCCTGCAGATCTTGGGACTTGACAGTCTCCATAATTGCATGAGCCAATTCCTTTATGTATACACACATAGATACACAGAGAGAGAGAGACAGAGAGAGAGACAGAGAGAGAGAGCGATAAATATAGATAGATATATAGATATCTATTCTGTTGTTTCTGTTTTTCTGGAGAACCCTGATTAATACCCTGACTTTTAACTACGTAGCATGAAAAAAAGGACTCTACCCAATGAGGTAGTAGCAGGTAGAAGATTAACAGGGCTTTTTACTTATTTTTAAAATTTATTTATTTATTTATTTTTGGCTGCATTGGGTCTTTGTTGCTGCACACGGGCTTTCTCCAGCTGTGGCGAGCAGGCACTACTCTTCCTTGCAGTGCACGGGCTTCTTGCTGCGGTGGCTTCTCTTGTTGCAGAACATGGGCTCTAGGCATGCGGGCTTCAGTAGTTGTGGCTCACAGGCTCTAGAGCGTCGGCTCAGCAGTTGTGGTGCATGGGCTTAGTTGCTCCACAGCATGTGGGATCCTCCCAGACCAGGGCTTGAACCCGTGTCCCCTGCATTGGCAGGCAGATTCTCAACCACTGCGCCACCAGGGAAGTCCCTAACAGGGATTTTTAAATGAAGGACTAAGTTGGCATTAAAAGTATTTATAGTGCTGCTTCTGGGAAGAGAGTAGTAGTAGTCATATTTTCCCTTATTCCTCCTGCTAAGTACAGCTAAAAATCCTGACCATTACATATAAAACAAACATTGGAGATCTCTGAAAGGTGGAGAGAAGTCAGACATGCTAGGGACTTTGGGGCCCAAGGAACAACACAGCGGTGAGCTCCCTGGGTTTTCTTTTTGCCTTATTATCTCAGACTTGGAGCTAAAGAAGCTAGTAACTTGGAAATGCCAGTGAGAGCAGACAAAAAACCGCAACAAATGTCTGCTCTGTTTAACAAAATGACCAGGAAAACAACAGCCTAGCAAGACTGAAAACCTTTAGATAATAACTACTTGACTTCAGCCAAACACAACAGAAAAACTGTTTTCTTTGCTGCCTACACCAGCAAAGGCTGAGTGGGGAACCTAGACTTCCACCTTTGTCAGGCTGTAATGAGGCACCCCAACTCCTCCTCCACCTTCCATCAGGGTGGTGTCAGAGGTGATCAAGTAGGGACTGAACCCCTGAAGAGATTTTCATCCCTGAAGGGTGGTAACAGACCCCTGCTCTCTACCACCACCACCAGTGCAGTATCAATGCAGAACACACTGTGAGCCTGGACTTCCATCTCCTCCTGGTAGTAATGAAGGGCACCTTTCCTTCCCCACTGGGGTCAGAGGAACCCTAGTAGAGAATCAGGACTTTACATACTGCCCAGTGGTAATGAGGCCAACACCCACACTAGTGTTTTAGCAAGCACTAAAAGAGCTATGCAAAGAGATGTACTCAAAAATACTACAATAAATCAAAACAGAATTCTAAAAATGTTCAAGTAACGCACAGGAAGGCAGAAAGATAAACAAGAAATAGCAAATAAACAGAAAAGACAAAATAAAATGGCATATTTGAATCCCAACATATCAACAATTACATTAATGTAAATGATCTAAACACACCAATTTAAGGACAGAGATTGGGACTTCCCTGGTGGCGCAGTGGTTAAGAATCTGCCTACCAACGCAGGGGACATGAGTTCGGTCCCTGGTCTGGGAAGATCCTACATGCCGCAGAGCAACTAAGCCCGTGCACCACAACTACTGAAACTGCGCTCTAGAGCCCGCGAGCCATAACTACTGAGCCCACGTGCCACAACTACTGAAGCCCGCGCACCTAAAGCCCGTGCTCCGCAACAAGAGAAGCCACCACAATGAGAAGCCAGCGCATTGCAATGAAGAGTAGTCCCTGCTCGCCGCAACTAGAAAAAGCCTGTATGCAGCAACGAAGACCTGACACAGCCAAACATAAATAAATAAAATAAATACATTTATATTAAAAAAAAGACAGAGATTGACAAAGTGGATTAAAAAAATGACCTAACTATATGCTGTTTACAAGAAACTTACCTCAAATATGACGATATAGCTAAAAGCAAAATGATGGCTGAAATATAACATGTAAATATTGATAAAAAAGCAGGAGTTATATTAATATACTCTATTAATTATATTAATATGATTAATTATATATTTGATATTAATATCAGATAAAGGTTGAATAAATTAGTTCTTTCTTTAGTCTGTGTGTGATGTTTTTTGGTTCCAAAGAAGAAAACTGCTTTTCTGAAGTAAGGATGCTAGTACTGTGATTTCCATTAAGAGAGTATTAAAAGAACAGTAATGGGACCCAACCTAACCAGCCTGGCTCTAGCATCTAGATTTCTCTAGAACTGCTGGCATTTGAGGAAGTTAAGCTAGGCCTGTGCCACTCAGTCCCAGTGGCTGATTTTCAGCCCATGGAGTGGAGTCACCAAGACGGTGCAACCTTATTTTCAACTCCTTGAGGGTCTACTTTAAAAAAAAAAAAAAAAAAAAGGATACCACCAGATGGGAGTGGAGTCAAGTACACGGTTCTTTTTCAACCCCAGGCAAAAAGAGCAAAAAGTTAAAATTAACAGTTGCACGTATCTTTCTCTTTCCTTCAATCCCTGACTTTGTCCTCTTTATGAAAAGTATCAGAAATCCAATTTCCCAGCAATTTCCTTAAGCTTCTAAGTATTTACTTGCATGAACTCCTTCTAGGCCCTAGGGAGAATACTGGCAATGGATCATACAGTTAATTTTTCTTAAAAAATCTGCAAAAGAAAGATATATGGTGATTAAAATAAATACAATAGACCACTGTCTATTTCTACTCAGAATTCACCTCTGTCCCTATCTCCTAGTGAGTAGTGTTGCAGCTGAAGTGAGCATTTTGGGGATCCAGTTAGAGGGAGCTGGTTGGACAGACATTGAGCTTGAGTTTAATGAGATATTATAAGGTTCATAATCATAAAGTCTATAGTTAAATTATTGCTAGCTCTCCTACTGTAGGAATACTTCCAGGAATATTCCTACTACCCCATGCCAACTCACCAGACATCTGACACAAAGTGTACAGGGCTAGAGGTTGTGGACTGTGACACAAACATACCTGTAGCCTCCTTCCTTAGAAATATGTGGGAAGTGGAGGAGAAAGCAGGTTTGGGATGAATGAAACCAGAAATTAGTCAGTGGAAAATTCTTCCAATCATCAAAAATGTAAAACTGTAAGCAGAAAATTAGGTTCCCATTTTGTTTATTCTAAATGGCAAGTCTCTTTCATAGGAATAGAGTAGATGCTGTATTTTACAGTTATCTGATAGGGATGAGTAAAATAAAACTTTTCAAAATTCCTGTGTTTATAACAGTACTGTTGTGATTTCTTATTTAAAATAATTTCTTTCATACCTAATTTTGTATCAGTAATTTTGTATTCTTTTTCTAAGAGAGGGTCCCCCAAATTACGTAAGATTTAGGCCTCACAGAAACCTAGATCTGCCCTGGCTATAGACCTGCTTAACTCTCCTATAGTTCTCACAGTTTCTCAACAGAATAAACTACTGAAACCCATAACCTGGTAAGTTTCAAAAGCACGATGCTAAGCAAAAGAAGCCAGAATCAAGAGGGTATATAATGTGTGATTCCACTTATTTAACACTCTGGAGAAGGCAAAACCATAGGGATAAAAAAACAGATCAGTAGTTACTGGGGACTGGAGATGGGAAACTTCTGGGGATTGTTGGAAATGTTCTATAACTTTATTGTGGTGGTGGTTACACAACTGTATGCTTTAGTAAAACGTCATAGAACCACACTCAAAAAGGGGTTAATTTTACTATGTAAATTATTTGCTATATAAATTATTCCTCAGTAAGCCTGACTTTAAAAAAAAATGATAGAAGCTAACTTTCATCAAACAATTTGTTAACACTTGCCCAGTGTCACACAATTAATAGGCAGAGCTGGGATTTGAATCCCAAATATTCTAATGTGGAGTCCACACTACCCTTGCATGAGAAGATGCTGCTTATAGCTAAATGATGTTTCCTTCTATTCTGTTTGCTAAGAGGTTTGTTTATTGTTTTATTTTAAAATCACTAATAGGTGTTAAATTTAATGCAATGCCTTTTGTTTTCACATTTACTGAGATGATTATATGGGTTTCTCCTATAATCTGTTAATGTGGCCAACTGTGAAAATAGGTTGTCTAATGTTAAACCATCCTTGCTATTCCTAGGATAAATCGCAATTGATCATGACGTATTTCTTTTTTAATAATGTTGGTTTTTATTTTGGTTACCATTTTATTTAGATATTTATTTACATAATTTTCCTTTCTAGTATCGTCCTTGCCTGGTTTAGGTATTTTGGTTATATTAGCTTCATAAAAGTGTTGGGAAATGTCTCCTCATTTTCTGTCCTCTGAAATAGTTGTATACGAATAGTTAAGATGATCTGTTTCTTGACATTTGGTAAAATCTGTTAGTAAAAGAAGCAGAGCGTAGTATTCTTTTTGTGGGTATGTTTTAACAAATGCTTCAATTTCTAACAGTTATATGATTATTCGGGTTTTTCTTTTTTTTCTTTTTTCCAGTACGCGGCCTCTCACTGATGTGGCCTCTCCCGTTGCGGAGCACAGGCTCCGGACGCGCAGCCTCAGCGGCCATGGCTCATGGGCCCAGCTGCTCCGTGGCATGTGGGATCTTCCCGGACCGGGGCACGAACCTGTGTCCCCTGCATCGGCAGGCGGACTCTCAACCACCTCGCCACCAGGGAAGCCCCCGGGTTTTTCTATTTTTAACTCAATTTTGGTAAGTATTATTTTTCTAGGTAATTGGCTGTTTTATTTAAATTTCTCAAATTTATTGGAGAGGTGTGATCATTATATGTAGCTATGTCTTCTTTTTCTTTTCTCCCATCTTTTATTTGTACTTTTTTTTTTCTAGTTCTGCCTTGGAGAGGTCTTTCCTTAAAAAACCAACAACAACTAGGTTCTGTATGATAGATGCTTTCTATTGCTTCTTTGGTTTCTAGTACACTAATTAACATTCTTTACTTTCTTTAGGTATACTCTTTTGAGTTCTTAATTTTTGTAGTTGGATATTTAGCCCATTAAGCTTTTCTCTTTCTGATGTAAGCATTAAGGATATATATTTTCTTAAAACTTTATAACAACTGAATACCATACATTTTAATATTATAGCATTTTCATTATCATTTAATTCTAAATATTTTTAAAGACTCTATAATGACTTTTCTTTGATGAGTTATTTAGAAGTGCACTGTTAAATTGTCAAACAGATTTTTTTAAGTTACCTTTTTTTATATTGTGGTTAGAAAAATGGCCTGCAAGTCAATTCTTTGATATTTGTTAAGACTTGCTTTATTTTCTAGCACAGGGATCACCACACTTTTTAGGTTTTTAGGGCCACACGGTAAATAAGTGTAGGGTTTGCGGAGCAATAAGGTCTCTGTCAGTAATTACTGGATTCTACTGTTGGGCAAAAGCAGCCTTAAGACAATATGTAAATGATTGGGTGTGGCTGCGTTCTGATAAACTTTATTTACAGAAACACATCCTGGCTGGATTTGGTCCATGGGTCATAGTTTGCCAGCTCTTGACCTAGTATATAACTATTTATTGATTGATTGATTTTTATTGAAAATAGTTGACATAGAATATCATGTTAGTTTCAGGTGTACTACCTAGTAATTTGACATTTGGATACATTATGAAATCATCACCACAGTTAGTCTAGTAACCATTTGTTCCCATACGTAATCAATTAAAAAAAAATTTTTTGTTGGACTAGAATGTGCAGTATCTAATTGTTAGGTGCATAGTTCTATACATGATTACAGATAAACTTAACGATGTTTTTCAAATCTGCTATATGTTTATGAATTTTTATGTTTTATCTATCAATAATTGACATATATATTAACATCTTCCACTCTTATTTTGAATTTCTCCATGTTTTCCAATAATTCTGTCAGTTTTTGTTTACACATTTCATAGGTATGTAAGGTGCATGCAAGTTTGGAACTGTTACAACTTCCTGTTGGTTGATTGTTCCTTTTATCATTATGTAGTGACACCGTTTCAAAAATCCATCTTGTTGTAGAGAACAAAGGTATGGACACCAAGTGGGGGAAGTGGTGGGGGGAGGGGTGGTGGTGGGATGAATTGGGAGATTGGGATTGATATGTATACACTGATGTGTATAAAATGGATGACTAATAAGAACCTGCTGTATAAAAAGATAAATAAAATTAAATTAAAAATTTTTTTTAAAATAAATCCATCTTGTTGGAACTTCCCTGGTGGCGCAGCGGTTGGGAATCCACCTGCCAATGCAGGGGACACGGGTTCAATCCCTGGTCCGGGAACATCCCACATGCCGTGGAGCAACTTAAGCCCGTGCACCACAGCTACTGAGCCTGCCCTCTAGAGCCCGCAAACCACAACTACTGAAGCCCGCGAGCCACAACTACTGAAGCTTGCGCACCTAGAGCCCGTGCTACTCAACAAGAGAAGCCACCGCAATGAGAAGCCTGCGCACCGCAACGAAGAGTAGCCCCAGCTGGCCGCAACTAGAGAAAGCCCGTGTGCAGCAACCAAGACCCAATGCAGCCAATAATAAATAAACAAATAAATAAAATAAATCTATTAAAAAAATCCATCTTGTTTAATTTAGTTCAATTTCACTTATTTGGGGAGCGGTTTTCTGTATTTCTAGAGGCGGTCAGCTGTTCTCTGGGAAATCTAACTATACACACTGAAAACTAATGTTGGAGACACAGCTGTACTTCAACAGTCTAAAGTGTTTTGCTAAAATTACTCATCCGTAGAAACCAGAATGTTTTATTTGGCGAGGAGAAGCAGGGCTGGGAACCACTCTTCAAGACCATGTTCCCAGCTCATTAAGGGACTCCTACCAGCATCACTGAGAAAGAACACAATTCCCACATCCATAGAACAGGGCCCTGTGAAAAGTGAACTCAGTGAAGGCCCTAAGGCCATGCCAGCAAAACAACACAGGGCAGGGGGAGGGCAGAGCGAGGGCACAGCAGAGGAAGGGAGAGGAAGGGAGAAACAGAAGTGTAGCCAGTGAAAGAAAAGCGCTCTCAATTCTGGCTCCACTTGTACTAACAGTGCGCATGCAGTGAAGGAAGCTCCATCCTTTATTGCTTCTGTACACTTTTCAAAATAATGACTACAGGTGTGCCATGACCAAAAAATAAGGGCTTACAATCAATTAGACCATGCCAGAAAAGAATCATACATCTGTAAGTGTACCTCTCATTTATTCGTACTGTTCATAATGCCTGCTCACCCTTTACCTTTGTCATCTCTCCTTTTCTATCAAAATCTTAGTCCCATCCTCCAAAATTCAGCACAAGTTTCCCCCTCTGTAAAGATCTTCCAAAAGTAGAAACAAGACCATCTTAGAATATAATCTAGCAAATAGCTGCAACTTTCACTGAGAAAAGAAAATGCTGAGAAACGGGGAACAGGATCTAGTGTACAAATGAAGAATTATGTGATCGGCAGCAGGAGGAACAGTAAACCCGAAGCCATGTCTATCGTGCCCAATCCAGGCACCTGGTTGTATTGAGGGGGCTGCTCGGAGAAGCCTTGGCAGGCTCAACCTTTAATCTCCTAGCCTTTTCTGGCCACACATTCCCTGCTCTGGGTACAGGGACACTTGACCACTCACAGTCTTCTGTAGCCTTGTGGTGGGTCATCAGGGTTTACATTAGCATGGCATATGCCTCTCTGATTTTGTTTCATTTTTCTTAGGTACCATCTTTTCCTTTTTGCTTTTTCACTCTCATAGGCAGCAAGAAACGGGGCATGCTCTACCTTTTCCATCTCTCAGGCTCCTTAACATGTCCTCTCCCTCTCTCTCCAAAAGATTTGACAAAACAAATGTTTCTGAATGTAAGTCCCCTGTGAGTTAGTTCTTGCCATCAGAAGTCTTCCTGTCATTCTGAACTGGAATGGGGAATGGGGATGGGGTGGGGGTGGGGAACCCTTTTCCCATTGAATTTTGCTGTTTCTAGTGGCAACTGCTACAGCCTGGTCTACATTCCAGTAATGCTCCTATTTTCATAGCTGAAGATGTCCCTAGCAACAGATCCAGATTTTGTTTATAAAATATGTTTCCAGTTCCCACAGGAAACTTTAAAGTTAGAAAATTTGGAATAAGATGGCACAACTCTGAACTGTTGTCACTTTATGGGTCCTAAAACTCTGAAAGAAAGTAAAGCACTACGACCAATAACATTGTCTCAAAAATACATGACTAAAGAAAAATGTTTCACCTTCTATCTGTGGGGATCTTAAATGCTACACAATTTGTTGCCAGTAACATGTCAGCAGTTGTAATGTATAGAAATATCTAATCACTATGTTGTATACCAGGAACTAACGTAGTGTTGTAGGTTAATTATACTTCAAAAGCAAACAAACTCATAGAAAAAGAGATCAGATTTGTGGTGACCTGAAGCAGGGCGTGGGGGGAGAGAGAACTGGATGAAGGTCCTCAAAAGGTACGAACTTCCAGTTATAATAAGCAAGTATTAGGGATGCAATGCACAGCACTAGTAATATAATGAACACCACTGTATGTTATCTAGGAAAGTTGTTAAAAGAGTAAATCCTAAGAGCTCTCATCACATGGAAAATGTATTTTTTCTCTTTTTCTTTTAGGTTATATCTATATGAGATAACGGATGCTCACTAAACTTAATTGTGTTAATCATTTCATGATGCACATAAGTCAAACCAGTATGCTGTACACCTTAAACTTACACAGAGCTGTAATGGGGGTCCTCAATTCCTCCCCTCTGCCTGGAAGAGGTGTGGACGTGACCCATCTTTAGCCAAGAGAACCTGAGCTGTGTTCTGATAGCAGAAAAGGTTTACTATCTTCATGGACACTGTTGGTCTCACGTGACTTTTCCAGTCTCCAAGTCACCACCCTGGATAACTACTTGCCTCATGTTGCTCTGGTCTGTACGATAATAAAGACCTTATTATTAAAAAAAATTAGATCTCAATAAAACTGGAAGAAAGAAAAAATACAGAGTAGCTAAATAGCAAAACAAACAAAAACATACACAGGACAGGCCCCTGAGGAACCACCCACATTGGGTTAAAGCACCCAAAGCCACAGGAGTCTGACCTCTTCTGTGAACGCTCACACTTAAGCCTGGCTGCGGTGGCAGTAAAAAAAAAAGGACTTTTAATGCCAAAACTGAGGGTGCCAGAGGACCTGTCCTATCTTTAAGGTACAAAAATATAGTGGAGATCATGTAAATATCAGAGGACAGCTTTGCAGGCAGAATAGTTGCCTGCCGGCTATCTGTCCAGAATAAGGCATTTTTCCCTTTTATCCTATTTTATTTTTAGCTTAAGGGAAAAAAAAAAAAGGTAACTCAGCTGGGGCAACAGGACCTCAACTCTAGTCTTGAGTGTTACAGCTTCACCCTTCTTCCTTTCTAGTTTATTTTAAATGTTGGAACATTTACATATTTCGGGGCAGTTTTCAAACTATGAGTAATTTCAATTTAACCTGTTCTGGTCAATCTTTGTAGTTGGAGTTAGGTGAATAGAGCCATGGATGCTGGCAGTGGCATTTTGGGTCTTATTAGAATTGTTATGTTTATTGGATGAGTGTATTTGTTACATTTGGAAGCACTGCTATATAAATTCTCCATTCCTGGAACAGAAACTAATAACAATGTTAATAACTCTTACATAGTCCTTATTTTGAGTAAGGCAGTGTTCTAAACGCTCTACACATATTAACTCATTTAATTCGCATGTCAGTCTTACGAGATGGGTACTGTTACTATAAGCTCTGTTTTACAGAGGTGGACATGGAAGCACTTGTCCAAGGTTAACGAGAGAGTGCATCAGGATTTGGATCTAGGTGGTTTTGATTCAGTTTGCTCTTAACCATTATGCAATACTGCCCCTCTAACTTAGAAAACTAGGTGGCTCTCAGGTGGTACTAATCATTAAGCTAGGTACTGGAATCCACAGGGCTTGGTATGTAGAGCCCAGTTTAACAATAATGTATGTTCTTACATTTGAATAACACTCATCTAACTGGGGCAGAAGCTGCTGCATGTGGTGAATAGCTCCCCTCCTCCAAAACAGACAAACAAACAAACATATCCAATTAGTCCAGATATCTGTTAGGAACTCTCCCCCACCACCCCTTCCTCCATCCTATTTTAGCTGGGGAGAAAATATATCCTGGTTTGCCTAGGCTAGTCCTGGTTTTTGCTTGTCACTCCCACATCCCATCTGATTTAGTATCTGTCTTATTGCAGGCATCCTTTAATACATTAATATGCATTACTACTGTCCAAGTGTGAGAATGGAAATGAGATCACCCTCAGGTTTATTTGACCCCTGAACTCTGCTCTTTGCCGCACAACTGTTAACAGCTCCCAGAACAGCACTCTATGCACACCTTTTGGGAAGTGCCAGTATAGAGGAGTGACAAAGGAAGTCCTAGAAGTCTTAGATTCTAGTTCCAACTTTTGTGATCTTGGGCAGATCATTTACTTTATGCCACAGTCTTCCTATTTGTGGAATGATGAAGTCAGACTTCTATGATTTATGATTTTCTGGTTCAGGCCAATTTCTATTAAGAATGCAGTATACCCTGGACAAGTCAAAATTTCCAGAGTGAGGTGAAATGTTGAAGTACAGAGGTATAGGGTAACATTAAAAAAAATATAGGTGAACATGGCCCGTTGTATGACTATGTGAGTTACGTCATGTCCCCTGAACAGAAATTTCAAAAGGAAAAGGCCTATGAGGCTGCAGTTAGACCTGCTACCCACTCACTCTTGTTGTAAAGTGTGAGCCCAAGGAAGAGAAATGTTACAATGGGAAAGCACACTGTTTCTGTTGTGATTGCCCTATAGCCTTCACAGAGACTTCAACTACCTATTACATTACTTAATGTATGCCTTTAACGTGCATCTTGTGAATTGTTAAAGGTGGGTGTAACGGTCACAAGCCCTGCTTCAGAATGCTCAACTTTCTTGCCAGGCTTGTCAGTGGAAAACCCAGATCTTAACTGCCTTTTTGTGTAGCTTAGGAAAAGGTACTTTATTGCTTTATCCTTAAAGTTTCCTGCTGTTAAACTAGGCTTAAGGATATTAACCAAACAACTAACTGCCAGCTACATAGGAAATATACAGAGAGGGGCTTGTGTTTGGAATCATCTTCAAGAACTGTAACTCTGAGGTCTTACATGATAGAGTGGGATAAAGCTGAGATCTAACAGTCTTAAAGGGGTAAATAAATAAGAGACTGAAACAAAAATTTTGCACTACCATAAAAAGATGGTCCCACTATAATAAGAGATATATTCTTATAATTTTGATACAGTTACTTCTACCTTTTGTTCTCTCTGTGTATATATGCATACATATCTGGAATTACATGTCATATACAAATACTTTATCTTTTAATATCATATCATGAGTATTTTCCCATGTCAGTAGTCTTGAAAAACATTTTTAATGTCTATGTGACAAACTGGTGTTTGCCTACACTATATTTACTTTGTTCTTCTATCATTACTTAGATTATTTCTAAAAGTTGCCTTTGTAAATTTATTGTCATAGACAGCTTTATAAATTTCATGCATTTCTGATTAGAACAGAATTCTAGAAAATAAATTACATTGTAAGAAGGTATGTGTGTTTTTTAAGGGTTTTAACAACTTCTAAACTGTTTTTCAGATGGTTTGGGGTCAGTTTTAAAGTCATCAACATGTATAAAAACACCTGTTTCATCACACTACAGCAAATACTGCATTTTTAAACATTGCTAAGAGGTAAAAATGATACTGCATTTTAATTTGCATTCATTTGATATGACCAAGAGTAAATATTTTGGTTTTTATTAGCTTGTGTATTTCTTATATGAACAGAATGTCTTAACCTTTGTTTGTCAAGAAGGGTTTTAATGTTTTCTTACCAATTTGTATAAATCTTTTAATGTTAAGGTTAATTTAAGAAGTTGTTTTATCTTTTAATTTTTAAAATTATATTTGGGGCTTCCCTGGTGGCGCAGTGGTTGAGAGTCCGCCTGCCAATGCAGGGGACATGGGTTCGTGCCCTGGTCCGGGAAGATCCCACATGCCGCGGAGCGGCTGGGCCCGTGAGCCATGGCTGCTGAGCCTGCGCGTCCGGAGCCTCTGCTCCGCAATGGGAGAGGCCACAACAGTGAGAGGCCCGCGTACCGCAAAAAAAAAAAAAAAAAAATATATATATATATATGACCTAGAGATGTTTTAAATTGTAATGAGATCGAATATATCACCTTTTTTCATTGCAGTTATGCTTTGCAAAGTTCACCCTACTCTTAAGTAGATACTTTTATCTAGTTTAAAAAAATTTTTGATCTTTATTTTTAAAAACATTTAACTTAAATCCTATAGAGTAGATTTTTTTGTATGGTATAAAGCTCTAACTTTATTATCTTTTCAAATATTTAATCAGTTGTCCTAACATCCTGCTGAAGGATTCTTCTCTCCCACATTATCTTATTATAGCACTTTAATTTAATCAAAACACAAATCATACATATGCTCGGGTCTGGTTCCATTGATCTGCCTGTGAGTCTTCTATGGGTACCATACCATCATTTATTTTAAAAAACATACTGAACTTTCTTTTTTATTTTTGAAATGGCTATCACATTGGGGTGCAGGGAGTAACAAAAGAGGGAATGCCAGATTCAGGCCAACATCTTTGAGAGAGGTAGAAAGGGCCAGGGATGGATGGAGGTCAGTAAGGATGCTGGGACAGAAGTTAAGCTGTTTCTCTCTGGAATCTCACATCACACCTTTGTCACTCAATAGCTGTTTGGCTTTGGGTAGGTTAATTCACCTTTCTGTGCCATGATTTCCTTATATGTAAAATGAGGTTGTTAAGAGGTTGAGTGAGTTAGTGTGAAACTCTTAGAACAATGCACAGCTCATGGCAAAATTATCAGTTAGTTATTTGAAGCTATCTTCCACTTCCATCATGTCGCTGAAATTACTCTTCTAAGGACATCAATGATTCCTTAATTGTCAATTGGGACAGAGATTAAACTTATAGGCTCTCTAGAATCAGGCTGCCTGGATTAGAATAATACCTCTGCCATTTAATGTTGTGTGACCATGGCAAATTTACTTGGTCTTTCTGTGTCTTAATTTCTTCATCTATAAAATGGGAATATATAGTGCCAACCTTATAGGGGTATTACATGGAGTCTTGACATAATAAATGTAAATTGCTTAGCACACTGTCTACCACATAAGTAAATTCTCAGGAAATGTTCATTATAACCATCATCTTACCTGACTGCCTTGGGGCACTTGACACTGATATTGACCCTCAACTTTTTGATACACTCTCCTCCTTTGTGTTCTGGCATACTATGGTTCTCAACCCATCACTTCATGCACTCTCTTCTTTTACCTATCCTGTAAAATGCTGGCATTCTCCGAGGTGTCCTCCACTTACCTTATTCTTTGGTGACCATACACTTCCCTGGTGTTCCTTCCTCTAAGCCAGGAGTTGGCAAAATTTTTAGTAGAGGACCAGATAGATAATACTTTAGGCTTGTGGACCCTACAATCTCTGTCACAACTACACATTGAATCATGAAAGCATTCACTGAAAATATGTAAATGAGCAGGCATGGTTATGTTACAACAAAACTTTGTACACAAAAACAGGCAGCCAGAAAATGGGCCATAGTTTTCCAACTCTTCTTCTAGGTAGTTGTTACAGCTCAGGTATCCCTGGATTAGACTACTCATCACATTGCATCTGTCCTCCCTTCTGGACTGTGGGCTACCTGACAGCCTGGTGTCCTTCCATCCTTGCATGTTCTGCATGTAGCAGAAAATCTTGCAGATATATTAAATCAACATCTGCAGAAACATTGAATGAGTTGAGCATATAATATCAATCTTAACAGTTAAAAACTTTGTTGTGCTGTAAGGAAGAAGGCATTTCTTCCATATGACCCCCTCAGTAGCTCCCAAAACAAACTATAGAGAAGACCTCATGGCCTGTATAACACACTGAAATGCCTAGTAGAATTAATCTTTCTTCCCCAAATGTGAAAAGGAAATTCAGGTCCAGGAAATTCACAATTTCAAGGACCAAGTAATATTGCAGGCATCAAAATAGAGCTGTCCAGCATGATCTATAAAACAGGACGTACTTTATAGGAATTGAGAAACAGCTGTTTCCCCATTTCTGTTTTAAAAAGGGGAATAGGCTACAGGGCTCAGAGGTATAGGCTAAGCATATGGAAAGAATTTATTTGCTTAAAGAAATGTGACATGGAGCTGGCAAAGGGCTCAGTGTGTAAGAGATAATGTCCTGGTGGGTGAAATTAATAGGCTAAGAAGGATATATACAGAGTCATTTCAGCATTGTGATTAATGAAAAAGGAAACACCAATAAACACTGAAGGGAAAAAAAGAAAAGTAAAGTTGAAGCTGGAAAGAACTGAATATGCTCTAGGGAAGACACTAGCTTCAAGAACCAAACATCACTTGCAATAATAATGACTTTAGTAAAATAAATTTTAGATAAAGATGACACTAGTTTAGGGGAAAATATGGAAACCAAAACTTGAGTCACAAGTAACAGTGTGAATATTGAGTTTCTCTAAAAACAGTTAGAGAATACTTACAGACCTAAGAATACCTGGAAAATATATTAAAGACTCCAGGGAAGAATTTTAGACTTCTAGAATATCTTTAGAATAGGTAATAGACAAAGAAGCACGTTTTAACTTTTTCCTTTTAATTTCCATGTTTAAACTTAACCAGTAATAATATTTTTAGTATAATTAAACATTTGCTGAACTCCTTTTATGGGAGCTTACTCATTTTGTGTGACTCAACATATTCTCTCAAGTGGCAATTACCAGGCAGCACTCTTTAGAATTTTGTAAAATTATAAAATCATTATTGCTGTGAAAAAAGGACCTAAGATTTTCTTAAAAAGTAACTCAGTCAGGGCTTCCCTGGTGGCGCAGTGGTTGAGAGTCTGCCTGCCGATGCAGGGGACACGGGTTCGTGCCCCAGTCCGGGAAGATCCCACATGCAGCACAGCGGCTGGGCCCGTGAGCCATGGCCGCTGAGCTTGCGCATCCGGAGGCTGTGCTCCGCAACGGGAGAGGCCACAACAGTGAGAGGCCCATGTACAGAAAAAAATAAATAAATTAAAAAAAAAAAAAAGACACTCAGTCAATGTTGATTTTCTTCAGTTTTCTACTTCCTCCTGCCTCTTAAGAATTATGAGAGGATTCATTATGTGGCTACATTAATTCATTCATCCTTCAAATATTTAATGAGCACCTACTATGTACCAGGTACTGTGGTAAGCACAGAGGAGGCAAGATGAATAAGATACAATCCTTACTCTGAAAAGCTGACAATATAGTGAGAACAACAGACATGTGTATAAGCAATTAAAATGCAATGTGATGTTATAGTGATAGAGAACAGACATAAAGTGGTCAGGGACTTGGGGTGGGGGGAGGGTGGGACTATAAAGGGCACACTAGGGAATTTTCTAAGGTGACAGGACTGTTTGCATATTGATTGTGGTGGTGGTCATACACATCTGTAAGTGTGTTAAAATTCATACACCTGTATGTCAAAAGAAAAAAAAGGATAATTTTACTGTACAACAATTTAAAAAATAAAATGAAAAACAATGTGATGATGCCCAACAACAGGAGAACAGATAAATAAACTCTGGTATATTCATATGACGGAACACCACTGAGCAATAAAAGGAATGGACCACTGATAAATGCAGCAATATGGATGAGTCTCAAAACCACGATGGAAAGCTGAGTGAAAGAAGCAGGATACAACGAAATACAGCCTGTATGATTCCATTTATATGAAATCTAGAGTAGGCAACATTAACATAGGACGACAGAAATCAGATCAGTGGTGGCTTCTGTATGGGAGGGTGAGGGTGGGGTAGGGATTGACTGGGAAGGGAACTCAGGGAACTTTCAGGTGTGATTGAAATGCTCTAGGTCAAAACTGATCGAACTTAACATTTGAGTACCTCAATACATGTAAATTATATAACTCAATAAATAATATGCATTTAAGCTATCTTGGCTTGTCTTTCACAACACAGAATTTCTAATTGTGTTTAAAGTTGTAAAAAAAACATTAACCTCTCTACCATATGCTACCATTTTCTTTTAAAGTTAAATTAGAATTTCTTTTGATTTCTTAATGAAATAAACATAATATCCAATAATAAATCTCATGGCAAACATAATTAAAATGCAAGTGCAGAGTATGCAGCAGTAGGGGGACAAGGAGGCCAGAACTCTGCATTCTGTTGGGGTGAGGGTCTGTTACCAGGGAAGGCATTCAGAAAGAAATGAATCTCATTGGGATGCTGAAGAAAGAGTAGGCGTTCAATGCAAAGACCAGGAAAGGAATGGCTTTCCAGAACAACATGTGCAAAGTCATGGATGCGAGAGGGCTGGGGCATGTCCTTCTGGGTGAGGTGCACACAGGGGAAATGAAGCTGTAAAGGAGGGCTGGGCCCAGACTGTAAAGATCACCCGTTTCCCTCCCCAACCCTCCAGTGCACCAGTGCTAAGGGCTTTATGTGGACAGTTTAATTTAATCAAAACCATCTCCATTTTTCAGAACTGGGGCTTGCAAGGTGCAGGGCCTCACCCAGGTCCCTTGCCCATTAAGCATTCCCACACAGATAGCTCAGGCTTTCACTCTCATCCTCAACAGTGTGCTGCCTCCTATTTGCCATGCTTGAGGAGTCTGGCCTTGATTATGATGCTGATGGGACCTAATGGAAGCTTTTGCCTGTCCAGAATCTGCTTTAAAGAGATAACTGGGCTCTGACAAGAATGGATCAGTTGAATTGTGGTTCAGTCTTTTTTTCCTGCCTCAATTCCCTTGAGAACTACTTTTAATATCATTAGTAATGATGGCTAAGCAGTGATCGTCAAAGGCTGTCTCCATGCCCACCCCATCCCCACTCTACAATTACTCCCCCTGACAAGAGGTTCTAATTTTGGGATTGGGTCAGCAACTAGGTGATCGTTCTATAAGTCTCTAAGTGGGAGATGGTGTACCCTTGGGATCCCCAGATCTAAATGTGAACATGTATGGAGTGGAGGGGCTGGTACTGGGGAATTTTGTACAGATGCCTGAGATCCTGAGGTAAGTGGATTTGCTGATCAGCTAGTTTCCAGGTCTTGGTGATGATCCAGATTTCCTGGCCCCTGGACCACCTGAGGTATGGAACTCTGTCAGGCCTGGAGGTTTTACAGACATCCTCGAAAAGAGGACATTGCCTCTGTGGTGCTCTAAGGATTATGGTTCTCTGCTAGAGGGGACCACAAGAAGGCTCTCAGAAGAACCCAGGCCCTGATTTCAGGACAGACACTTCCTAGGAAGTTCCATCTACTGAACAGAGATGAAGATTGAGCAAAGGGCTTGGCACTGGCATTGGAGAGTTGCCTTAATTGATAATGGATTTAAAATAATCACAACAAAGCAGTGCAGAGCTCTGTAACCTATCAAGTATATTCACATTCATTATCTAAAAATGATTTTGAGTCCCCCTAAAATGCTGGAGGCCAGATGAAGAAACTGAGGCTTAGGGGGGTTAAACTGTTGACACTTGCATAGTTTGCCCGCCTGCCTGATTTTTTTTCCTTATTTCTCTCCCTCCCTTTCTGCCCAACTTCCTTCCTTCAGTTTTAAAAAATATCCAGCTATTAGAGTTAACTATGGGCCATCTTATTTTAGAAAGGATTTAAGGCAGCTTACAAGGTGACGCACACACAAAAAAGATAGTATAAATTAAAAGTGGGAGTGAATATGAAAGAAAAATAAAAATTAGAACTGAAATCAATCCAAGAGTTACACTAAAGATGTTATAATGACCTATATATTTGCCAATGTGAAAAAAGGAAACCTTATCACTATTCAGAGTGGCCAGTGGCTAAAAACAATAATAGCAACAACAACAAAACAATCAATTCCTCAGGAGAAGTATGATTTTGGGTTCTTAATAATTACAACACAAGTCAAAATGCACAGCAACTTCCTTTGATAACTTAACAGCTTTGAACTAGGCCTAAAAGGTAATTCTGGTTTTCACACAAGAGAAACTACCATGTCATGTTTTAAAGAACATGAAGAGTAGACTACCTCTCTGAACTCCTGCAGCAAATTCCATTTACAGAAACCAAAGCGGATGAGACCCAGTGAACTCATTAGTTGTTGAAACAGTTTCAGGACCAAGGGAGACAGGCAGGGTGACTATTTCCGCGTTTGCTGCAGGGGAAGAGACAAAAACCCACCTACCATGCTACAGGAATAAATAGGTCTTCATGGAGATATTTCACCTTATTTTGTAAATTGTTTTAACTTCATGATTAGGACTTGGTGGCAAATATTACACAATCTTTTTACATCTTATGTTTCTACTGAGGACTGTTCCGGAGTGCCACTTTCTATGTTGTACATCTTGCTGCCTTCAGGCCCCAGGGCAGGGTTTATTTATGTTGGCTATTTTATACTTTCTTCACTCAACCCTCCAGTTTCCCTTACTTTTATGCCAAGGAATGAGCACAGAGTTTTTCCTTTTTATAATTTATATATGCAGAAAATACATCCAAGTCAGTAATGCCCCTTTCATCCACAGGAAGAATCTGGGGCTACCTGACTCATCGACATGACAAGCCCAGAAACAGAAAACGCAATCTGGCTGAAAGGCAAAAATGAGTGGAAACTTCTAAGCCAGTATACAGCTAAGGTGCTATGTCATATGAAATTAATTCTCTGAGGTCAACAATTAGAATCAGGTTACAGCCCATACATAATTCTCCCTGCTAGTTACGTGACCCAATATTTATTTCATTGAGCAAGATGCCCAGCCATGACTTCCAAGTGTGGGCTTGGGGCAGAGGGAAGGGAGCAGCCAGCCAGAGAAATAGCCACCCCTTTCTTTTACAAGCAGACATGTATCCCACGTCCCCAACTGAGACAATTTCCCTACCTTTCTAAGTGAGAGATCAGATGTGTCGTGCTCCTCCCTTTCCGGCAAAATGAGGCATTTGAGATCACGGAGCTCTTTAGTAAAATGCATAAGATGCCTGAAGAAGCTGAGTCTGTTCTGTCATGAGAACCTGGAGGTGAGATGGTAACAAAACCACCTTGTGTATGGGAAAGAGGAGGAAGCCAGGCAGGAATGGAGTGGCTGGAATGGTGTAGGTATGCATCTTTGGACTTCTGAAGATGTATATCCCCCCAATAAAGACATTCAGAGTGGCAATAAGAAGGAATGCCACTTGCCATATGGAAATGTTGGATGAATGAGAGTACCATGAACAGGAATCACTAAAATCCAGGGAATAAATGAGGACAACAGCCCTCACTTAAATGAGGTGTCAAGCAGTGCCCGAGGGGTTGGTGGGGCTGCGGAACAGCAGACACTGGATCTGTAAGCTGGCACCTCCCATGTGAGACTCACCAGTAATAGAAATAATCGCGTCAGCAGATGCTATCACCCTACGGTGAGTGACTGCTCTGTGCCAGGCACCGCACCAAAAGTTTTATGCCTATGACCTCGCTGAGGAGTGCTGCCCCCTCCCTTCCCACACAGCTCCCAGGTGGTCCTTTGCCATTTGGGGACATTTTTCCCCTTATGGGATGTCCTTGATGTTCAAACAAGTCAATGGCACCTGAATAACAAAGCTGGGTGCTGAGGATTTTGAGGATGGGGAGGCATCTACCCCATGACTGGTTTGCTGCTGGCCCTGAATCACGAGGCTGCTGAGAGGGTCAGGGTCACCAGCTGTGTGACCTGGGGGCCGAGGGGAAGGTGTGACCTCCCCAACCTCTTGCTTTCTCCCATCATTCTTATTTCTGCCCCCAAATCGACACATGGTGAAAGAAAAGAAGGGAAAGACTGATGCCTATAGCTGAAGTGTGCAGTTTAATGGCCAGAAACCAGACTTGTCTCATGTAATCAAATCATCATAGTGTCGGTGACAGAGTAAAGACAGTTGAAAAAACAGTTACTATTCCAACTCCCAATTTTCAAGTTATTGTTGGGGCTGAAATTTCTCTCACCTCAGGAGTTTTTATTCTGGAAAATATCCAAAGCACACTTTTTAGCCATATTCGGGTAACTGAAACATGAAAAAAATAGCAATGTTTTTCAGCCATATTAAACTCTAACCAGATGCTCTTAAAATCCTTTTTGCATGTACACAGCATCTTTTATTTTAGAGGAGAGTCATTTTATTTGCCCTGAATTATATCCACCGTAGACTGAAAATACTCTTTACGAGCCACAGTAACCCACTGATGCATACAACCTCCAGAGAGGAAGCAAAGAGGACCCCATCGGCCTTTCTAATTCTCCCTCTCTACTCACACCACTGGGAATCCAAGTCAGATCAATTTAACAAACATTTACTGAATACTTTCTGCATACCAGGAACAAAGCTGAAGAATGTGGAAAGTTGGCATGAATTTAACCAACTTGCAAAGTGAAAATGACATGTAGGATTCCTGTAAAAAGTATTAGGGCCAGGACCCTACCTGAATAGCTCACCTGACTGTTTGGCTCACCTAAAAGGCAGTGCTTCTGGCACCTTTTCTTCTATTAACCAGTAGGTAAAGAGAGAAATGGCTTGGGAATTTGGAGGAAAAGCAGCGTGGAGAAAAGCTATGACAGACTATTCTCAGGTCACCACCCTCAGGAAAACCCCAGAGCATGACCCAGCAGTAACTTGCTTGGTCCCCCACCAACCACTTGGACTCCTTCCATCCTCTATGTGAATGCCAGAAAGATCTTTTAAACATGTAAATAAACTATATAAACTTCCAGGTTAAAACTCCATATCAGTTTGCTTTTATACTTAGAATTACACCTGTACTCCCTACCACAAACCAAAGGCCCTGCCATGACTGGGCCTCCACTTACCCCTTCAGCCTCCCCTGTTCTCCTCCGTGGCCCACTATACCCCAGGCACACTGACCTCCTGCGGTTCCTAGAACATGCCACCCCGCTTCTTGCCTCAGAGCATTTATGTTTATTGTTCTCATACCTGGACCACTCCTCCTGGTCTAGCTCCTTCACAATACTCAGGTCCAGCTTAAATGTCACCTCTTCAGAGGTCTCCTCTGACATCCAAAGTGGGCCCTCCCCTCCCTCTCCATTCTCTGCCATGATTTTCTCTTACTTCCTACCACAGCTATATCACAAGTTATAATTAACTGATTTATTTGTTAACTTTTAATTTATTTGATCCCTCCCATAGATTTAAAATTCCAAGATGGCAGGAACCAACAACATCTGTTTTTTTTGTCATATCTTCAGTGTTCACGATAGTCTCTGGACACAGCAGAAAGGCAATAAATAATTGTTGGATGGATGAATAAAGTGAATATAATTGCAAATAGTAAATTAAAAAAAACAATAGAAGTGGGTCAGCTTTTTATTTTATGTTTTTGCTACCATAAATACTATTATACTACTGTAAATCTTGGATTTCTCTTTGAGGTTTTTCATGTATTCATTTTAACCAGGACCACCCTGACTGAACTTAAGAGGCTAAAAGAATGAAGACCTAACTTATGGCTACAATTAGAAAGTTTCAAAATGAATGCTTTATAACACCGGGTTTGGCATATAATACATTTTAAATAAGGGAGGATTAGCCCTTTCTCATTTAAAGATATTTGTGGTTGAAAGCAGAGCTGCTATTATGTATGTAGCGCAGTGTTTCTTAAGAAAAATTACAAAAGAACCTTAAAGTCAAGCACCAGAACACTAAGAATGGAGATTATACGATGCATTCCTGGAAAGCTATTGTGAAGCTGGTCTGAGTGGAACATCCTTGTCACCCTGCCATCTGGCTCTGGCTTAGGATGCCAAACAATGGAGTTGCATGGAAACTCAGAAGTACCCTGGGTACCAGGCCTTCCTCCTCACCCCTGCCCAGTGGCTAAAAATTAAGATCTGGAGTCTTCAGACTGTGTTCTGTCTGGTTCTTTGGCCCGTAAGAACCATGACTGGTCTGGCCACACCAGAAAGGGAGGCCTAGAGTCCTCTTCCTGCCTAGGGGTGCTCTCTGGAGGGCCCAGAGTGAGCCCCGGCCACTGGTTTACTGGATGCAGAGGAGCCTTTCTCTGATCACGTCTTGACTTGCTCAGCCCTTAGGATCAATCGTTCTCCTTGGTTTCCTCAGTGTATTTACTTTTTCTGCTAGGACTACAGCTGCTCAGCACCTAGTTTATTTGGATGGGGTTCAGCTTCCTTGTATAATTCTTGTCTTTCCATGTCTCCTGCTCCACATTCCCTAACTGCTGCTTGGGTTCTGGCCCCAACTCAGGCAGCTCACTTGGAATCACGCTGTAGCCCCCTACCCAGATTCTCCCTGCAGGGCTGAAATACCCCCTTGCATTTGTAAGGTTGTAATGTATGCTGCTGGTCCCCATGCTGGGGCCGACTCACTCATTCCCCATCCCCACCCCACAGGGGTCCTAGCATCCTTCATCAGTAAAGTGCATAGAGGTAGCCCCCTCAGGTCACAGGGATAGCCTTGCTTAAACCCAGGGATGACTTTGGGGAATCTGGGATATAGTGGCTTCCTTAAGGCTTTATGTCAAGTAGAGGGCACCCAGTGGTGTGAAATTTAAACCTGAGTTACACAATTTTCATGAATAAAACATGAGGCTAAAGTTAGATGAGCACTGAGTTTCTTCTCAGGAGAAACATACCAGAGTCCCACAAAGAGGCCTTCTGGTTCCAAATCCTGAAGGTTTCCGACTATACCTCCCTGACTATAATTTTTCTGCTAAAATGCCTCTGGTGGCTCCCCACTGTCTATGGAATACATTTATAACATCTGGCATCAAAGCATCAAGGCTCTTAACATCTTGGACCCAAATAAAAATTCCACATTACCTAAGACAAAGCTGGACACCTTACTCCTGTCCTTCGGGCAAGGGGGCAGCTTGCCACTGCTGAGCCCATCATGTGCTCTCGTGCCAGCGTGCCTGTGCTCACATGGTGCCCTCTGCTGAGAATGCTCTCCTTTACCCTTCCCCTGGCAGAAACCTACTCCTCCTCCCCCAAGGTATCCAGTTCAAATATTTCCACACCCACCTCTACCCCATGCAACCTCTCTGCCCTGCAGTTCACATAGACTCAGACAGCACTATGTTTAGCCCTATGTTACAATGCATAAAGCATTACAATTAGAATTTTGATGTGTGCCTCTCCTACTAGATTCTGAGTTTTGCGTGGTATATTGTGGGCACTCAGTAAGTATCTGTTGAAGTGAACTGAAAATTGTGTGCTTATACTTGTATACCTGTCCTTTAGGCTATTAAAGGCAAAAGTTACTAAGGCAAGATTTGAGCTGAAAAATTAAACAAGCTTTCTGCTGATATAACATGTCTTTATAAGATGTGTCATTAGAAAGGAAAACAAGATTAGAATGAAACAACATTTTAAAGAGAAGAAGGGCTGATAGGGGAGAAATACTTCTAACTCATGTATTTTCCTGTTCACAAAGGAACTTTCTAGCCAAGAAGAAAACATTGGTCCAACTTGAGATGCTGCTGGAATTATTCCTTCTCTCCTTTTTTCTCTAGTTTTGGGAGAACTAGTACCCATTTGGAAAAGTAATGGAGATGCAAAAGTGAAGAGAGCTATGCAGTGATATGTACCAACATGGCTACAGAGTGATGATATAGCTATGCCAAGAGAAAAGCATTACATAATGACATCAAAATAGGACACTTGAGGAATGTCTTAGAGCTAAAACAGCTGTCACCTGGTATTTTGGCATTCTTGAAGTATATGAAGAAATAGCACCTGGAAACCGAAAAGTACAAATTATTTGTAACAACAAGATTCCGAAGTCAAAAATATGTTTTCCTCATCTTTTTAAAAAAGTTAACTTGGCGACTTCCCTGGTGGTCCAGTGGTAAAGAATCTGCCTTCCAATGCAGGGGACGTGGGTTCGATTCCTGCTCAGGGAACTAAGATCCCACATGCCACAAGGCAGCTAAGCCTGCGCGCCACAACTACTGAGCTTGCGTGCCTCAACTAGAGCCTGCGTGCCGCAAACTACAGAGCCCACGCACGCCACAACTACAGAGCCCATGTGCCCTAGAGCCTGCCCGCCACAACTAGAGAAGAGAAAACCCATATGCCACAACTAGAGAGAAGGCTGCGTGCTGAAACAAAGAGTACGTGCGCCACAACCAAAGATCCCGCATGCTGCAACTAAGACCCGATGCAGCCAAAAATAAATAAATAAATAAAATCTTTAAAAATAAATAAATAAAAAGTTAACCTGTTAGCATCATTTTCACTTTAGAAAAATGGAAACCCTAAAATATGTATAATTCCAAAACATTGCCCACAGGTGGGTTTCAAAAGAAGAGAGAGTCACCTCTCATTATACCAGGTTTTCCCAAACAGACCTGTTTCACTGGGAGATACTTTTCTATTTTGCGGCTTATCCAGACCTCTTTTTTAAAAAAAAATTTTATCGGAGTATAGTGGTTTACAATGTTGTGTTAATTTCAGGTGTACAGCAAAGTCAATCAGTTATACATATTATCCAGACTTCTTATTTTTATGTATAAGTCACTAATCCCACCCTTAGGGAAGATGAAGGAGAGGATAATATGTGAAATTTAAATCTGTCAATTTTGCTGCTGGTAAATGTCTGTTAGGAAAAAGTTTAAAAGCCTGGAATTTAAAAGTGACTGAGAGGTTTAATATGTGTGCTTTCTTGTTTCTTGACCTTCCAGCTCATTGAGATGTTGTTTTAAAGTTGCTTTACTCTAGAGTTGCTTCTTTCCTCTGTCCACTTGGTCAAAGTGGTTGGTGATGCTTCCTCCAAACAATACATATTTATCGTGCTCTGACTGTGTGCTTGGGGCTGGGGCTACAGTGTTGGAAGGTGCACTCTGCTCTAGGAACTCCCAGTCTACTGGGGGAGAGACAAGTATGTTGGCAGTTGCAATTAAAGTGGGATTGAGGGTAAGGTGCAGTTAAGCTCTGGGTGCCTTGGGAGTACCAGGGAGGAACATAATCCACGTGGGTTGGGGAGAGGACAGTGGAAGGATGGGTCTGGAATCTGAGTCAGGTAAAAGTGAGGCATGCCCAGGAACACTGTCTGTGATAACCTGTGATCCAGCTCTGCTACTGAGACCCCTGTATTTCTTTTCACAATTCACAGAAATAAACAAACAAAAAACGACAGTTTTAAATGAGTTTCAACCTCACTATATTTTTAAGAACTGATACTGATATATCTCCCAACACCTTACAGACATCTGCAGTGATAGCTATTAGTAAGAGTTGAGCAAAAGGCTTAGAGTTAGGTTTTCCTGGATAATTTTCAAGTCATCAATTGACAGACTCACAGAATATTAGTGCTTAAACAGAACCAAGATATCTTTCAGTGCAAAACCTTCACAGAGGAGGAAATTGAAGCTCAGGGTCAGTGAAAAAATAACCACTAGAAGATTAGGAATATTTTTTCCCTGCTATTTTCCTTCTTTACTTGGTTGCTTGGTCACCTGTAAGTAGGTGGAAAATGACCCTTTAGAGAATCTGTTCTGCTTATCTACACGTACACATAATTCCATCAGCTGTCTGTTCTACTACAGAACTACGATTCAGCTCAGCTTTCCTCTTTCCTCCCCTGAAGATATCCATTTGCAGTAGACACTGTGACAGGAAGGCTATAGGAAGGGGAGAGAATGCCTGTCCTTGGGGCTCAGTTTTTGAAATTTAATTGACAGACTAATATTAATCCCATGGATCCAAAGAAATTTTAATCATGATGAAATTTATGATAATTATATTTTAGGATATACACAAGCAGAGACAGTTACGTTAGTTCTGGAAAAGAGGCCCAGTGGATACTGTGCAAATGGAAAATTAAGAATTATTAAAACAACAAATGGATATTATCTCATACAGTTGCTTATATTTCAAAAGTCTATATTATTAGTATAATTTTAAGCGAAAAGCTGTTCTTTAACCCTTTCAAAGCTGACTGAACAAAAAGTGAAAAGTCTGATTTAGGCCCACTGTGGTATGTCAGAATCTCTTCAATATGCCATGTGAAAAGGGGAAGTTTGATAAGGAATTTACTTTTCTGTATTCATAAATACAATACTATAGCAATGCTGTCTAACAGAGATATATTACAAGGCACCTATGTAATGTTAAATTTTCTAGTAGTCTCATCAAAAAGAAAAATGGTAAAAATAAATTTTAAAAATTGTGGTAAAATATAAATAACATGAAACTTATCATCTTAGCCATTTTTGAGTGTATAATTCAGTAGAATTAAGTACATACATTCACACTGTTGTGCAACCATCATCACTATCCATCTCCAGAATTTTTGTGTCACCCCAAACATAAATTCTATACTCATGAAACAATAACTTCCTATTCTCCCTTCCCCCAGCCCTTGGTAACCTTATTCTACTTTCTGTCTCTATGAATCTCACTATTCTAGGTACCTGATACAAGTGGAATCAGACATTATTTATTCTTTTGTGACTGGCTTATTTCACTTAGCATTTGTCTTCAAGGTTCATCCATGTTGCAGCATATAGCAGATTTCCATTCCTTTTTAAAGGTTGAATAATATTCCATTGTAGGTATATACTACATTTTGCTTATCTACTCATCTGTTGTTGGACACCTGAGTTGTTTCCACTTTTTGGCTACTGTGAAGGTAAAAATAATTTTAATGTATTTTATTTAACTCAATATATCCAAAGTATTAATATTTCAATATGTAGTTAATATAAAAATAATTAATGAGATACCTTATTTTTTTTTGTAGTAAGTCCCTGAAATTCAATGTTTATTTCACAATTATAGCACATCTCAACTTGGATTAGCCAAATTTCTTGTACTAACTAGCCACATTTAGCTAGCAGTTAATATAGGAGGGTTTGCAGTCAAGATTCGGTAAATCATGACTCCTCCTGGAATATATCATAGTGGATAATTCTACTTTATTGGTTCTCATACAGCCCAAGTGTTTAGAACTGGGGCTCTGGAGTCAGACCAATCTAAATTCAAATTTCAGATCTCTCACTAATTAGTTCAATTATGTTAGAAAGGTTGCTTAGTATTTCCAAATGTCAGTTCCTTTACCTGTAAGGTGGAGAAAAAATACAATTTCTCCCATAGGGTTGTTGTGTGGATTAACATTAGGTAACATGGGGCTTCCCTGGTGGTCCAGTGGTTTAGAATCTGCCTTTCAATACAGGGGACGCGGGTTTGATCCCTGGTCAGGGACCTAAGATCCCACATGTGTTGGGGCAACTAAGCCCGTGAGCCACAACTACTGAGCCCGCACTCTCTGGAGCCCGCCTGCCACAACTAGAGAAGCCCACGTGCCTGCAACTAGAGAAGCCCGCACACCGCAACAAAGAATAACCCATGTGCCACAACGAAGACCAAGCGCAGCCAAAAAAAAGAGTAACACAAAGTGCTTAACATAGTGCTGCCACAAAATGTTACTAATAAGTAGTAAGTTTAATAAAAATAATCCACTAGATAATATATTCACAAAGGCAAGTACCATGTCTGTCTTTTAATGTGCCTGACACATAGTGGGCACTCATTTAATTAAGTGAATAAATATATGAACTCTTCCTTCAGTCATTATAAACTTTAACTGGTTTCCATGACATCTTTGCAGAAGTAGCATAATGATTTGCCATGAAGATACAGATGGCTTGAGGTACAGAAAAAGTATGAGATTCTTATCTTCTTCTTTTTACCTTCCTTTTCACTAAAAAAAACATTATTTCTTTTCCCTCTCCTTGAGGGAGTAGGGCTGATGAGGCTTAAAAGACTGTAAAGGTGGTGGAAGCAGCCGGCAAGGTGGGAAGACTGGTTACACACAGAGGCAATGAGCAAATCAGTAAATACTTTGAGGATAACAGAAACCAAATTATCCTCACTGTTGGGGGAGGGAGTTACAAACATGGAAAGGTTAAAAGTTAGAACGCTCCATGGTGTTAGATCAGAACTGGAGCTACCAATTTGATCTCTCTGGTATTTGATAGAGATAGAGCAACAGACATGGCTGTGAGTATGTGTCTATTTCCTAGCTCTTTTGGCTGAGAGGGTCTAGAGGCAATGAGCACACCCTTGTCCAGTGAGCACACCCAATGCCCAGATCTTGGTTTCCATATACTATTTTCCACAATGGACCCAGGTCACTTTGAAGATGCGGATAATTCCAGGGCTGGGTAGAGAAAGTACAAGATGTACATGGAACATTTTCTTGTGCCAGAAAGTAAGAAAGTACTCAGAAAATGATGAGGACTTCTCAAAAGGACACAAGAGCCAGCTGGAGGAGCTTCCACTCGCCAAATCTGGGATCATTTGGGCATCAAAATAAATAATGATATTAATGGAGTATAAGCCTCTGAATAAAATAGGAATCTATAACTGCATACTGATATAAATAAATACAAAAATAAATAGGGGAGAAGGGAAAGCTCTGCCCTACAGTAGAAAGTTTACTTAGGAACAATATATTTATTTATATAGTCTCAAATTATCTTCCCAGAAAAATATTTATTAATTGCAAAGGGAAAAACTATAACTTTACAGTGGAAAAATCTGGCATATACCACCTCAACAAAGTGGGGCTGGTATGGACCAACTCCATTTATGTGTCTCCTCATATGATTAACTAAGAATAATACAACATTGCTTCTGTGATATTCCTGCCCCCAAATGCACAAACTCAGTCTCATAATAAGGAAATATCACACCAACCTAAGGTGAGGAACATTTTACAAAATGTACCCTTCAAAAATGTCAAGTCACAAAAGACAAGGAAAGACTGAAGAACTGTTCAAGATTGAAGGAGAGCCATGACAACTCAATGCTCTACAAATAATCCTGGACCAAAAGAAAAAACAAATTTTTCCTCAACAAATGATATTACTGAGACACTTGGTGAAAAGTTGAATGGGAACTACGGATTAGAAAGTAATACTGTATCAATATTAATTTACTGAATTTGATAGTAATACTATAGTTATGTAGAAAAGTGTACTTGCTTTTAGGATAACAACACTGAAGCATATAAGTCGATTCAGAAAAATACATACACACACGTATATAAACAAAAGGGGGTGGTTGGGAAGAGGGAGACTGGAGGAAAAAAGGTGGAGGGGTAAGGAAGGAGGAAGGGAGAAAGCAAATGTGGTAAAATGCTAAAAATTGGAGAACTTGGGTGAAGAGTATAAAGGAGTTCTTTATTATTCATGTATATTTTCTGTACGTTTGAAATTATTTAATGATAATAGCTAAAAATAAAGAGCATAGGTTTCGGTGTAACTCAGATCCAAGTTTGAATTCCAAGTCTGATACTTAACATCCATGAGACTCTAGGGAAGTTATTTAATTATTCTGAGCTTTGGTTTTCTTATTTGATCACCAATACAGGACTAACTGAAAGGGATGCTGTGAGGATTAAATAAAATAATGCACAGATTGAGCACCTGGCTGGTGATGGGTTCGCCTGGTAGAGGGCCTGATACCTAACTGGTGAGGCAGTACATAACTTGCTGAAGAAATGAACACGCTCCTTCCTCCTGCCCCTCCCCCTCCAATCAGAATAACTGATACCACTTAGAGAAAATTAGATTCTTCAAATTTTAGTAATGTAAAGTATGAGATTTTTCTTAACACCTGAATAATATAAAACAAAAATGTTCAATAATCATAATAAATACTATCATACATTTGAATGTTGCTCTGAAGTTTCCTCAGCACTTTGCACCCATGTCTCATGTGACACTAAGTGGAACAGGCAGGCATTCAAGTTAAAGTTCAACACAGCGTTAATAATAGCGAATTTCTGCAGTGCCTTGGGTTATGACTGTCAAAGAAGAGGGCATGCCCTTGTTACTTAAACCTTGAAGGAAGCTTGCATCTGTTCTTGGCTGCAGGGTACAAAATGAGGTGCAGTCTAATGTCCACTGCGGCATCTGTTCTTAAGATGCTGGCACTGCTGTTTGTTTGTGGTTCACCGTGTATCTGGGGCAGTGACAAGGCAGAGAAGGTGAACCAGGTTGTGCCTGGGAGGTTTCTTCTCTCGGCCAAGACGTGCACATGAATTTGATATTATCCAAGAGGGTAGTTTCAGAGTTGCCTGCCAAAGAGTGCTGTCTCCTAATCTGGAGAGCAGCTGCTGGGCACAGGCATGCCAACATACACACAAACACATACACACAGACACACTCATGGAGCCTATACCTGCCTCTACTTGTCTGCTCTGGGCAGATGGCTTCTGGCTTTTGGGTCGCCTCATCCTGCAGCTCAGTACGGTTAGACCCTTTCTTCCGTGGAGACTGGCAAGCTGTGGGGTGAGGGATCCTACAAGGTCGCCTGTCTTCAGAGTATGAAGGACACTGCCCGGAGAGGGAGGAGGGTTATATTTAGTGTTTGGGCCCAGTCAGTGTTGGGCTCCCCACTACCTCTCCTCTGCAGAACTCTCAGTGGCCCCTGGTGGCAAGCTCTCCGTGGCTTTGAAGCCTGCAAAACAAAAACTGAGAGGGTGTCCAAAAAAAAAAAAGAAGAAAACGTTGTTGGTCCCTGGATGCCACTGTTGGATTTTGGTGGGGATGAGAAGAGAGGACCACTGGGTGTGATCAAGCAAAGGCACCTGCACGGTAAGGTAAGTGTCCCTATTGCTACTGAGAAGCAGCTTTGGGGATGTTTCTGTGTTATCCAACAAACAGGAACTGCCAACACTGCTCTCCAGAAGCAAGAGCTTCTGGGCATTATGCAAAGGAATAGAGTAAATCTCAGGTGTGATTAAGGGCTTATGAAGGATGATGACTTTTAGGCTAATATGAGTAACAGCTGCTTGCAAAATAGAGGAACTATCCTGACAGTAGGTATGTTTTGATAAACTGGTAGGTACGAAAGAAGACCAAAATAAAATCTTAAATTGTTATCCTCTTTAGAGTAAGATAACTGGTCAAAAATTTTTAAAAAATGGCTTAGGCAAATGACTTTCCTTGTTAATAGCTTGATTTTGTAAACTGATGTAAATGATTAATACATACTTTCAAAATCATCAAAAATGTGATAACAATGGAGACGTATACTGGATAGGCTAGACGGGAGAGGAGGAATTCTCTTTTCATGGAAAGACAGAAGAAACCAGCATCTTAAAATGGCAACTAGAAGTATTCTTTTTTCTTTACTTTTGTTCATGTTTCTTTGATGCTAAGATTTGATGAATGAGGGCCAGAAAACAGAAGCACATTTTTGAGGTAGGGTTTTGGAAGGTCTTGGAAGACACCTGTAACCCCAAAGAACATGATTGGATATCTATGGCACAACAAATCTCAGTGTCAATGGGAAATAATGCCAGATTGCTGCCAAATGATACCAGAGAAAGTTCTGCTTGCTGTACTTGCTCAGTGGGAGTATTAGTCAATGTTTAGGGTGAATGCATAGCTTTGAGTAGATCCCCATTCAAGAGAGATATGTGTTCAGCTAAATTTCTTGTGACATATTCAATCACATATCAACTGATGATCACATATCTTCAATATCTATGCAAGTCTCAGGAAGAACTGCAAGAAAAGCAATACATATACTGCTTAGCTACATTCACCATGTTTCACGTGTGTATTAGGTTTGTAATAAGGGAGAGCAGGGGGTAGCGTGGAGAGAACTCTTCCAGACTATGGCAATGTTCTTCTAGCTGCAGCTAAAAATGCTTTTCCTATGATGCCACGTTCCAATATATCAATCTTCTATCCCTCAAAACCAAATATTCCAGGTAAATATATCTCTACAGTTATCAGTTGATGCTATTATGAAACTCACATTATACTTAATTAAAAATCAGCATAGGGCTTCCATGGTGGCACAGTGGTTGAGAATCTGCCTGCCAATGCAGGGGACACGGGTTCGAGCCCTGGTCTGGGAAGATCCCACATGCCGCGGAGCAACTAAGCCCGTGAGCCACAACTACTGAGCCTGCGCGTCTAGAGCCTGTGCTCCGCAACAAGAGAGGCCGCGATAGTGAGAGGCCCGTGCACCGCGATGAAGAGTGGCCCCCACTTGCCACAACTAGAGAAAGCCCTTGCACAGAAACGAAGACCCAACCCAGCCAAAAGTAAAAATCAGCATAGACACTTCAAGAGCTCTTTGCTATTGAAAAATAGCAGTAATAATATTCATGGGCTATTTCTACTTCTTTAAGACAAATATGTAGGGCAATTAAGACAGGTCTACTCTTGGAAGAGTTTTTCAGGTAATTTCCCAAAGCAATGTAGAGTTTGGGTTCTTATGATAATCAATGCAAAAATATTCTGTAAAAATTCTGCGATGAAGGAAAGTATTGATTATAAGCAAAGAAGTGCAAAAAAATTTTTAAAAAAGAGTTTAGCTTCTGTTAAAGTTCATATGTCGTTGTCTTTTTTGCTTAAACTTTTTTGTTATTGAAGTAAAAAATTTGTTAGCCAAGAATTGATCTCAGGTAGTGGCATTGTCATTGGAGATGGAGATACTTTACTGTGGCTTCAAAATGATGATCCATTTGCCTATTGTATGAGACAGACGTTGCAATGTGCCAAGAGTTTGGCAGGTCCAGGAATAGGGAAAAACAAAAGTAAAGGGCCCTGTATTCTTCAGAATAGAGTTCATGTTATTCCTTGTCTTAACGTAAAGGAAAATTTTCATTACTACTGAAATACATGCCTCGCCTCTTCAGTATGTTACATTAAAAAATATTTAAAGAAAAAAATGCCTTAGGACAGAACTAGTGGCCACCAGCATTTAATAGCCATTCATACTGAGCATAGAATAACTTTTTTTTGTTTCATTATAATTAGGTAGAACACTTCTATAGTAAAAGGGCTTAATTAGTTTGCTCATTTATTCATTCATTCAACAAACGCTTAGAGTGCCTACTACGTGCTGGGTTACCGGGGATACAGCAGTGAGTGGGGCTAACGTGGTTTCTACATGCTCTGAGTGTAGAAATCTTCACGAAAGGGCTGATTATTAGTGATTTGAACCTTTATAATGTTCATGTTGTTTACCATGGTATTTTCAACTTTATTTCTAATTAAAAAACCAGAAAACTTTTTTTCCTACTTAAAATAGTTTATTTAGTGTCTGCAAGATAGGGGGACAATTCCAGGGACCAAATAATCGGATTGGAATATACATTTTAGTGCAAATATTTGAGTCTTCTTTGAGGGATGTTGACATTTCTGTTCTAAATACAGATGTCAGGCAATAGGCTCACATACTGATAGTTTGCTCCTTCAGAATTGGGTCGGATAAGAAGTCCCTAAGGAGGACATTAGAGCAAAATTCGTATTATAGCCTCATAGCTATCTGGGTCTCAAATCTGACGAAAGTTCAAGATGTTTCTGTCTAATCTGTCTGACCGGAGGCTACAACTAAAAGAGCAGAATACTGTGTTTCTCATCTTGGTTGCGGAAACTTTGTATAATGGCATCAATCTTAACAACAGTGTCGTTTTACACCTAGGAGGTGTCCTACATTGTTTACAGAATTCGAATATCCGTCACTCACTTGATCCTAAGGTGACCTGGCGTGATAGGAAAGGCAGGTATTATTCCCTGTTCAGAAGATGGAAAAACTAAGTTTTAGACCTTTAAGGGATCAGCCCAGCTAATGTTCTCTCTAATGCACAGTCTCATTAAGTAATTTCTCAAATGAAGGACTAGAAAAATTCTGAGTTTTCAACGTAAGTACTCACAGTTCGGACTACTGTTTGGAGGTGGGAGCAGCCAACTGGGAACTGACGCTAGGAGAGTTTCAGGCCTCCCCACACCCTATCCTCTTCCTGCCTCTGTTCCCTTCTACATACTCATCCTACAGTTCTTTCCTCTGGCCCTCAAAAATATCAGTTTAGTTTCTAAAAGAGATATAAGCTACTGCTTTTTTCTTCTTTTTAGGAAGGGAACGGGATAGTATAATAGTATACTCACCTATATGTGAATGCAAATGGAATTTTAAACTGCTGGTTAGTACCAAAAGCCTGGCAACATAAAAAGCTGTCAAATCAGATTAGACCAATTGTCCACCCAGCCCAGATCCTGCTGGGCTGGAAGCATAAGTGGGCCCTTGAGAGAAGCAGTTTATCATGGGTAAGAGAAAATATCACAGGAAAAAATTTTATATGGGGGAAAATGGTAACCTGAGAGCTATACCAACTGAGATATATCAGTTAACTGAGAGCTATATCAAGATAGGCAGAGCTCAACAGACCAGTCTTGAGTGAGTGAAGAAGGTCTTCCTGGTGGATTTTAAGAGAGTAAACTGATCTGCTAGCAACTGAGATACTGAAGGTAACAGTGTGTAGGGCGCCACTCATAGCTAGTACTGTCTGTTACTACTAGCTATGATCGATCGAATGCACTTTATTTCTTCCTTACATTTTTTCCTGGAATTTGTTTTGTGCCTATTTAAGGTTTATGGTAATTGTTTGTGGGCTTTTAGCTACTTTTCTCTCACGGCTTGGAAAGAATGTCTTAGATCTCCCTGATAGATTTAGGGTCGATCCTTTGACTAGGAAAGTAGAATTCAGGGGAGGATAGGAGTGTGGATAAAGCAGAGGCTGCTTCTGCGCTTCTTCGAGGAGCTGCTGCCCCAGGCCCTGAAACAGAAAGAGACAGAGGCAGCTGCCTCTGAGCCATGGTATTAAACTGCCAGGTTGTGACTGGGACACCAGCTCCTTAGTTTTCAGCTGCTCCAAACATCTTCACACGTAGCTATTTTAAGAACCTTTGCATTTGATCAGGGAGCATGTGGGGTTGAGCCTTGTGTTTTCCATTTCAGTTTTAGATCCTAAGCAGATGCAGTTAGTAGTTCAGAATTTAAAAACTTATTAGTGTATTTCCCCCCAACCAGTGCAAAAATAACTTCATATTGGGGAGAAAAATCATGGAATCGAGATGGAGACTTGTTTCTTAAATAAAATTAAAAGAATTTAGAACTTGGATTTTTAAAAAAATCACTAATATTTCCCATCACAATTCTTATTTGGGAAATTTTGGCTAAAAGTATGAAAGAATAAATAAAATCATTTGGCTAGACTCAGGATAATACATAACTATTTGTGCTAGTGCCCATTAATCTAACCCTATATTCTACTTATTATGCTTGGAATATTGCTGACAAGGACATCTTTGTATATTAGGGACATTTAGGATTGCCTGATGATAGCAAATGGTGATTTACCACTTGAACTTTGACAATCAGAGAAAGGTATCCTCTAAGATACCTCACCACCCTCCCTGAAGAGATAGAGTTGAAACAAGAATGAAGGCAACATAAAACAAAAAATTCTTTCTTTTAAAAATCTTTTAAGCTAAGTATCTGTAAATTCCTCTAAAATTTATACAGGTCTTCCTTGGTCTGTTGAAATTCTATATCTCTAATGGTCCACCACATATCTATGAATCTGAACCAGAGTTGCTCAATCTCTTAGTTTAAAAGATACATTTGTACTCTTCAGGAGATTCAACAAAGCAGAAGTGCTGGAATCTGCTGCTTGGATCCAGCTCTGGAAAAATAAAGGAAGTATGGTAACCAATTGTCCAGGTGCACCTGGGACTGAGGGATTTCCCAGGCTTCAGGACTTTCAGTGCTAAAATCAGGACTGTCCTGGGAAAATCAGGGTAGTGGATCACCCTAAATGGAGAACACATACCTGAAATGATCCAATTATAGAGGCTTATTGCTGTAGAGGACTGGGGTATAGAAACCAAGTGCCCCAATTCTCAGTCTGGTGCGCTGTATACATGGCAGACTCCTTGTTTAGGGAGATGGGGGGAGAAGTTTGGTCACAAGATTCATCTGTTTATGGAGTTTCACCCTTCCTAACACAAGAGGAGACCTGAAGGCACAATAACAAAGTGTCATCTGGAAGCTTGGGAAGTTCAAGTTTCCCAATGAATTGGCCCAGCTTCCCAGGAAAACAACCAAAACCAAGACTCCAAGATTATTCAGGTATTCCATAGTTATATCTTTTGTTTAAGATTTTACAAGGGCAACATATATGTGCTCACACAAATTCAAGGGGAAATAGTGCACAAAGCATACAAGTCTGCCGATCCACTAGAACAGAGTAAGAACAGAATAAGGGCTGTCTGAACCGAATATACCAATATCAAACAAAATCCCAGTTAGAACTAAACCACTAAATGGATGTATTCATTATCATAGATTTTCAGTGAAAAAAAATAAAGAAATTTTAGGGTACTAAAATAAACAAAGGAAAAAGAATCCTTAGAAAATAACTGATATGGTCTGCTCCTCTCATTTCACAGATGAAGAATTGAAGCCTGAGGAAGTTTTCCCAAGGTCTTAGAACTAGTTAGTGGCAGAGAAATATGCCTGTTTTTCTGAGATAGTTAAAAATGATCAACCTACAGAAATTCAACTCTCTACTCTTGTGTAACAATGCCTATCAAAATTGCACTGTCTAATGTAAAAGGCCACCAGGCAAAAACCCACGCAGAAAACTTCAAGTAGCTGCCTCCAAATATACATAGTTGCCTGATAAATATACAATTACAAGGGAATATAAGCTGATTTTAGTAACAGAGACATTATTGCATGTTCAATATCTGTCAAAACCAACAGGCACCACTGCCGCCCCACCACAGCCCATACTCAATATGGGAGGGTATCACAAAAGAAGATGACTCAGGCCATATTTGGAAGGAGCATATACTTGTCCATTTGTTTACTTATTTTTGTAACAAGCAAATGCCAGGCAACCCAATTTTGATCTTAGAATTATATAGTAACATCTAGATAAGGAGTCACGCTGAACCACTAGAACAGAGTAAGGGCTCTCTGAGTATATCAATATCAAACAAAATCCCAGTTAGTACTAAACCAGTAAATGGATGTACTCATTATCATAATGCATAATGCTTAGGAGCATGGATTTTTCCAGGTGGCATCATGGGTTTTAATTCTAATTCTGTGTGGTCTTCAAAAAGTTACTTAACCTCTCAAAGTTTAAGTTTCCTCAGTCATAAAATGGAGATAATAATTGTACTTGCATTTTGAGGAACAATAAATGAGAAATATAAAAGGTTAAGTACAGTTAGTGGCAAATAATAAGTGCTCAGTAATCAGGAGATATTATTATCATTATTAATAATACAGAAAACTCCCACCATGGTGTTATAGATTGGGTCTAACAAAATTCAGTCTTGAAAGTGTGGTATGTCAGGTCTTTCTGAGAAGCTGATAAATGTTACAAGACCCAGGATACACACAGACACAAAATTTGGATCCCTTGGACCAAATTAAGAAGTCTTGGGCTAGAAATGTCACCTAGAAACCAAGGGAACTGGCATTTGAATGATGTCTTTTCTTTGGGACCCTAAGAACCACTGCTTTAGACACTATATGCCCCCAGACAGGTGTGAGTTTAAAATGCCAAATTTTGTGGTTTTGGCATTAAAAAAACTCCAGAAAGTTGATTATTAAAGGTAAACCACAAATTTCTTTGACCTATGTTAAATTAAGTAGGAATATCCTTTTCCCTTCCTTGAGATTCTCTAGCCATAAGCAAGTCACTATTATTCTTTTTTTTGCAATTCTTTTGCTCTCTCCTCCCATAAAATTTAGATCGTGTAATGGAAGTTCCATCAAAATATGATAATTTATGGGCCCACAGCACAAAGGATTTTGAGGAGACAATGAAATTCCTAATGTGTGCAAAATATTCCAGAATGGGAAATGACTCTTCCTGTGTACCAGTAATTATTTATGTAACAGTACCTTGGGAGAATGTTAATGGTAGAGCATTAAATTCCTCCTTTTAAAACAAGGCACTTCCACAGGGTTTTATATCTTCTTTCCTAATTTGGAAAGACAGCATTTGTACACACAAAATAGCAAGTTTTACTATTTTACTGTTAAGTGGTGAGGTCAGGTTTCAGACAGACTGTCCTGATGCATTAATACCTGCCAATTGTGTGGAAGGAAAGCTCCAGTTCAAACCATGACAGAGTTGTGGATCCATCACTATTAAAGTAAGCAAAGTAACCAGTAAATTCCAATAACAAAAAAGTGCCAAAAGAGGCCATAATGCCTACTGAAGGGAGAAAAACTTTAGTTTACCTCAAATTCACATGCACTTAGTAATTTCCCCAGATGGCATCATAAAACTGCAATCATGACCAAAATAATCTAAGTTATTTCAGCACGTAATTCTATTATTATGTTCCCATCCACATCTGGATAGTTCATTTGTAAAAGGCAATTTCAGTTGAGAAAAGAACTCAAAAAGTTCCGCTAGGTCTAGTGGAACTAATCTGTATATAAACAAGGAATTTTTTTTTAAGCAGTATGGAAGAAAATAAAGATTTTCACCTGTACTTGCAGCACTAAAACAGTAGTTCAGTGTGAACTGGTAGCTACAAATTTACTTCTCTCGGCTCTGTCACAAAATCTGTAAGAACTTAATGCTTTCAGGGTTAGATCAGATACACGTTAGTGGCAAAATGCCCGTCACCATTTTAGTGGGGCTTTTGCATTTCAATCCATTGCCCTAGTGACCAGAAAACATTTTCCTTGGTGTTTCCTTTAGCATATTTCTGCTATCTTATTAATTTTCAGCAGTTTTTTTTTAAACAGCAAAATAACCTCTGGTATTTTAAAATTTCCAAAAATGTGAAAACATACTATAGGGATCAGAGTATCAGCCTGGGATTAGTGGAACAGCCAGTCAAACACCACTTGAGTGAATCAGATGGCATTTAACTCATCTAAAGGATTCCAAAGGGAGTTTGCATTCCTAGCAGGAAGGTGAGCAACATGCCCTAGCACAGGGTAGGGTACAAGCTTCTGAATCTAAAACTCTCACAAGGACACACAGTTACAGAAGATGATGCCCATGCATGAAGGCAGACCTTTTTTTTTTTTTTAAGTGATCATTCTCTAGGTCTCAACTGTTCTTTGGGTAAAAAGCCAAAGTAGGGCTTCTTGGAACAATCCTCCACCAGGTAGCTCTAGATCCTCTGCCACTGTTTCTCACTATCTCCACCAGAGTCCTTGCCCCAGAGGTCCTACTGTACCTTGCTTAATCCTGAGATTAATAAATCTGTCCAGATGGGAGGATTGTTGTAACAGATCCAGATTAGCAGATTTGTAGAATGGGTGCAGCCTAGACTGGCCTGGAGGAGGAATGAGATTCCACAAAGTCAGACATCATCAAGTGTACACCTCTGGTGGTATTCTGCAGTCTGGAAGCATGCACTTCTGCTTGTAATGGTATCCTGACTGTCCCGACTTGTTTCTGTGTCCTTATGATGAATCAGTCTCTTCTGATTTACTGAGGAGGTGTTTAGGTCTGATTGTTCCATTAACCCCAGCCTATCACTGACAGTAATTTCATATTTCCTGCATATCTTATGCCTAGCACACATAGATGTGTTATTTAATTGAAACCATAGGAAGTATATTCTGACTGCCTTGGTTTCTAGACTCCCAAGCACAACTCTGTTCACACCAATAAATGAGTCTGATGGCAAGAAGCTACGTGAAAACAAATGACTTCCAAGATGAGTTTTATGTGAGAAAGAGTAAGAAGAGGAAGCTCACTGATTAAAAAGGGTTTTGTTTGCGGAGAAGTGAGTGGTGAGAACAATAGTTAAGTATGGGCTTCTGCAAAGGTAACTAATCTGAAACATCTCCTGGGATTGTATCATCTTGACCTACCAGTTGTTTTTCTTTCCTACTTTCCAAACTACCTCTGTGTAAGGATTAATGACCTTCCCTCAGCCCATTAATTCAGACCATCATTAATCTCCAGGAAATACCTTGTCAGTATTGCTTAAAGGATACATGAGAAATGCTTTGTTTTACATTAAAAATGGTTAATCATACAGCTCTTTAACTACCCTTTTCAATGATTACGGAGTCTTCTTGGAATTCCCTTTGCCCCAGAATTTGTTAATATTTTACTCACAGTCTTACTTGTAAGCTGTGAAGTTAAATAGAAACTGCAATTGATCCAAAAGAAATGCATTCCTGGAGGGTAAACTGAGTTTTCAAAAACACATGTAAAAAAGGATGTTACTAAACTAAATTCCTGTAATTCATATGTGTTTTATGTACTTGGAAACTGAATGTTGCCAAACCCAAATCTACATTATTGGTCAGCTCCAATTATGGGCTATTTCAATTTTAATCTTTGGTTGGAGAATACATTATCTACTAAATCAGCTTTGTAAAAAGTCTAGAAAAATTGATATAGGCATAAATATTTGTGTACTTTTAGAGGAATGTTTATGAGACTTAAACAATACTTGTTAAATGTTCTTGTGGACATGTCAAGAAAAGGCTAAAAGAGTAATCGCTATAGCCAATTATAGCAGAAAAAAACCTCATAAATGAGGTTTCCTATAAACACAAATTATCTCATGAGGAAAAAGTAAAGGCAGATATTTTAATAGAAATATTAGCGTGAAAGCACAGGTGAGGTTTTGGCTGTGACAGAGAGAAGTGCTGACAGAAGCAGAAAACATGGAAGGGAAGAACCAAGGATGCCAGAGGCTGGGCAGTGAACTAGCTATGCTAAAAACGGTGGCTCAGGCTCTGAGGTAAGGGAAAAATAACAGAAATGATTGTTTTCATTCTCAGTTTTCCAGAACTTCTCTTCCACTTGAGGAGAGTTAGCAAGCTGAGGGCATTGATGTAAATCACCAAAGCAACAGGGCCAAACTCACTGCCATTCCTGAAAAGTAGGAAGAGGCCCTCAACGCAGGCCTTGGTCAGCCACCTCTGCACTATATTCTTCTCTGCCTTAGTCACTGGCCTCTGGGTCTTGAGAAGACTGGCCTCTGCTCCAAGCCATTGTTCTTTAAACAAAGTTGTGAACCGCTAACAGTTTTGTTTAAAAGTTTATAAAATGGAAACTACATTGCTACATCTCTCTGGAATATCTCAAACAAAATGTGGTTCAAATTTCTTGTTAAAAAAAGAAGTTCAGAGTTCCTGAATAAACAAAGACAGCCGATGTAGTTAACGGGCTTTGTGTGACCACAGCTATGTCATCTTGGTCTTCTGTCTCTTGCTTTGGGCAAAGGTCAGGGTGGGCCATTCAGCGAAGGGGCCTCCAACCAGTCCAGAAGGTCAGAAGCTGCCTGAGCCAGCTTCTATGCAGCGCCCCCCCGCAACTTGGCAGGACTGGTGGTGGGATGGGCAGAGAGGCTACCTTCACCGGAGCCTGCCCTCTCTTACCCAGACACACACAGACAGCAGTGATCTTCATGGCAGGGAAGTGAGAAGCCAGCTCTTCGCAGAGGATGACTGGGAGCCCCAGTTTGGTAACTTGGCCCCTGGGCCTATAAGCAAATAAGGGGTACAAATGGACATTTCTACTAATTGAAAACCTCTGCGTTAATGCAGCTGATTAAACAAACTGTGGGAATCTTGGCAGGGTCCTGCTCATGGCTTTTATTAACAGGGGTTGATCTTTATGTAAAGATCATTGATAATGCCTTGAACACACAGGGTACAAAGATGCTTTTCTTTAGGGTAGAGGAGACAGATCCATTTTAGTGCGACAATTTGTTATCTGGACAAACATGCTATTGCAAAGCCAGGCAGGCCAAACCCAAATGTTTTCCTGTTTAAATTTTCCAGGAGACATTTTGTAATAGCCACTGGAAGTGACCATTCTAGAACTCCTAAGAACAGTCCATGCCGGCAGCCAACACGCATCTCCTCATCCCAACTTTGGTCCTACACTGCTTATGCCTCCTTTTTGCTCGACACTCAGAATGATTGCTGTTACCTGCCCGATCAGTACTTCCAACTTCCCAAGGAAGGTCAGATTCAAGATTTGAGGAAAAAACCCCTAAAGACTCTAGATCTTTGGTTACTCAGAGGGACTCATGCTTAGAGTAGATTTTGCAAACATTAAAATGGCTATCCTGTCACTGATTTGCTTCCCTGTCAATAGCTGCGTAGCAGTTCCCAAAGGAGCGACAGCAGCCTTCAGAAAGGAGCTGCTCTGCTGAGGACTCAGGGTTCCACATGTGTCTTTCTGGCTGGCTCTCCCTGTTCCCTCTGCTCTTGCCGTTTTGAGCTTCTGCCATCTCCATGGTCTAACTGGGCCCCTCTTAAAGGGCCACTTACTCTGCTTATACAGTGAGATTTCTAACCACCAGCTGCTTTTTGAAGACTCCTAGCCTGGGATCACAGAGTGCACAGGAATATAGAGAGGAATCTACAAAGGTCGGGGAAGGTATTTCACAAAATATAGATCTATGCACCCTGGTCAGTTGGTTGGCTCCATTTTTATAGCACTTAGCATCCCGAACCTCAACCACACACATTTTCCTCATCCACTGGCACCTGCACCACCGTGAGCAGAAGGCATTACATCGCTTTTTCCGTTGAACTACCCTTGCCAATCAGCTCTGCCCTGACAGAGCTTGGACGTAGATGGAAAGGCTATTTTTGATGAGAGGGCTTAGCAACATTCCCTAAAGAGAAAATCTCTCTCCTACACACTCAAAGCATTATAGAACACTTCTTATATAATTTAGTCCCTGATCCCAGAAAAAGGAGAAAGCTGGCTTTGTGAAGTGTCATCTTTGGTGGCCAAGTAAAGAGCTAACAAATTCAGAGGAATCACTGTGTCCGGAATCACTGTGTCCTGGGGTTCATTCTTTCAGTCGAACACTGAGTAGCTACTGAATGCAAAGCACTGTGGGGAGTAGAAGTAGAAAAAACCTAAAAACTATAAAACAGTGTAGAATATGAAAAATGTCACAACAGAGGTACAGATAAAGTGCTGGCATGATTCAAGAGAAAAAGAAAACCTTCCACCTGTGAAGAAGCAGAAAGATCCAATCTCTTCTGCAAGCATTCTATGCAAAGCACAGGCTTTTAAGGCTACTTCCACTTCTCTTTCCTTATTATCCCCTTTCTGCGGGCATTTCTTTATTCTCTCACTGTTCCAAACCCTCCTGTGATGAACTGGATCAGACGGCACATGTGTTACTTTGAAGGGCATATTTATTTTTACTGCAATCAAGAATTCCAGCGGAAGCACTTAACTGAAAGCAAGGTTGTGAGAGTCATAACTCTTCTTCAGTTACTTACTCATCCTCTGCCTTTTCTTTGCTTCTTCTAACCTGATCTCCCTCACCTGAGGCCACTCTTACCTGGCTGCAGAGCTGGACTGCTACTGCCCTCAAGTACCAAAGCTTGCTTCCAGAAAAGTCTCTGGTCCTGGCCTATGCCCACAGTCAATGTACTTACTACCTTTCTTCAAGGGGCATGGGGAATTGCTGTTTCAGATGTAGCATTAACTGTCCCCTAGTAAAGGAAAGTAGGACATTTAGCTGTGCCAGGATGGTGAGGAAGGAAAAAATATTTTCTTCCCCAGAATCTGTTAAAAAGCTGTCTTGGACTGTAACTGGTAACTGCCACCTGGGCGAGGCTGATACATGTGTTTGCTTTTCACCATAGTCTAATGAAAATTCCAGCTTGCACCACACAGCTCCAGAGGTCCCCAAGTACAAAGTGGCCAAGGCACCCTAATATCTGATTGGCTCCCACCCTTCATGCAAATGAGAGGTCATCCCACAGTTCCTTCTCTGCTCTCCATTATCTGGGCTAAAAGACTGAGAACTGACACTCAGGAAGCTAAGCCTCTTCAGACTACCCCACCAGGAGCGGAAGAGTCAGGAAAGGCTGACCCTCTTCGCTAATAGCCTGGGAGAATTCTCTTCAAAGACATCAGAACACCTTCACAACAGGGCTCCCCCGGGACCTGCAGCAAGGCAGTCACTAACCTCACTAGGCCTCAACTCTGCCAGAGGTCTCAGTGACTGCAGTCCTCAGAGCCCTGGCATTTTCAGCCCCCAGCAAAAATGCAAGCATCTCTGGCCAATACTCCGCTCATCTGCTGTATTTTCATTCCCGTATGACTCTGGCCAATACTCCGCTCATCTGCTGTATTTTCATTCCCGTATGACTCGGATTCCTCCCTTGGATTCTTCCCTTCTTCTCTGATTTCCCTCCAAATCCCTCCCATGGTGCTCTCTGAATCTTTCTGAAGACATGTGGAGTAGTACAAAAGCACAGCTTTGCAGTCAGGCAGATGTGGGTTCAGAGATTCTAATGTGGACTTGCTGTGTGACCCTAAATGATGCACGTGGCCTCTTTGTACCTTATGCCCTTACTTGTAAAATCCAGATGACAGTAATTAGTTTGTAGCATCCTATGAGGACTAAATGTATAAAACAACCAAGTACAGTACCTGGAACATCCTAGGTGCTCAATAAATGACAGCTATTTCTATTATTGGAAGCCCCACATGCTTAGCCTTTTCACATACTCTTTTTTTTTTTTCCCCTTTTAGTACGCGGGCCTCTCACTGTTGTGGCCTTTCCCGTTGCGGAGCACAGGCTCCGGACGCGCAGGCTCAGCGGCCATGGCTCACAGGCCCAGCTGCTCCGTGGCATGTGGGATCTTCCCGGACCGGGGCACGAACCCACGTCCCCTGAATCGGCAGGCAGAGTCTCTACCACTGCGCCACCAGGGAAGCCCCACTCTCACATACTCTTCTTCCCTCCTCCTGTTCCACCTGTTGTCCAGCTCTTCCCCCAGGACTTACACCCTTTCAGCCCCTCAAGAGAAGTCTGTTCATACTCCCATAGCCCAAGCCCTAAGCCTGGCTCCACAGTGCTGCTTCCAGGCCATTCCTTGCCATTTTCATATCACCAGCCATCCCCCTCCCTGGAGGCTTATGTCATCTGCCCATGCCACACTTGTCCAATCCCCAGTTCTGCCACCTACTGACTTTTCGTCATCATTCCACCTATTTAATAAGGACTTTGGCAACTAGGTCAAACTTTTTTCCTCTTAATTCCCTCCCCATTGCGGGTAGCCTCAACTTGAACATAGATGATCTTTACAACAGTGTGTCTTCAGAGTTTCTCAACTCCAAAAGCAGTTTGCACATTCCACCTCAGCAATCCAGTTCCACAGCTATACCTGGAATGTTCTACCTCTGCACACCTATGATGCTTTACTGTACTTAAGTGGTTCCCAGGTCTGTCTCTCCTTGGTGAACTGTTAGTTCCTCACCAATAGAGATCACATCTTATTTGATTATTTTATCCTTATCCTTATAGGGTAGTGTCTGGTACACAGTAGGTGTTTAATAAATATTTATGGAATGAATAACATGGTATATTTGTACAGTTTTTTAGAGCTTATGATATGCTTCTCTATCCATTATCTTATTTGCTTATAGCTTTAGGAAGGCAGAAACATTATACAATTCCCCTGTACAAATATGGAAATGAGGCTCAGAAGAACAAATGACTTACTCAAGGTTACATGGTTAGACCACAATAAATAACTCTATATCACCTAGAGGCCAGCTGGGGCTTTTCCTACTATCTCAGCAATAAGAATAGCCCTGTTCTTCTTTGCCTTCCTTACCCTGTGTATTTGTTTCTTTTGAAAACTTCAGAGAAAATCTGGAAAGATGATAGCTTATTCATCTTGTGTACATATGAATAGTTCTGAGAGGAATATGCATCTCTGTGCTCCCGACAGTCTCCTGCCTTCAAACTGTACATTAAACTCTCGGGATCTTCTTAAAAGAATTATGTAATGCTATATTTCATTGCCCCATTGTGAACACTAACATGATAAGTGTTCAGTCTATTACCAACATTATGTAGATTTCAAAACTAGAAAATACAGAAACCCATTCTCTGATTAATTCAATCCTGGATTTAAGCTTCCCGATAAAGCCCACAAAATGACAACTCAAAACTCCTTTGGGTTACCAATGAAAAATGATCATTGGCAGAAATTTGAAAACTCTCTTTTGATATATAAAGATGAGCTCTGCAACTGGCAAAGCAAAAACGGCTTCCCGAACCACTCTATGCCACATCCCATACACAGCTGAATCCAATAAGTTCTTAACTGAAATCTGATTTACAATCCCAAACTGTGAAGTATCTAGTTTCAGGTAGTGAATGAAAAGTCTTTCTTATCTGGGTCATTTGCTATCTTTAAAGTGTTTTCCTAGTTTAAGGAAGCCATTTTAAAAAAGGGGATTATAGCTAATGGTTTCTTTTCACGGTAAGTTTCCACTCCTGTATATGGCAATGATTTTTATGAAGTTCAACCTTCCTTAGGAAGGTACCACTGTGCCAGACACTGAGAGGGATACAAAATATGTACAGTACTTGCACACTGAAAACTACAAAATGCTGATTAAAGACATCAAAGATCTAAATAAATAGAGATACATATTGTGTTCACAGATTGGGATACTTAACAGCAAATATGTCGATTTGCCCCCAGTTGATACACAGGTTTAATGCAATTCTGACCCAAATTTCTGCACATTTTTTTTTTGCGTAGATATAGACCAGATAATTCTAAAATTTACATGGGAAGGTAAAGAAAGTAGAAAGCTAAAACATGTTGAATGAGAAGAAAAAGGTGGGAGGTATCAGTGTACCTAATTTCAAGATTTATATAGCTACAGTAATCAAGACTGTGTGTATTGGTGGAGGGATAGACACATAGATCAATAGAACAGAACAAGGAATCCAGAAATAGACTCATGTAAATATGCCTGAGTGATTTTTTTTTTTTTTTTTGCGGTACGCGGGCCTCTCACTGTTGTGGCCTCTCCCGTTGCGGAGCAAAGGCTCCGGACGCGCAGGCTCAGCGGCCGTGGCTCACGGGCCCAGCCGCTTCGCGGTATGTGGGATCCTCCCGGACCGGGGCACGAACCCGTGTCCCCTGCATCGGCAGGTGGACTCTCAATCACTGCACCACCAGGGAAGCCCGCCTGAGTGATTTTTGACAAAGGTGTAAAAGCAATTCAACAACAACAATAACAAAAAGATAAGCCTTTTCAACAAATGGTCTTGGAGCAATGGGACATCTAGAGGAAAAAAAATGAACCTCAACCTAAGTCTACCACCTTACACAAAAAATTAATCAAAATGGATCATGGACTTAAAACATCTGTAAAACTCTTAGGAAAAACAATAAGAGAAAATCTTTGGGATCTAGGACTAGGCAAAGAGTTCCTACCCTTGATACCAAAAGCACAGTCCATAAAAGCAAACATGGATACATCAGATTTAATCAAAATGAAAAACTTCTGCTCTGTGAAAAACCCCTTTTAGAGGATGAAAAGAATCTTGAGATTCAAAAAAAAAAAAAAATGTTCAAACCGCACATATAACAAAGGATCACTGTCTAGAATATATAAAGAATCCTCATAATTTAACAGTAAAAAACCATACCCATACAATCTAATTAGAAAATGGGTAAAAGACATGAACAGACATTTCATCAAAGTGGATAGACAGATGGCAAATAGGCACATGAAAAGATATTCCACATCATTAACGATTAGGGAAATGCAAATTAAAACCAGAATGAGGTATCACTACACACCAATCAGAATGGCTAAAATTAAAAAATAGTGACAACAACAAATGCTGGTGAGGAATCAGAGAAACTAGATCACTCCCATTGCTGGTGTGGATGTAAATTGGTACAGCCACTCCAGAAAACAGCTTGGCAGTTTCTTAAAACTAAAATATGGCCCAGCAATTGTACTTCTGGGCATTTATCCCAGAGAAATGAAAACTTAGGTTCATACTACAAGTTATACACAAACGTTTATGGCAGCTTCATTTGCAACAGCCAAAAACTGGAAACAAAGCAAATGTCCTTTAAAGGTGAGTAGTACGGTTATACTCGTGCCATAGAATATTACTCGGCAAATAAAAAAGGATAAATCTAGATAAATCTCCAGAAGATTATGCTGGGTGGAAAAGTCAATCTCAAAAGGTTATATACTATATGATTCCATTTATATAACATTCTTGAAATAATAAAATTATAGAAATGGAGAAGAGAATACTGGTTGCTAGGATTTAAGGAGGTGGTGAAGGTGGAAGGGAAATGGTTGTAGCTATAAAAGGTCATCATCCTTGTAGTAAAAGAAATGTTCTGTATGTTGACTGCATCAATGTTGACATCCTGGTTGTGATGCTGTACTACAGTTTTGCAAGGTACTACCGTTGACGGAAACCGAGTAGAGGACACATGGGATTTCTCCATATTGCTCTTACAATTGCATGTGAAACTACAATTATCTCAGGGTCAGGAATTTAAGTAAAAAATCAAAAGTATATATTTTGTTTTTTACATAAAAAGTGAGAAGATATGTATCAGAATCTTTACCCGTGGGTAGTAGTGAATCAGTGACTTTTATTTTCTTCTCTTGGATTATCTGACTTTTTCTACAATAAACATTCATTGTTTTGATAATTAAAAAATTAAGGAAGACATTGGCTATAAGCACAGAACTCAGCTCTAATGACCTAAGCTGTCCAACTCGGAATACCTGGTAATATGTTAGGCCAGGGGTCCCTGTCTTGATTTTGAGATTTTAAAGGGTCTAGTTTAAAGTGAGCTATCTTTTCTTTTTTAAATTTCACATTTCAATTTTTTCAGTTCAGTATTCTATTTCTTCAGTTATCCAGTCTAATCTATTAAGGTACTTATGAAATTGCACTGATTCCCAATTTATGGTATCTTTAGCATTAGGCTGTATCCATACATAGAGAAAATTATGTATATCTAGGAGAATAAAACATTTATGGGTAGCCAAACTAAATGGAATTTGCCCAGAAAGTTCCAGTAGTTATACTTGGAGTGAGTCTGTCTCAGGAGAAGAGTGACACTGTGATTCTAATACTGAGGTAACATTTTTCTAATACTTAGTGGATTAATTCTAAAAGATAATGACTGCAGGCAGATAAGTCCTGAGGAGAAGGTAGGAACTCAAAGTAAGTAGGCATAATTCTTTCTGAAGGAGGAGCCTAAGAATAATAATAGTTATAATAACTTACATTTGCTCAGGGCTTATTAGATACCAGGAAATGTTCTAAGAGCTTAACATTTATTGACTCGTTTAATCAACTAGTCCTCTTCATACTGAGGTACTCGGTAAGCAAATATTTTACAAGATGTGCACATACAAGAGCATTTTAAGGAAATTAGTCTCCAGATCTTAACTTTCATTTGTACTTTATTTTTTAACTGCTTGAGAATCCACCTTGCATTCATATCAGTCTTTTCTCTTTACTAAAAGGCAAACTCCTCATCTAAGACAAATATTATCGTTCATTGCCTTGGACCCCACTGTCTTTGGAGTACACAAACTTCCTGGAATCTAAAACATGTTGTGATTAGCAAGAGTCCTGTCTTGCTCACACTCATTTTTATTAAGTGTAAAGCTTAGTCAATATTGAGATGTTCTGAATTCTTAACAACAGCCAGAGTAGAATAGGTGAAGGATGTGGATTCTTTCACATGTTATTCTTTCACATGTATGTTTTCTGAGAATGATAAATTACTCAAATACAGATCTAAAAACATATGAATACCTTTTTTCATTTCTTTCCATTTTTTTTTTAGTTACTCAGCAAGGTAGGTCAAACTTAATTTTTCACATCGTGCTAACTATTTCAGCCACACCAATTCTCATCTTATTTCATGTTATACTCCTTTCTACGTCTTACCAAAAATATGCTTTGAAACCTATGATGAAAAGTTTTAGATTTCAACTTGAAAATGTGCGGGGATGTATACAGTTTTTCTTAATTATTTTGGGAGTACATTTTTCAGTACCTCTATTCATAACAACCTTATGAGGTACATATTAATATCTTCATCCCCACTTTACAGATGTGGCTCAAATGAAGCCCAGAGAGGTTGAGCAACTTGCCCTAGAATACACAGCTATTAAAGAGTTAAGATTCTAACTGGAAGAATCTGGCCCCAGAACCTGAGCTCTTAACCACCACACATACTATCTTCAGAGTTTCAATTAATATTTACTCAGGCCTGACATGGAATCAGAACTATGTACCTCTGATTCATGAGAGGAGATACTGAAAAAAGACTGTGTTAAGGAAATGTCGGAAAATGTCCACAGGGAGAAGTTTAGCTTGTACCTAATGATACTGGTAGAAAATTGTTAGTTTTCCAATATTACTTTTATTCTCTTCCAGAGACAGTAAAAACAGGAATTTGGGATACTCAAGTGAGTTCAAATACAAGGATTATCTGGAAAATTGAGGAGCCAGTATGTTTTTCAAACATGTCAGGCTCTGAAATCAGAACATGTTTATACTTCTAGTGACAGAATAACTTATGATGCTTATTACTTGGGAATATGGAAGAAGTTATACACTGCTAAGTATCTTTAAAACTGGATGCTCTTTCCTTGTTATGTAATTTCCCACACTGTGTTTCTTCCCTTACAAAACATGAGACCTTTCCAATCAAATTCCACAGAGTTCATTTATTAAAGCATTTTGTTTTAAGGGAAGTGGACACACATGGACACACGCACACACACACATACACACACACACCCCCCTCTTAAAGACAGGATTCTGAGAATGGCATTTTCTAAATGACCATGGGTTAAAATTACTTGTAAGCCCAAGTTGCTTTGCAAATGTTTAACCTCTACACTAAGTTCAAGTTTTCTTAAAATATACTTTAGACTACATGGGATGGAATGAAGCAGGCCAGTCTGGGGAGGGTTGGAGACATCACATTCCCAGGGTAAGGGTGACCTATCACACTGGCACACCCGCAAAGAGCCTCTCAGGGAGTGGCGGTGAGACAACTTGTGCTGTTCCTTTAGAGAAGTTTTCCTCAGCATTCAGATGGGCTACTGATGTAGATCTCATTCTTTGCTTTGACAAAACTCATGCTCCTGTTTATAATAGCCAGGACATGGAAGCAATCTAAGTGTCCATCGACAGAGGAATGGTTAAAGATGTGGCACATATATACAATGGAATATTACTCAGCCATAAAAAGAAACGAAATTGAGCTATTTGTAGTGAGGTGGATGGACCTAGAGTCTGTCATACAGAGTGAAGTAACTCAGAAAGAGAAAAACAAATAACATGTGCTAACACATACACATGGAATCTAAAAAAAAAAATGGTTCTGATGAACCTAGGGGCAGGACAGGAATAAAGACACAGACGTAGAGAATGCACTTGAGGACACGGGGAGGGGGAAGGGTAAGCTGGGATGAAGTGAGAGAGTAGCACTGACATATACACACTACCAAATGTAAAATAGATAGCTAGTGGGAAGCAGCCGCATGGCACAGGGAGATCAGCCTGGTGCTTTGTGACCACCTAGAGGGGTGGGATAGGGAGGATGGGAGGGAGACACAAGAGGGAGGGGATATGGAGATATATGTATACGTACAGCTGATTCACTTTGTTATACAGCAGAAACTAACACAACATTGTAAAGCAATTATATTCCAGCAAAGATATTAAAAAAAAAAAAAGAATAGAAAAAGACCCCAAAAACCCCATGCTCAGGGTGAGGCAGGGAAGGAAATGGGAAATGCTAGAGAGAATATGAGTGCAACCCCCAAATGGTCTGCTGTGGCTTTGAAAAGGCTGAGATTGGTAACATAGGGAAATGGGATCCCTGAAAAGCTTTACAACCTACTGTCCCAGAGGCCCCGGGCAAGTCACCTATCTGTAGGGCCTGTCTTGCTCTCAAAGTCTATGACTCAGAAAATCTGAGGTGGAACTCCTTCCTCTAAATTTATTAGAAAACGTTACAAGGTAGAGAAATAATCTCTTCCCTCAAAAACCACTATGAGCATGACAGAATCTCATGCTTGCATTCTCAGCAGCACTTTTCCAAAAGGTGTTTTCAATTATTTTCAGTGAGCTAATGTTCCCCTGGCTATCTTAAAGTCTTAGAAGAGCAGGACAATTATATTTGAATCTTGAAGAAAATGAGCAAATAGCTGTACAGTGGACCTAGGTGGACACAGACACCTGGGGCTGGACTGGAAGTGGTCCTCACAGACTGCTTCCCAGTCCTGGGAGCCACCACTCTGGAGCAAGCCCTCCATGAAAGGAGCTCAAATGGGGCAACCACAATGACAAACCAGAGCAGAAAGGGCTTTGAGAAAATGTGAGGGTCTTCTGTGGCCACATGCACCTGTAGTTCTATTATGAGAAACACTGGCTGGCTTTGGGGTGGGTGTGGGGTAGGGAAGACGGTGTGCGACTTCCAACCTCCTTGAACTTTGTTTAGAACCAGGAGACCTTAGAGATCATTGATTCTAATTCCTACTTTTCACAGTTGAGGAAATACACAATTAAGGACTAGCTGACTTGCTCTAGGTCAGCTAACCAGTCAGTTTGTAGGTAGCAAAATGGAGACTACAATCCAGCTGTTTCTACTGCCCGTGCCACTTAAAAAGCCTGTCCAAATCTTCCTCAGTTATGCACTGAGCATCTTCTCCAGATTAATAAGGAACAACGAAATCTTACTTTATACAAATGAAACTGATATTTATACTCTACATATTACTTCCGTAGGGAGGTATTTTTCCCATGAAAGGTAAGATATCAAGAATATGATTCAGTCATAGAAGACCATCTAAAGAATCACAATGAAGAATGCTTAATTCCACTCTGTTAAACTAAAGCATGATTATTTTAGAAATGTTACCTGCTTCATATGCTTTTTGGTTGACATAATGCTTTGATCTACAGATGAATGTGGAAGAATCTTTATATCTCCATCTCCTCTTTAAGGCTTTTAATTAGGTTATTTCATTTTTGTATAAAGTTAGTAAAACTAAAAATATTTAATTTTTAAGAAATTAGCCATTATTAAGTAGGAAAGAATTGGAAAGTCATGTAAATTTCTTGGATGGTTTAGCTTGTGCACATGCATGCAGTAGTATGAGGAAAATGCAACTGAAGCCCAATAAGTAAAATAATTCCTGTAGGGCAAGTGTCGTCAGAATATTGGAAAGCAAATCAATAAAATGACTAAGTTTCTTCAAGCCCTTGTAAACAACGGCTAGATATTGGAATGTATTAACAAAGTAACTATGTCTAGAGACTGTTAAAAAAAAAAAAAGGAACAAAGAGTATCCCTCATCATCCAGATATTCAAAGGGTTAAATCACAACCCACTGCAGTTGCCCACCAACAGGGTAGTGCACCCCAGAAGGTAATTTAGGATGGAAAAAACAGGATAAGGCATTCAGTGCTTTGAATAAATGGGCCCACAGATAGTTAAGATGCATACCTCAGGAAGAACTTCAATGACCCCAGATTTTTGCATCTTCCCATACAAAGAAAAGCACTGAAATCATCAACCAGAGATATCTGTTCTTTGTGAATAGCAGTAATCTTTTACCAAGATACATGCTCGACTACATGTTTTTCCTAGCCAGAAAAATTCATATACATACTGGGGCTCCTCCCCTACTTCTTTGGAACAGTTTACTCTGAGCTACTGAGTGGCTATCTCCCAGGCTACAGTCCTCAGTAAGACCCTGAATTAAACTTAAACTCACAACTATCATGCTGTGTGTTTTTCTTTAAGTTGACGACACATAATGTTAATTATATCAGACAAATTTTTAATCTGGGATGCTTTACTGGCAGAAAATGGATAAAATGGTTCTTGCTGTGCTTTCTAATACTGATGCTTTGCAGAGCAGAATGGCTACAAAACAAAAACAAAACCCAACCAACTAATCAAGCAAAATAAAGCCCCTCAAAACACTGACAATACCAAGTGCTGGTGAGGATGTGGAGCAACTGGAATTCTCATACACTGTGGGAATACAAAATAGTACAGTCCCTTTGGAAAACACTAGGAAGTTCCTTATAAAATGTTAAACGTACATTTACAATAAAATACAGTAATCTTACTCCTAGAGAAACACCCAGAGAAATAAAAGTTACGTTTACTTAAAAACCTGTTCATCATGGGCTCCCCTGGTAGCGCAGTGGTTGAGAGTCCGCCTGCTGATGCAGGGGACACGGGTTCGTGCCCCGATCTGGGAAGATCCCACATGCCGCAGAGCGGCTGGGCCCCGTGAGCCATGGCCGCTGAGCCTGTGCGTTCGGAGCCTGTGCTCCGCAACGCGAGAGACCACGGCAGTGGGAGGCCCGTGTACCGCAAAAAACAAAAACAAAAACAAAAAAACCTGTTCATGAACACTTACAGTGAGTTTGTTCATAATTACTCCAAACAGGAAACAACCCAAATGTCCTTCAGCTGGTGAGTGGATAAGAAAACTGTGGTATGTCTATATAATGGAATATTACACAGTGGCAAAATGGAACAAACTATTGGTATACACAACAACCTGGGTGACTCTCAAGTACGTTATGCTAAGTGAAAGAAATCAGATTAAAAATGTTATTATTCTATTCACATGACATCCAGGAAAAGGTGAAATTAGAGGAGAAAACAAACTGGTTGCCAAGGGTTGAGAGTAGCCGTAGGGGTTGATTTAAAAAGCCAGCAAGAGGGAATTTCTTGGGGTGATGAAAGTGTTCTGTATTTTGATTGTGGTGGAGGTTACATCACTGTATGCATTCGTCTGTATCACAGAACTATACACAAGAAAGTGAAAAAATGGGTTACCCATTGCTGTCAACTCTCCGGTGATTTTTATTAAATATTTTAAGAAGTTCTATACTAAATGGTTGTAATCCATAGGAATAGACATCATATTTTAGACTGTAGCCTGCTGGGTAACACATCAAAATTTTTTTCAAAGTTTTTTTAAATTGAAAAAAAAGTACTGAGTGTGTCAACTAGGCGTCAGGTACTGTTATTTAGTGGTAAAAATACAGACATGAATAGGATTTGTTTTGGGCCTTGTACAGTGTACAAATGGGGAAGCTGAGTCAATGGTATTTCTCTGTAGCAGCACTTGCAGTGAGACAATCAATGTTGTTGGTATCCAAACAAGCACAGGCAACTTTGTGGCTTTTCCGTTCCTTCCATCTGTGGTGTCAACGATGACCCTGACTTGTTCTGCTAATCAGCTCAACAGGTTAACTATGTGAGACTGAATAAAACAAAGCAGCCTGTGGCAGGTTAAAGATTTCCTATTACTGCCAGTAAAGAAATGCAGCTATGCTATGTGCTTTATGCAGGTTTGCTGCAGAAAGGTATACACGTTTATTTCATTAAGTTGTTTTATTACCTAGGGGAACCAAACGTCAAGTTTACCTCTCTAACACGAATCATATTTTATCCAAATGCAGATGTACTTTTGAACTATGGCAGCCATTTAATTAACTCGTCTAATGACTAAACTCATGACCTTCTATATTAAATGTAGTGATCTTTATGCCAAAGAATCTAACCCGGAGCTAAGTTATCCATTAAAATTCAACTTGGTAGTATGTTACTCTTCACGAAAAAGTAACCTCCTCTGTTCCTGCTAGTGGAGGTCTCCAGAGAAACACAGCATGAATAAAAGACATATGTAATTTCTTTTATTTGGCCGCTCAGGAAGGGCGTCATCAACTCGCACAGCTCTGATTCTCAGGTGACAGATAAAAATGACAGAACACTGAGGTGGCTGAAGAATACTTCAGAAACATTTCAGTTGGAGGAAAGGTACTTAATTTCCTCATGAGAGCTGGAAAGCCTATGTATGAGGATGTTATTTGCTTGCATCTTAGGGCTGTGCTGACACGCAGGATGGAAGAGGACCACAGAGGGGCCTTGGTGATACGAGAGGAAGGAATAGGAACATTTTTGCTTCTGAGTCAAAAGGGGAAAGAAACTTTGGATTGACATACAGTTTGAGAAATTATAAATGCCTAGAAAATGCATAGCCCCTAATGGGCAACATATGTATAAAAAAGACTGCAAAAATGACTGAGTAAAACTGAGTCATTTTTCCCTAAGTGAGGAAATGTAGTAAGAAATGAATTCTTAGAGAACTCATGACACCATCCGTCTTGGTGTGAAATACTCTCATTAATTTATAGTCACATCAAGTACTACAATAAGCTGTCCCCAAATATCAATGTTCTCTTCAGGCACACAGTTATCAACTCTGCCTGTACAGTAGAATCACCTTAAACACTTAAAAAAATTTTCTGTGATTCTAATTCCATTGATCATGGTTGTGTCCAAGCATCAACAGTTTTAAAAGTTCCTCTTGTGATTCAATTGAGTAGTCAGGGCTATGAACTGCTTTAGGGGATACGACTTGGTTATTAGGAGGATCAGCTGAGACTTTCAACCATACATACATATTTAAAAGGGTGCCAGAATTCAACAAACTTGACAGAAAAATCTGAAGCTAAAGAAATGGGCAGGGAATAAACTTCTACATTATGAAATAATTCCTGGATTCATTCTTTAAAAGTGGTCCTTCATATAGTGGCTATTTTATAATTCACTAACTTGATGCTAAGCTGGGGTTAATTGATGGGGATAGGTGTTTTAGCAGCCATATTCCAGCTAGGCCAGCAAAAGGGAAGATATAGCACCTACAAAATGATAATATCAGCCAACTGAAAACTATGATTTGATTTATAAATATTCTGTTTTCATCTGACTTTTTAGGAATACAGCTAAGTGGAAAAAGTGAGGTCTACCTGTATATCCATATGCTTGTGCTTATATATAACTGATGATTTCTCTAACTTATGATTTTTATAATCAAATCCATTGCAAATATAGAGTAAAACCACAGCAGTTCTTGTTTATAAAGCTTCCCTGAATAGACACAGCCACCATAAGGTTTTTATTTCCCATAATATCATATTGTCTTCCAGTTTTTAGTGGATGCCCCCTTTAAACAAACCTTTGAATCTTTGAAAAATCTTTACTAATTCTCTGAGTTTTCTCAGAGAATCCTACGTATACATCTCAAAGTGAATGTAAAACGTGAATTTGCAAGCAACCTTGATAAGAATTCATATTTAGGACCAAATTAACCAGGTAGGTTGACCTGAGCTTATCAATGCCAGCATACTTTAGAGTGTAGCATGAAAAACAAATCTCTACCCAATGGGACAGTGAGAAATAGTGGGTGGGAAAGTAACAGGGCCTTTTACAAACGAGCCATTCAAAAGGTTGGCATTAAAAATATTTATGCAAGTGCCTGAGATAAAAATAAGGAGCTTTTGGTACACATGCAGAATCTGGAAGCCCAGACACGAAGCGAATGAGGTGGGTCTCACGTTCCAAAGTTTTCCTTTAAACCTGAGCACCTTTCTGTTGGCATGAGGTAACTAGAATCTTCATGCAAGCATTATTATTATTACTTTATGAGAGGAAGGAGTAACACAAATTACCTATGACAGTGAAATGAACCTTGTAAACCAGCTGTCAACTTCACAATACATAATTCTTATAATTATGCTCATAACCTTAATACTTTTGTTCAAAAAGCTACTGTAGATCATCTATGGCAAGAATCAAAGAAATGGTGATTAAAATTTTTTTTGTAAAGTTGAAAACAGAACTTAGTTAAGGCCAATTATTCTAGTATCTTTTTAAAATGTGACAGTCAATGAAGACCTCATATTACAAAGGAGATAAAGAAGCATGCTTCTAAGCAAATAATATTTTCTTCTTGGTAAAAATCACCTCCTTTTTTATGGCATCAGAGACAACAACCATCAAAGCAGGCAGGAAAAAAAAGTCTCAATGATTATGACAGTCTAAAATAATGGTTAGCAAATTTTGGCACGCACCAGAATCACCCAGAGCGCTTGCTAAAATACAGATTTCTGGGTCTCACCCGAGTTTCTGGGGTTGGGCCAGAAATGTTCATTTCTAACACGCTCCCAGGTGATGCTAATGCTGCCGCCGCAGGCAGCATACTTCGAGAACTGCTCATCTACAATAATCCTTTTGCAATTAACTAGTTGGTAAAGATTAAAAAAAAAAAGTAGCTACAGGTTCAAGAACTCCTGAGATTCAGTAAAAATCCTTTCCTCGGATCATTTTCTAGACAACTTTGACTCTGTCAGGCACTGACTGCCAGCATGTCTGACCCTGAACAATAAAACCCACACATAATTTTATTTAGAGATTTAAACTGCTGCAAAAGAACTGTGATTTCATAAATGTAGCCAGTCAAATGTATACATTCTAAATTACTAGATTAAACTTGAACTTTTCTAAACATTAAATAAAACCACAGGGCAAGAGTTCTCCATTTCTTCTTCTTTCAAAACCACAGGCAAGCCAATTCTATAGATTATGGAATGTACGATAGGTCATTCTCACAAAATAAACCCCAAGGGGTGAATTATCTCTTCAAACTAGGTGGTGTCTTAAGTCAACAAGGGTTAAGTCTTTGAATATCATGCTGACAAGCAGATTTTGTGACATTTATGGACCTCACAGAAATAGAAACATGTAACAATAAATTTAAGCAGGGTATAAAAAAATGGGTGTGTTTGTGTGGTGTCTATAAAGAAAATTTGCTGGAGTTTGACTATAATTGAAAAGTGGCTACCCTGAGGGACTCTATTTCCCAGAGCTGCATTCTTCTGACCAGAAACATGGATACCATGTTGCTGTTAAGGGCTCTCATAGCTGGCTCATGTTTCACCCAGATTTTACAGGCCATCTTCTCCAAGATGTTTCTGGAAATGCGGTATTAATGAATGAGTTTTCTCATCTATAATGATATAATTTTTTTTCCCTCCCTAACAGTACGGCAGAGCTCCTTTAAGTGTCTACTTTACTGTATTTGTAAATTCTTGCCCATGAGTTATATAAGTACTAGGTAGTAGTAACTTTTTTACATGTGCAGTTTTGGTAGGTTAAACAGAATAAATACTAGTTTATGAACTTTATGTGGCATACTTTATTCTATGATATAGGGCTCCACAGTTTAACAATAATGTTCTTGGCTTGTTACAAACAACATCATGAAGAATCAAGAGGTTCTTGTATTTTGTAACCCCATTCTAAAGATTCAGTAGAACCAAAAAAGTCTAGAACATGCCATCCTTAGGTAATTGTACTTTCAGAACATTATGTAGTACTTTTTTGAAGAAAGAGAGGGAATATCTTAAGTTTTTTCTCAGCTAGCCTTAGGTCTAGATATGCCATGCCTCATACTCTAAAAATAGTGGTTCTCAATTGGAGGTGATTTTGCCCCTGGCAGACATTTGGCAATATCTGGAGACATTTTTAATTGTCACAATGGGAGGGTGCTACTTGCTCCTGGTGGGTAGAGGCCAGGGATGCAGCTAAACACCCTACAGTGCACAGGACAGCCTCCCACAACTTAGATATATCCAGCACAAAATGTCAATAGTGCTGCTGCTGAGAAACCCTGCTCTAAAACAACTAAGATATTAATAATAAAAATACATGATGTAATATAGTATCAGAACCAGCTTGACCATCCTGCTAAACATTCTATTATTTTCTTGCGTTAATGTATATAAAAAGTTCACTTCCTAGAGAACTTTTGGTGACAGTCGCACTAATAAAATCAAACTACACTGGCATTTAGGCTTTAAGGATGCAACAGTTAGGGTGCAGAGGCCAAGCTACAAGAGGATCTCAGTCCCGAACCAAGGAATCTTCATGAGCTGTTACTCCCTAAGCTACCCACAGAGAGATCTCGCTACACAAATATATATGGAAGATAAAGGGGTGCCAAGTACTCTTTCAAGCAGTTGACATTGAGAGATAAGATTAGTCTGAGCAAGAGTATGACATTGGGCTTTCAAAGAATACTGTTAGGTTTACAAGGACATAAATTAACTATCAGCGTATCTGCTGGATGATAATAACTGGATGATCTGCTGGTGGTATATAACTTGCTTTATATGAAAGGTGATCCACTGTTCTCCATTGTTATTGCTGAGAAAAAAAGAGAAAGTCTTCTTTAATTGTGCCACTGTGGATTAAGATTGGTAGAAGACAGGCAGATTGTGAAAAATGTTAGACCATAAATTATTCTAAAGAATCTTCATGTCTTGAAAATGTTAAGAGCAGAAGAAGGACTCTTGGGTGGTTTAGGTAAGATTCATCTTAAGAGCAGATTATGGACCATGGAAGTGGTTTGAAGTCCTGCAACTTTTTTCTAAAATCAAATGAGGGGCTAGAGTATCAGCACGATTAATGAATAAAACACTGGCTGCTGACAGTGCCTAAACAATGCCTTCCACATATAAGATGCTCAACAGACATTTCTTGAATAAATAAGTGAAGAATGACAGAAATATGTGAATCTGTATTCTAAACTCACATTTTAAGACAGCAATATGAGCCAGTTTCAAGTGGACTGGTTTGGTAACCATGGTAGGAATGCATACATATGTATCCCAAAATAGGACCAAGCAAGAAAATTCAGTCCATGCCTCGTTCAGGTAATAAATAGTGAAAAATGATAGTGTTCCTTATCTATTCTCACAAGCCTTCCAGCTCCAGTGCAAATAAATAATTAGCTGATTTTGCCTAAGAAATGACATAAATTCTAATTATTCATAAACCCATATACTGTCTTCCTGCCACCTTAACTGCTTCTTGCCAGTGGGGGAACAGCACAAGGCATCTACCTTTCAAACCTCACCAGTTTCAGCCTTTCTAGGATTGGTAAGAGGAAATTTAAGAGGGATTTCTCAAAATGTGGCCCAGATTACCCCAATCTGCATTACCCTCAGTACTAAATTCATATTCCTGGGCTCCACTTCGAACTATAGAATTGGAATTGTCCAGCGGGTCCTTCCAGGAATTTGAATTTTAACGTGCTCCCTGGTGATTTTGATGAAATCCCCTGTAAAAAGAGAGTCTGCTTAGGGAGAGTTAGAACCCTAGAATTATAAAAATATTTTTTTCCCTCTAAGTTAGCTTATGAGAGCTTTAAGAATAGTGGCTAACTTATTTCAGCAGAAGGATGGAGTAAAGGTTAAAAGACTGTGGAAGACCCAAAGCTGAGACTATCAATTTTTTAATGCATTTAATTTCTCACATGGTTGCTTGATCCATCTGCTCCAAGCTTCTACTCTGTTTCTCAACATACCATGGGAATCTTTGATGGAGATTACATTACACCATATGGGAGTTTATTATACTTTAATAAAAGGAAATAAAAAAAAGAAAAAAGAAAACCACATCCATGTCCATTTTATTCTGTGTAAGTTCTTTTTAAATAACGGGGATATCGAACCTTGATTTTTTTTTTTAAGGTTAACGAGCCATAGAAGGTGTAAAATGGCAGTAACCACCCCAATCCAGGCTTCATCAGGGAATTAATTTTTGTTCTGAAATGTGAATATAGATATCTAATATTTTGGGAATTCACATAAACTCATTTAAAACAATAGAATCCCCAAATGAAGAGAAAATCAGAAAAATTTGGAAGACTGTTCTCATTCCACACCCTTATAAAGAGTTTTAATAACTCAGAAGTGACATTGGCTATATGTATCCAAAAGTTTAAAAAATCTACTTTCTTGTTTATATGATAAAATATTTCTTCTGATTTTTCATGAACTACAAAATAAATGTTTCTACAAAGTGACAACATAAACATCACCTCAAATGCAACCAAGGACATAAAGAACTTCAAACACTATTATCATACAGTCAGTCAACAAATATTTACTAAGCAATCATATGGTAAATTAAAGATGGCCACAAATTCTTTGCCATTCATCCTGTCAAGAAGTGTTGGCTATTTCCTTTCCCCTTGGATCGAGGCTGTCCTTGTAACTGCTTTGACCAACTGAAAGCATCAAAAATGACCCTCAGCCATTTCTGGCTGTAAGTTAGCCTTAAAATGGCTTGTGCTTTCACTCTTGCACTCTTGGAGGCCAGTAACCACACTGTGAAGAAGTCTGCTCCAGATTGCTGGATGCTGAGAAGACCGTGGAGAGAGACCTTGGAGGATGAGGGGCTATTTTGTGTGTTTTCAGCCTCAGCTAAATTCTCAGCTGAACACTGCTTCAAGAGACCATGGCCACACCATGTGGAGAAGAGCCACTTAGCGAAGCCCAGTCAATAAATAAACTGTTGTTCTATACACTTGGAGTGGCTTGCTATGCAGCAATAGAGAACTAGAATAACGACTATGTACTATATTAGCTGCTCTAAGTCTTAGAACTAAAACAGAGAAAAAGGTAGACAAAGTTTCCTTAGTTGCTCTGGATTAATCAACTGTTAGCTAAAATAAAAATACATTAATATGAAAGGCTGTATTTCTGGTGAGCATTTAATTTCAATAAGAACTGTTATTTTCTCTCCAATATACTGAGACTTTGAAAAGTTCATTTACTTTGTTTCTTAGTCGTTCCAACTGAGAAGTGGGACTAAATATATTAACACCAATATAATGTTTATATCCTAAAATGCTGAGATGAAATTGTTATCAAACCAGTATTTATTATTATCTTTTTTAAAAAGCCCAATTCTAAGTTACAGGTAGAATAATACTGCTAGTATAATTAATAATATTTTAGCTGGCCATTATACTATTGACATTCTCTTTTAGAGTCCGAATAAATGAAACCAGGTTTCCCCAATCTCTATTTTAATAATTCCTTATTGTTAAAAAAATCCATATTCTTCTTAATAAACATTTCATTCTGTGTTATTTACATATCAAGTTAACTCTTGGGGATAAAGGTTATCTTGTAATTCCTCTACCTGGAATGTTATTCTCCCCTCTTCATTTGCCTAAATCCTCCTTATCTTAAATACACACTGCCTTGCATTAACTTTTTATACAATAAATACCTTGAAGACAGAATCCAGCCATGGTCTAGTAGCTAAACACCTACATGTTTAACCACTTTCATTTTTTGAGTCTGGTTGCTGCCCTGAAACACTCTAGTGATGTGCAGACATTTCTGCTTCTCAGATTGTAACAGAGAGACAATTCTGGTGCTTTCCTAGGGGTCTGCTTCTTAAAAATACCATGCATCACCGTGTGGAAGCTCACAGGATAATGGCAGAGTCTCTGCATGATGGTGTGTTGTCATTTGCTCCCATGAACCTATGAGCAATGTGTGAATGTCTAATTTTCCCAAGGTCTTTGCATGTCAAATAAGAGCTATTCCAGTATCCACTCTTCTTTCAAAGGGCCCAAATTTCAAAACACAGCTGTCTGTGATGTTGGGAGACCTAACCGGAATTTGCAAACAAGCTTATGTAAGCATACCGTGGCCAGCCTTGTACTGAAAGGCCTATGTGAATGAGAGTTTTGATTTCTCATATGGACAGCTAAGGGTCTTCTGGGAAGAGGCATCTCCTGCCTGAACTGTAATCTGAAGAGTACCCTCTGTATTTTATCCTTAACTGTACAGAACATGGTGCTGGGCAAGAAACAATAGCAGACTTGTAAAACACTAAGTCTGCTTAATGCCCAGGCTGCATAATGGTCTCATTAACAACGTTATTAATGACCTGGAAGCTTGAGTGGACATTACATTAATAAGTTCCTCAGATGGTACTAAATGTGGAGATGGTAGGGGAGACAGAGGTGAGGCCAAATAATATTAATGGACCTGTGGAGATTATGGGCAGTAAAGTACACCATGAGTTCAGTCTGGCAAAATACAACGAAGTACGAGCATCCAGGAAAAATATAACACAGAAGATTGACATTCATTGGGTAGCTGGAACCTCAGACACATGTCAAAAACAACTAGATAGATATTATTACCCAAAGAATAGATAGGATTTTGCTGTGTAACAGAAATAGCAAAGTATAAAGTTTATAACAAGCTGCCCATCAGAGGGCTTCAGCAAATGCTGATGGTGGTAAAAAAAAAAAAAAAAAAAGTCAGCGAAGGAACTGTTCTTGGCTACAAGAGTGTGAGCACCTGGACTTCTGCTTTGGATTTAAATGGTCTTTCAGGAAGATGAAAAGCACCTGAGAGTTTGAGGGAATTTTTTTTTTTTCTTTTTTTTTTTTTTACAGAAATAAGCTTATGATGAGAGATTAAAGAAATCAAACAGACAAAACTCTGCTGAGCAATGACAAAAAGAGGTATTTAACTCTGATCAAAATTACTGTTTATATTTTAAGGGTTTTACAGATAAGATAATTAACAAATATACTGTTTAGTTATACATATGGCAGATGAAAAAGTGAATTTACAGGAAGCATCAGCCTTGACAAAGCCATGTAATTGAAAGAAGACCCAGGATCACAGAATTTTAGAGAAAAAGGGATGTAAGAGATGATCTAGTTTGGTGTCTTCAAAGTGAGGTCTGAAGACTCCCTAATTCAGAACTGCCTGGAGAACTTGTTAAAAATGATTTCTCAGCTCCTACTCAGCCCTCCTGGATCCTAATACTGAAGGGGGATTGGCTTGAGAAGCTTCAAGAGTTTAAGGGCCTCTTCCTATAAATAAGGAAACTGAGGCCCAGAGAGGTAAGCTGCCCAAGGTCAGGCACCAGTTAGTCCTGGTTCCTGGTCCAAGGTTGTTACCACCACTCTGGGATGAAACTTTCCCGAATCTATAAATTGCCTTTATTATCATATTATGTAGTTTTCTGAGAATATAATTTGTAATTCACATTCTAGATGTTGCTTCAAATGATAAGGGAAGGGAGATGAGAGAAAATAGAGAACAAAGATTGGGGTAGGAGGTAGAAAGGAAAAACTCAGCCAGACAGGAGCGGGAGTCACAAATAACTAACTAGTCTCTGATTAAGACGGCATGATGTCTACATGGGTGACGTTAAATCATAGTCTGAATAGAAAGGCCTTCCATCCACTCCATAGCTAACTCCCTCCCCCTGCTCCTCCCACCAAAATATACACTTAGGAGAAAAAAATCTGAGAGAAACTGGCCCTAAAAGGAACCTGAGGTTAATACGTGAGTTTGGCTTAATGCCCTGGGCCTTGTCCAAGTTCATCCTGAAAGAGATGGACATGAGAAGGGTAAATGGAAATGTTCCCTCTGGGCCACCACACAGGGATGGCACTGTGACGACCTACTCTCCAAATCCTAAATTATTTCTAGATACAGAGTGCCATGTGAAACACACAAAGACAGAACCATATGGTGTGCTGTATTCAAAGGTTTTTCTTATAGTTTCTCAACTCTCACAGACTTATTGTTTCCACAACTAAAGAACTACTGGCCAAAGTTTTAATGAAATTAAACCAAACCTCTCATTCTCCTATTCCCATCATCACATGACAGTTTTAGAATTCTACCACCTTTTAGATTCCCTGATTTATACTGGCTTTTAACTTCTGTCTTCTTTTACATTGACTAACAAGAAACAAAAATTATGTTAAAAAGCATAATAAAGCTTCCATGGAAAGAGAACTTAGAAAGGGAAGAAAACCTAAACAAAAGTGAAATCTCTGCCTCATTATCATAAACCTTTTGCTCCTATGGAGTGAAGGTCATAGGGATAAGAAGCAGGTTGTGGCTTGTCCTTGTAACTATTTCTGTGGCAGCGACTGGCATGTTCTGGATAGTTCTCCCGTCTCATTAGGAGCCTGTTATTTGAAAAGCGATCATGTTGCATTGATATGGCGTCTTTAAGCAAAAGTTGGCCAGGGAGAGTTTCCAGGCTGGCCATTTCCTGTTTGACAGTTTCTAATCCTATAAAGGTAATCTGGGTCTTCCCCCAAGGCAAACCAAAACAAAAGAGAACTAACACTGATCAATAAAATGAATCATGAAAAATACAATAGGTTAAAATGGCTTTCGGTAAATATAGCTTTATAAAAAAAAATCATTATAAAAGAGACCCTATGTTTGAAATGCATAGAAAATGAGATGATTAAAAAAAAAAGAAATTGGAAACTGAACTTTAAAAGAAAGATGTATTACCAAAGCACAGTTTTTATTAGTTTTCAGAAAAAAGAAAGTTCATTTTATTACAATTTGCCAAACTTACTGGCTATAAAATGGACTTGCGAAAAGATTTCTGGAACATGATAAAAAGATCTATAGAGAAAATAGTGGAAGGAAGATTATGCATTCAAATTATATTTTAGAGTGCAAAAGGCCTCTGAAAAACAGATTTCAAAGAACATATTCATACAAAGGAAGAAGGCCCTTTGATTTCTCATAAAGGCACAACTCTGATATCTTGTCTGCTCCCGGAGCGCAGGGAGCAGATTCAGTAGCAGAAATCTTTGCCTTACATTTTGGAGCAGCCTTGGGAGAGTAGCAGAGAGCTCTCACAGTCTGCCTGGAGGGCCCAGAGGGGCTTTCCAATTTAGAGCTCTGGTACTCTTCTGCAGGATAAACAGCTCCGGATTCTTCTTTAATGACAACAGCATATCAGCTCCTTTTGAGGTTACAGCATACATAAACAGGATCTGCCTCATATTTTCCAGTTGTGGAGGAGGGAAGGCCAAAAAAAAAAAAAAAAAAAAAAAGGACCCCACAAACCTTTTCCTGCAGTTAACTGTGGAAGATGACTTGCTTTGACCCATATGCAAGACTGAAAAAAGGAAAGAAAGAATCACAGAATGGAAAATGTTCCCAGAAAGGAAACAGGAAAAGCATTACTTCCTCTGTGTGTGAGAACATCAGTGGACAATCAGAGGGGAGAAAGGTAATGCTTTAAAGGGTTTTAAAAGAAAAGGGATGCAAGCTTAAGAAGAATGAGTAGAAAGGGTTCTTAATAAAGTCTTCTTGGTGCCAAAACCCAGAGACATCAATTGAGAGGTCTTGCCGGGCACACGCCCTGCTCTTCACTTTGAATGCTAAAGTTAACACTGGCTGTCAGGTTAGGTAGACAAGCAGGCTATTTCCCAGGATCCCCTGAGGGATCGGCTTGGCACTGAAAACTTCCTGGCCTTCAGGAAGCCCTAACAAAACGCGCCAAATGAAGATATTTGCTCACAGAACTCACTTTCTTGCACCCTGAGCCCAAATTCCTTACTTGGTTTTGGACTGAAGGTCTAAAGGAAAAACCTCAAGATTTCTGTTTTATTGACCTAGGCCTACCAATCTCCCCCCTCACCTCCCCTACCCCAATATTTTCCAGAAAGCTGCAGAGAAAACTACTTCATCTGTATTTAAATGTGTATTTTAGTGGTGGGTCAGCAAACTTTTCTGCATCATTCAAAACACTGAGCTGACAAAATGAGAGCCACAGAAGAAAATGAGAAACCAGTTAGTTAGGTTCAGAGGTAGAGAAGAAGCCAGCCAGAGACAACTCTGTTATCAGAAACCCAAGCTTGAGTCAAGGGGAGCTCTCAGAGCCATGGTCAAGTTTGAATCTGGATTTGGAAAGGCAGGGAATCATCTAGGACAGGTGGCTACTGAGAAAACCGTCTCCCATTTCTAGGCACATTCCATTCCCAGTTAAATAATCCATGGGCTTGGGGAAATAACAGTTGAAGAAACTTGGCACGTGAGATTTGAAGTAGCTAAGGTCAGTGGACCTTTAATTCACAGCTTACTGCCTAGTGCTTTTGTCCTAAAACATGGTTCACGCAACACTCAAGAAAGCGTGGTAAGTCCAACTTGCCCATCTAAAAGAATGGTAGTCCTAAGACCATCAGGGATGACAGTTTTATCCTGACACGTGCTGATTAGCTTCCCACAGGACAGACTAGTTCTATGAATCTCTGCAGGTAAGAGTTCTCTGTATTTCAGTTTCAGTCTATGGATCAAGATATCAAATTATAAAAATGCAATTAATTAGCTGATATGGCAAACCTCTCTTGAAGGCACCTGATAGATCATTGGTTCACACCTGGAAAGTTATGCAGTTGGGAACCCAATGAGTATGAATCTTGAGAACCTTAATCACCTCTCCAGACCAAAAGGTGTAACAGAGACTCTCTTGTGGAGGAAACCAAGAGCCAATGGCAGCTAAGAGAAAAAGAGACGAGGGCAGGAAGAAGAAGACAAGAGTTGAAATCAGGAGGGAAAGCTAGACATGGATCATCTGGGGAGGAACAATCTTGGCCAGGATAGGTGAAGCAGAGTGACAGAAAGGTCTGAGCATGGACCAAGAAAGATATGTTCAGGGTCAGCCTCCAGGGCCACCAGCCCCAGTACATCAAAGATGCGCTTGGCTCTGGCTGGAATCAGGAGTATGAAGACTCACACACTTGGGCTTTTCTAAACTTCCTCTATCCCTTCTTCCAGCTAAGTTTTAGTGAATGCTTTGAAACTGGGGAAGGTTTAGGAAGAGGCTGAAACAATATCCACTCTGACTGCTTTGCTCAGGTGGGGGCCCCGGCTACAGCAAGATGGGAGAGGTTGATAGTCTTAGCAGGGACTGAACACCTATTGAGGCAGTTCTTCCCCAGATAACAGGAGGTCATGATCCCTATTTCTGACTTTCTTCTGGGCCTATAAGTTTCTCCATTATATCCAGCTATTTGCGTAGGAAGTGCAGGCTTTTTAGCAAGTGCATCTTTAATTAAAAGATGGAGTGGGTGAGAGAAAATCAGGATAAAATCTATTTTTCCTCTACTTCCCCAACATAAATTGACAGTGATATGTCTGAAATAGGGGCAATTATAAGGACTTGACATAAAAAGGAAGTTTAGAAATGTTAGCCCAACTAGACAAACCAATAAAACGAGTAATTTCTCTTTAAAAACAAAAGTTTCTTAAGTCAAAAAAGGGGCATTAGGGACTTCCCTGGCAGTCCAGTGGCTAAGACTCCACACTCTCAATGCAGGAGCTGGGGTTTGATCCCTGGTCAGGGAACTGGATCCCACATGCCGCAACTAAGAGTTCTCATGTCACAACTAAAAAAAGATCCCGCATGCTGCAATTAAGACCCGGCACAGCCAAATAAATAACAAAGATAAATAAATAAATAAGTGGGCATTACATAGGAGAGAGTTAAATAAGCAAAATCACACAGAGAGAAAACCACAATATTACTGGTATAAAATCCTTTTTCATAGGCAATTTTTTTTTTTTTTTTTTTTTTTGCGGTACGCGGGCCTCCCATTGTTGCGGCCTCTCCCGCTGCGGAGCACAGGCTCCGGACGCGCAGGCCCAGTGGCCACGGCTCACGGGACCAGCCGCTCCGCGGCATGTAGGATCCTCCCGGACCGGGGCACGAACCCGTGTCCCCTGCATCGGCAGATGGACTCCCAATCACTGTGCCACCAGGGAAGCCCACAGGCAGCTTTTGATGGGTTTGGAGCATTATCTTATTACAGCCCCATATATTCTCTTAAATCGGCACAGTCTATTTTTAGGTTATATACCTTGCAATGTAGTTAGGTTAAGCTTAAACAGATTAGGAGAGTAAAGCAACATTATTTAAAACTCTAGTCCTAAGAAAAAGCAGAGTATTCAAAATCAGTACTAGTGTTAGAAGAGAGCAGGCAATCTTTTCTGATGACTCTTATCGGTTTTACTCTTATCACATTCTTTTAGTATTATGGTGATCAACTTCCCTCAAAAACCTACGAGGGAAAAGCAATGATGCTCCCCCATCCCTACCCCAGCCAAAAACTAATTTCAATCAATGTCCTAGAGCAACATTCAATATTTCTTACATTAATGAGATTCAGATCTGTGCTCTGGCCATAACAGGAGTGAGCAAAGAGCATGTAGAGTTAGCCATTTGGTAATAATTATCCAAAGCTATGGCCTCTTTTATGCATACCTCATGGCAATGCCACGTGTGCATCCATAATCAAATGCTCTTAATTTTTAATGCGTGAGTTTTCCTTTTGAGGATCAAAAGGGTTCAGAATTGCATTTGAAATGAGAAGGAAAAGAACGAGAAAAAAATCTCCCAACGTACCATAGACCTGAATTGCCATCTCACATCAGATTTTTTTTTTTAAGTTTGCCAAAATGAGCTGGAATTTCTTTATAGCTTCAGAGCCCTCTACAGCTCACGTCCAGGGCAGACATCACCTCTCAGTCTTCCAGCAATGCACGATTTCTCTGTGCGCACCCACAAGTAGACTGGTTTGCCACTCTTCCACCCCCACCCCCCCACCACCAATTCTGAAATTTCTAGCAAAAGAGAGATCTGTCAAAACAGGTTACTTGTACTTTTATTGGTTCCTCCAGACCATGACGACATTTCCTGAAAGGCAGTGCCAGGAAACTTAATGTCTGTGAAGAAGTGAAAGTTCTTATGAGCATAAACTGTCTGGTGCCCCAGGAGACTGCAGCCTGAAGGAACCCCTGGTCTTAGACTGCGACACTGACTCAATTGGCTGATACATTGGAACTCCAAATACCACCATCAGAGGAGAGGAGGAAAGTGTCTTTCCAAAAAGAGAGGTCTGGGAGACACAAAAGGCTATTTCATCCCTTTCTCTTAACCGCTTGTTTACCTAGAGTAGAGCATCTGAGCAGGCAGCTAATGACTGGCTCAGTCAAGGCTGTAACACCGTTTAGTTAATCCATTTAAGTAGTTAATGGATCCTTTCCCAAGCAGGAGGGATAATAAGGCCTACACCTGGAAGAGGAGTGTGTGGCCTTCTCCACAAATGGGAAGAATCCATTCTAACATCCAGGTGCAGAAACAGAATTGCACCTTTTTACAGGACCTCAGCAATTTTGCTAAGGCTAGAGTCACATTGTGTGAGCACTTCACATGGCTGACCTTAAAAGAAGCAGGAGCTTTACAGAAGACTGGAAACTAAATAAAAAAAAACTTGTTTGAAGCACCGGACCTTTAGGAGACTTCCAAGTATTTCAACTGATATATTATTAAGTGCCAAAATCATGTGGGTACTTGGTAAGGTTGTAACTGGGTTTGTGGAGCAGAAAGGCAGCTCACTGCACTGCCATATCCCTCTATTTCACAGCGCCACCTGCTGGGTGAGGGTGGAAAGAGCTGAACTTTGTTTCTTGGATTGATAGCCTATGAATTCAAAGAAAGAAGAAAAGTTCCCAAACACTGAGAAACAGTGCTCTTTATGCTGGCACGTTCATAAAGAAGGGGACAGCTCTGCTCATCTTTGCTGCTGTCCTAGCCACCCACAGTCCAGTGATGACTGTTTCCTTTGAAATGTCCGAACAGGAAATAGAAGCATTAAAACCAAGAACATAAAATATGGGCCTTGCATGTTGACTAGCTACATTCCCGTGTTAATAGCCAGGTCATTTGAATCATGACCTTTAAAAGCTGGAGGGTTTTCTCATTATCTTTAATAGAGCATTGTAAGTGTCCTTTACAGATGAAGTTAATTCTATTTTCATAATTAACCCTCTTCAGGAGAATATTTAATATCCGGCCTCAACGTAGTGAACACCTAAACTCAGCGCAGCTAAGAAAAAACTGTAGCTAGAGAAACATTCACTGTCACATAAAGCACTAGGTTCCATACCTAGAATGTTAAAAAGAAATTAATCCATATCTTAAGCACTGTTCATTCAACCTTGAATAGATACGACGATTTCTCCTTGCTGAGGAAGAAGCTATAGGCCCAAAATGCCTCATCAGAAACTTCCAGGCCAAAAGTATTTCAGAATTTTTCAGATTTTACAAAGGTAAAATGGTACATTATGTATTATATAACACCTCCAGTGGGTTCTTGGGCTGGATCCACTAATCAAACAATATTCCTGCAGTAAGATATATGAATATTCACAGCCAATGATTAAAGACTCTAAATAGACTTGTGACAGTTCAGATCAGGTTTTCTTTTCAAATGAGTTTGTATAAAACTTAACAAATTGCACTTTGGGGGGCTTTTTGAATTTCAGAATTGAGGATAAAGGATTATGGACCTGCACAAGTCAGTCTTGATTTTAATGAAAAAGAGGCAAAACAGTGGAAAAGGATTCTTTAGAAGGCTGAAACCCAGGTGTTTATCTTGGTTATTTGACTTTTGGACATTACTTAATATTTTTAGCCTTGGTTTTCTTATTGATTGCATTGTGGGGGGATGGTGGTGGGAGTGGCAGTGGATAGGTGTTCCAAGATAGGCAGGAGGGAATCAGTATTCATCCAATGTCTACAGAGTTCCAGTCCTATGCTAACTGCTTCTAGTTCCTCAATATTATAAACAATAGTGTGATAAACAGTAGCTCAATCTTTATACACGTCCCTTATGATTTCTTTGGGATAAATGCCTTACAATGTAATTACTGGATCAAAAGACAATCTATAACTGTCTGTCTGACTGTCATCTGTTCGTCCATCCATCCATCCATCCATCCATCCGGGTTTATGTCAACATTGCAAAATTGCCTTAAAGGTAATTTACACTCCCAACAGCAGTGTGCAAGAGCACCTATTTCCTGTACCCTTGTCAATGCCAGGTGTGACCATTAACAAAATTCTGCCAATTTGAAAAATGGTATTTCTTCGATTAAACATGCATTTCTCTGATTGCCTTGCATTTTTACATAGGCTCCATGTAATCTTCCACAATTTTATGAAGCAGTTATTCCTAAGTTTCTATCGTTAGTGGTAGATCCAGGTCTGTTTCACTTCAGAGCTTATCCTCCTCCCAGGAGCCCCTGTGAGCTCTGAATTGCATTGTGGAGGGGCTTGAAAGGGACCTTGGAGGTGGACTGGGTCTTTGGAACACAACGGCACCAATCAGTTGTGGTGGCAGCTTTGACTGTATCTGTTGACTATGTTGTGCTTCTACACAGAGCTTCTCTACTGTACTAAGCCTAGAGGCTTCCTAGGTGGCCAACAAAACCTCTTTGAAATAGCAGCCCTTATAGCTTAAGGCTTGGGGAGAGAACACAGGGAACATATTTTAAATTACTATTCATCACCACTCAGAGCACGGTACAGTTTTTAGACTAGCTAATCATTAATCAATTTATTAACCAAAACCAGTATACTATTGACTTGGATAGCCTAGATATTTTGTTAATTCTAGTTGTTCCTCCCTCCCCATATGGGCTTACATTGGTATTAAAATTTAAATAACACATCTGCAAAACTCAGATGATACGATAGCATTTTAGATAAAGTGACTTTAGATCAGACTTTATCTGCAAATCACACACTGTTCTCAGTCATTTATACCCATGGAGGAGTGGGATGAACCAGACCCAGGGATTCAACAGGCATTCTAAAAGCCGTCATCTTTCTTACATATAAAACCCTCACCAGGGTCTTAGCTACCAGCTTTCCAAGGTATGAGTGTCACATTCTTTCTATACTCCTACAGTAACCTGCCTACAATAACCTAACTGCCTACAATAACCTCCCCACAGGAGAGGCACAAATAGCTTGTAAAAATGCTGAGAAAGAGCAACAACGTAAAGGGTCAGTATAAATCAGTCTGAATAGAAATCCCCCACTTTAGGTCCACTGTCAGCACTGGAAATTTCTCTATTTCACAAATGCACGCAGGCCTACCGAGGTGCAAAGCTCCTATATTTTATGGGACTGGGAATGTGCCTCTTGGTGACCCTGTGATGGATAATCCGATCACAGTCCAGGCTTGCTCTTCTGTATACAAAGCACACTTGAGCAGCAAATCTGTGTGACATACACATTTTCAGGTGTCTCTCTGAAGGAGACGAACAGATTTCTCTTGAAACAGAATATCCTGAGAGAAAACAAAAAACGACTGGTTGTAAATATGTCAAACAAAAATCTTTAACTGTGACTCAGGATTTCAGGAGTTGGTCTGGTCTCAGGTTGTTTAAGGAGCACAGTCTTCTGTATTATCCTTGCTTTAATACCCACTGTCCATGACATCACCATCCAAACCATTTATTTAGTCTGTTTTCAAGCTCACCACATGGCAAATGACTGCCTGAATGAACAAAACAATTCAATTCTACAAGAATTCTTTGCAATTGAGACCCCTGGAGAGAAAAAAAAAAGTGTAATTGCCATCTAAAAACATACTGAAATTTCTGTAAGTGGTTTTATAAATAAGTGACTGACTGTCATGAAAAGAGGAAGAAAAAACCCACAAACAGCTGCAGAAGGCATTTCTGAATCTTGCAGACATAGTAAAGCAAAATCATAATACCCCCATGAGTTCTTAGTTATCAGAAATCCCAGTTCGAATTTAGCCATTGACAGGTGGGCAAGGTAAGACAGATGATAATATCTTTCTGAGTAAAGACTAAGTCTCTAACATCTCACACCCCTTACAGTAATGGTTTCCAAACTTTAGTATGCATCAGAATCATCTGGAAGAATTTAAAAAACAGGCTACTGGGCCCCACCCCCAAGAGTTGCTGACTTAGAAGGCCCAGGTAGGGCCCAATAAATTTGCATATGTAACAAGTTCCCAGGTGATCCTGCTGGTCCAGGGACCGCATTTTGACCACCACTGCCGTATAGCGCAGAGCCCACCATTAGGCAAATGGTAGCTGGTAAATAAATGTATATTGATTAAATCGAATTCATCTTCAAAAATAATGCTTTCTTTCCCGCCCCAAATCTAATATGCTGGTGGATTGCTTTTTACAGGGCATAATAATTACCTGGAGAGTCTTGTTAAAACATTAAAGCTTCTTAAAACACAGATTACAGGGCCAAACCCCCACCCCCCAGATTCAGAATCAGCAGATCTGGAGTCGGTCTGAGAACCTGCATTTCTGATGCTGATGCAGCCAGTTCCCAGATGACACTTTGAGTAGCACTGGGGCAGCAATCCATTTCCAGCTGCCACTAAACACCACTCCAAGCAGATTTCTCAATGTATATCTCAATTACATAACTTTCCATATTCTATTTTATCATTTGGGCTCATGGTTTTCAATGCTATCAGACTTATCCTAAAGCAAGAGCTGTGTCTTATTTCTCCTTATATCGAACACGATGCCTATCACAGTGTTTTGCTATGAACACACAGGTGTGTGTGTGTGACATATGTTGGTAGATTGATATATACTGCATCCATGGGTAGCAACAGGAATACATATTTGTTTATTTAGGTTTCTTTTTGCTCAAATCTTCCCCCTACCAATATATTTACTGCATGTAAATCTAATAACCGCTGAATTTCTTAAAAAATTAGTTGTTTGTTATAAAGCAGAAACTAACACACCATTGTAAAGCAATTATACTCCAATAAAAACGTTTAAAAAAACTCTAAATTTTCATGAAGTATTTTACTGATATGCTAACTTCCATTTATCATCATTGTGGAATCAATGAGAAATTATGTGCAACTGAAAAGAAAAAAAATTAGTTGTTTGGCAAAATCAGTCTTATGTGGTAGATGCAACACAGAACTCATTAAAAGCATTCTTATGTATGAGTATCATTCGCCAACATGCCCTCAATGAATCTGAGGCTAAAGAAAACCAGCAAGTGGAAATCACAAGTTCCATTAGGACTGTAAGCATTTTCCAAGCCCTCTGCCAGAGTCTCCCTTCCTCCACTCCAGGGCCTTCTATCCCCGAGAGAGCCAAGGGGTCTTTAAGTTCTCTGCATTTAATATTGGGCTGCATGTCAAAACATAAAGAATGAAAACTGGTTTATGCCATAAATTAAGCCAATAAATTACAGCACACTTAATCCAGCATGGTGCTGGCAAACACATATACCAGTCCCACATCTGATGAGTGGCTTTAATGTTAAAAAGAAAAAAGTGTGTGTGTGTTTGTGTGTGTGTGAGTGTGGGTGGGTAGTTGAAAACAGGCAGTGGGCCTGGGGAGCAGGTGACAGACTTGGCCCTTAGATATACAGGAGACAGTCTGAGGTTTTATCTACTTAGTAAGGTAAATTGCAAAGCAGAAGCTCATATAATGTTTACTTTGGTATGTCCTTCGTCTTCCCAGTCCGCTACATCCCATACATTCTCAGAAGAAAATCCTGTAACTCTAGAAGAAAGGAGACCCCTGGAAGGTTTAAAGCAGACTAAAACTCACTTTCAAAATCTCCATTCCAAAAAAAAAAAATTCTATTCTTCTGGGATCTCTGAAATCAGAATAAAACAAAACCCAAACAAACAAACAAACAAAAAACAAAGGGGTCTACCACCTGCTTCTAGAAGGTCCAAAAAGTTAAGGTGTGAGAAGAGGACTAGAAGCAACTTCTCCAGCCTTTGGTGGGAGCAGTCAGTACTGGCAATGGTTATGTTCGACAGTATTGATTTGTGATTTGTGTCTTGGGGGAAACATGTGGAGAGATTTTAACATTTGATTAGGTTTCATCTCCATACTTCAAGTAACAGGACAAATCAGTTTATCTCTTCAACTGGAACCCTCTTTACAGATAGAAGAAATGAGATGCTTTCAAAAATTAATTTTCCTACTCTTCCCTGAAGTCCAGAGTTTTGATGAGGTTTTATGCAGGTTTTGACTTCTTTGCTTATGACCTTGTAAACTAGAAAACAAAAAAACTAGCTAATTAAGTTTTTTAAAATGAAAAGTCAAGCCCCCAAATTAAAACGATCCTTAAAATAACTTCTAAAAGACTGTCAAACTCTGGACAAGAAAGTATTCATCTCTGCATATTAGTTGCTAGTTGTTCAGGGTAGAGTAGAAGCTCAAGAGTCTTTAAAGTTGGTTTAGAAAGTTCCTTAAAAAAAAACCTATATATATATGTCTGTACATATGTGTATATATATATATATATATATATATATATATATATATATATATATATATATATATAAATTCACCTGGAGAAAACTAAAGCCATCATTCTTTGAATTACAGTAGTAAGCTATTTGGATAATATAATAATAATTATACTCATAGTAATAATACAACTATTTGGATATACAGCAATAAGCCATTCAGATCCTTATTGGTTGACTGAAATCATTATTAAGGATGAAGCCAATTTTAAAATTTTCTGTTAAAAAAAATTTTTTTTTAACTGGGAAGACAGGGAAAAAGGAGATGAAATACCAGGGGTTATTTGAGAATAACCAGAACAGAGGTGCAATCTTGAGGTAAAAAGGTTTTAGATGACCAACAAGCAGCAGGTGAGGGTGCTGGTATTTTGGCAGTAAAGAAAACACGGTACTAAGTGGTAAACTAATGACAAAGAAACATTTAATATAGCTTGAAGTTCTTCTTGACTTCGGCAGCAATGCTCTCCAAATTCTATCTTGAAGGTGGCTGAGAACTCCTAGAACCTTAGTCTCATGACTCAAAAGGAAACATCTATTTCTATGTCTCTCTCCTGTTGAACAAACTGCCTACTGGCTCAGAGAGATTAAATGAGGTGCTCAAGGTTACAGGACGAGAACCAGGTTTCATGATGTCCAGTCTGTCCAAGCAACTGAGAATGGGGAGGCCAGTTATAACAGTAATCTAGGCTGGAGGGGATGAGGCTTGGATCAGAGTGGTGGTAGGGGGAATGCTTGAGGAACCAGGACAAAGCTACTTCAAGTGACATCTCAGCCTGGAAGAAGACTGGATTTCCTCAAGCCTAAGATACATGGCTTTTAAACTTCTTTCATAGTTTAAGAATTTTTGAGATCAAGATGCAGCTTACAGTCAATGTTAAAAGAGAGGTAGAAGAGGTGATGTAGCTGTCAATGCTCGTGCAGGTGCCAACAACACAAATGTCTAGGAAGAGACAGTAGCATTTTGAAGCTTGGAGAGGCTGGGTGACTGTGTGAGGGGCTGAATGCAACACATGCAGTGGCAGAGAGGACAAGTGGGAAGTAATGGATGCTAAGACTGGAAAGGTATTAAATCTGTGTTAAAAGAAGAGAGAATTACCACGGATAGTGGACAGTTCCAGACCTCTAAGTACTATTAGGGAGGCAACATAGATGGCTAAAGGGAAGTAAAGTAGAAAGAGTAAGTAAAATAAGGGCCTCAGAAAATTAACACCATGCGTGATCAGGTCTGGAATAACCAAGAACTGCCTACATCGACCAAACATTTAGATTCTAATCTCTAAGCAAAATGGTGTAGGGTCCTGAACCAGCTAAGAAGATGTTCAAAAGTCCACAAGCTTGGTCCCACCTGAGACTAACCAACTCCGAGTGTCTGAGGTGAGGCCCGGGTAACTGTTCAATGATGTACAGGGAGAGCCCGTTATCTCACAAACACACTGTGTACTTAGGGACAACTAATTTTTAGTACTTTAGGTTTACCTGCAAGGCTGCTATATATTTTAATATCGAAAAATGTGTGCCCCCCCTTTTATAACTGCACCTTTCTATGTGCACATCTATTAGTCACTCAAGTAAGAAAATTTTGCTAGTAAATGTTACCGCAAAGAGTGTAGTTTCTGACTGTGGCTATTGCTGAGCTATTCCTGATCAACTCATGACTTCATGAGAATGTAGTTCTGCACCCTCCCATACCCATTTTAGAGCCACTTAGGCCTTGCTTATTACATAGATCTGTATGGCTCAAAGAGATGTCCTATTTCTTTTTTAAACGGGTTTTTTTTTTTTCCTCAGCGAGAGGTGGTGGCTAGAGGTTTTTTTTTTCTCTTTTCTTCCTTGGTGGAGGTGCCATTCTAATTTGGTCTGATTTCATTTTCCTGTTCTGGTTTAGGGCACTGGTACAGTGTAAAGCTACCTTGCTAGAGGGAGGCTTCTTCTCTTAGAAGTGCATTAGGTGGGAGGTCTGGGGATGTGTTGCAGAGAGGTGGAACAGGAAGTGGAGTGGAAGATGGAAAAGCACTACAGCAGGAGTCTGCTGATCGTTTCTTCTTGCATGCGACTTTATCCCTTTACTCACCAACATCTTTCATTTTCTAAAACAGCGGATCAACAAATCCTCAGTGGCTCCCTATGACATAGAAAGTAAAGTCCAGTCTCTTCAGTCTGACGTTGGAGGCCTTCCACCACACGGCTTCAGTGGGTCTCCCAAATTCCTCACACGCATTCTCCAGTTACCTCACATCCCCTCACATGCCTGGCATAGCTGAGGCCACAGCACTTGGAGCCCATCTTCCTCCCATCTCCTCAGTCCTCTCCTTTCTCTGAACTCCTCTAGCAGGAACTGTCTGTGTCACTCATTAGGGCTCTTAGTCATACTGGCCACATTTTAAATTAATGATTTCATACATGTATGATTTACCTCACTAACCAGACCAGAACTCCCCAAATTGGAGCCCCATGGGTTGAATTTAGCCCACATACATGTTTTGCTTGGCGCACACAATGTTTTTAAAGAATTTGAATTAGTTGCCAGCATTTTAAAAAAATCAGGAGATGGCACATAATAAAAACCTGGATTTCTGACTTCTCCTGACAAGCTGGAAGCTCTGACAATTCTGGGCCAGCATTCCAGGATGGTTCCAATCAGCTGGAGCTGTGTAATGATGATCCCTTCAGAGTGATGTATCCTTTCCACTTCGGCAGAGCCCCAGTCACCCCTCTGTCCTGTGCCTGGCCTCTTCCTGCTCTCACAGACCTTCCTGTCTCCTGCAGTCGTTTAAACTTGCAACCTCTGAACTTCACCCTATGTCCTCAGAGGGTATGGTCTTTGTCTTCATCTCCTCACCTCCTCAGTGCTTAGCACACTGCTATTTACATAACAGGTGCTGAAAAAATACTTCCTGAATGGAAGCAAGAAAGGCCAGAATCGAAGAAGCAGATGAAAGTGATGGATCAGGGAGATGAGGATTAAAGGAGGCCAAGGCTAAGGACAAATGATGAAGTGTTTTCCAGTGCCTCAAAAAGGATGTGAAATGAAAGACCTTGTTCCTTTATGGCTTCAAATGGCAGTGATTTATAAAGTTCTTTTAGAAAATTAAAAGAGGTATTTCGCTTTCAAAATGATAATTTCCCAGAAGCGGGACAAGAGAAACGATGTAGGTTATCTAATGACGCTCTTCAACTCTGAGTATACTTTACTGTTGTCAATAGTGAAGTGAGTCAGTCTGTCCTTTTTTAAAGAAAAACCACAAAACTTTAAGGCTTACTTTGTACTGCTGACTAGGTAGAAGAGAAATTACCCTAAAGGCTGCCTTCATTTTACATCTATCTACAAAATCTCAAAAGAAATACACTGTAAGAGAGATGCATGTTACCAAGGATGTTTTCCTGAACTTGCACCAAATCCCTTCTGGGTGTCATCTAAGCTGCCCCTTTCCACTCAAATAAGAGTGAAGTTCAGAAGGTTAGGAAGAGCAGGGTTCTAGAATATTAGACACATGATTCAATGACTGAACTTTAAGTTAAACTTCACAGATGAAACTGTGGCTCCAGAGAAGTCACGCCTTAACTCACAGTTCTAACACTGGAGGTTTTACAGAACCTCCCCCTTCTACCAAAAAGCCTCTGAATTTTATTGCTGAGGGAAAGGAGGGAAAAACTGGTCTTACTGATCTGTTGATACCTCTGGGTTTGAGGGTATGAAGTGAACTGAGTTGGTGCTAAGGTGCTGGGGAATTCAGAGAAGAGGTGGAGAGACTTCAACTTGTCCACTGTGAAAGTTTGTGTTTGAACTAGAAGTTTGAGGAACTAAAGCGGAGCAAAGCTTTAGATTTGGGATGTGAGTATCTCAAGCTTCTGGGACAGCGAGGAGGTCACTAATGGGAAATTTGTAGAGGCATCCAAGAACAGACATCTGCCTCACTTAACTATTTGTCAAGTTTTTTCTGTCTGCCTGCAGAGTTGACCTCATTTTTCATTTCAAGAAATTGTAACTTAAAATCCATACCCACTTATAAGCACCAAATTATGGAATGTTTTATTCTGTAGGTAGTGGCTTATCACAGTTTCTAAAATCCCAAACTCCTCAGTGTCTTGTGCAGTATCCTGAGAGACAGTAGCATGTGGTAGGTAATAGCATGGGTGCTGGGGTCAGACAAGACTTAGGCTGGAGTCCTAACTCTGCCAGTCAGTGGATCTGGAGCCCTAGGAAAGTCAGATAACTTTTTCCAGCCACAGTTTTCTCAGCCTAGAAAGGAGAATAAAAATGGTACAATTGCATGGGATTATTTTGAGGTGTGAGTGAAAGAGTGCATGCAGACTACTTAGCACAGCACCCTGCAGGGAGTCAGCCCCCAATAACAAGTTATTTTCATCAGGGTCTCTCACAATGTAGGAAAATTCAGATCGTCAGTTGGGTGATAGGTCATCAGGATCTTTGAGGAGTACGTAAATTGGCTTGGCATTGTGCTCACAGTTCGTAATTCTAAACAAGGTTGAGGTCAGTAACTCCTGTCAGAAGAACTTTGGCTCTGAATGATTTTTCCAGCAGGAGGGATATTATGCTGAGCCAGCCCTGCTCACACCTCTGCCCTCTGTGATTAAATAAATGCATTTCTGAACCAGCCAGGCAAGCGAAGGCTGCTCTGCATGAAGCCTACTGTCCCATATGGGGCCTGATCCCATAGCCTTGAATTTTAACGAATTGAGCTAACTGGTAACAGATAACCAGAGACATGCTCCCTACTTGCAGGAGGCCAGCAGACTTTTACGGGGACACATCACGAAAACTTTAATAAGATGCAGAACACAAAATGCATTTCAGTAATACCCAAGAACATGTAATGTTTCAGAGTTTGGAAAAACCACAGCCACTCTGTCCATTCCAATTTATAAGCAGATTCTATAGCCTGAGCGGTCTGGGCTTTTATTGGCCTTTTTCCCTGATGATGTAATGGGTATCTGAAACTGACAAACCTAAAGCTGGCCGAGAAGCTCAGAACTAGAGATCACATCATCTTTCCTTAAAGTAACATCTAACTTCCTGCTTGCTTTCCTGTAGAAAGACTGGATACTTGGGGAACACAGAATCACAGAATATTAGAACTAGAAGAGTCTTCAGTGTTTATCTAGTCCACTGGAGGAGCAAGGAAACCATGTGATACACAAAGATGCTAAATGTTGGCTCTGCCAGTACCAGAGTTTCCCTGACTCCAGGTCCAGAACTTTCCATTAAAGTTGCCACCCTGAGCCATCCAACCATCAGTTCCTCTCACAAAGTTATCCTGAAATTGGGGGACAAACCACTTGTTTATTTTTTTAATGGCCTAGTTTTATGGATGTCCAAAGCAAAGAGACAAATCAAATAGCTATAAGCAAAGCTATTTGTTTATAGCTGCCTATAAACTCAACATTAGCTGTGTTAATTATATTATGACACACTTGTTAATCTCTAGCATATAAACCAGCAAATGCTAGAAGCACTTCTCACCTAGATGCTAAAATGTTATCACTATTTAGCTCAAACAGAATATACTATGAACTTGCCTTATCTTTGTATCACCAGCTAGTAAGCATTCAGTAACTGCAATTTATTTATTTTAATATTGAGTTACTTTTGTTTAAAAGGGACATTTCTAGGTTATTAAACACAAGTTCCTAAAAAGCCTTTCATAAAAATTTAAAGAGTAGATGTGAGGTCTAGAAAATTTAATAGTATTTATGGAATAGTCAGTCGGTGATTCATCAGTTCATCAGCTAGAAATGTTGTGAGGAAATCCCAGAACTGAGATTCACTACAGTAACCAGAGTCTTGCCACACTCTCAGCCAGTAATAATTCTTGGTACCCTAACATTTTTCTATTTAAAATGCACCTAAATAGATTTCCTCTCTATTCCCTGCCTTTTTCTCTTTAAGCTCCAGCTTAAGATCTTGGTCCACCATAGTTGACATTCATGGCCTACCATTCACTTGGTACCTACATACTACCTTGGGCAAGTATGAATCTTCTTATATTTGTGCCTTATATCCACAACCAGATCAGTCAGGATCTCCTTCTTTGAATACTGTCTTAGTTCAGGCTGCTGTGACAGAATACCATAGATTGAGTGGCTTATAAACAACAGAAATTTATTTCTCACAGTTCTGAAGGCTGGAAGTCCAAGATCAGGGTGTCAGCAAGTCCTGGTGAGGGTTCTCATCTGGATTGCAGATTGCTGACTTCATATCCTCCCACAGTGAAGAGCAGAGAGAGGAAGCAATCTCTCTCATGATTCTTATAAGGGCACTAATTTCATTCATGAGGATGCTGCCCTCATAACCTCATCTAATCCTAATTACCTCCCAAAGGTCCTACCTCCTAATACCATCACATTGCAGGGAGGGAGCAGGGGTTCAACATACAAATTTGGGGTGGGGGAAGCACACAATTCAGTCTATAACAAAGGTCTAAGACCAAGCTAGGGCTCTGCATACATGGGGTGTCCATGATACAATCTATTCTATCAGAAAAATGAGGGCACTGTACAGATAATCTTTAGACTCCTTAGGGGTAGTCATGAAAAACCTAATATAGTGTTGCAGAAGGGTAAAATAATTTAACATAAACAAGTGAGAATGTATACAATATTTAGAACATTCTGAAATGTTAAGGCTAGAATTTTCTTGAGTTACATAATTCTTTTTTCTAAATTTTTGGGATAATCACAAAAATTATCCTTCTCTCAAGAGTGAGGACTAAAGAAGTGGGGAAGAAAGATATTACAATGTAAAATAGATTAAAATTAAAGTAAAATTAAAGTGAAAACAAACATATCAAAATTCTAGCAGTGGTTATTTCTAGGTGCTACAGTTATGGGTAATTTTGATTTTTTTCTTTGCATCTTTGTATATTTTCCACATTCTCTACAATGAACATGTGACTCTGATAAGCAGAAAGAAACTCCAAGAAGCTTTAAAATAAAGGTAAAGATGAGGTCAAATATTTCCAAATATTTGAGGAGAGACATATCAGGGTGTTTCTAGCATCAGTTGGTGATTGCCATAACATCATATTATATCCTGTGAATTCCCAAGAAGGGCATGTGGTCACACAAATCATATAATAAATATAATTTTCCATGGGCTGAATGGATTGATTATGCCAATGGTGCTGGGGATAATGAATAACTAGGAGAATGTTTAAGTGTTATTGATAATTTGGGGGAATGTGAGAGAGGCATTGTTCAGGATCCCAAGGTCGGTGCTTGAGGTAATAGGCCTCTACTGAAAGGCTGTGAGTACAAAAAGAAACTGATGACAACAGGACAGGGAGAACCGGGAGACTCTAAACCCAGGATAGGGGCTGCCCAGACATGTTCTACAGGGCAAGACCAGTGTCTACAGGGAAGACACTGGTAAGAGTCTGAGATAAGAGACTTCCAGAAAGAGAGTTCTAACCTAAACTCAAAATACTGTGGGACAAGGGGTAAAGGATGAAGCATAGAAGCAGCAAGGATGAGTAAGAAGGGCCAAAAGAGGCTCCACAGGCTAGGAAAGGGCATTCAGAAGTTTCTAGAAGGGCCTGGGCTGTGATTAATGAAGTCCAAGCTTAAGAGAGAAATATGAGGCTGAATTTGAAATTAACTCTCACTCGTGAAAATTTCAGTTCTTGCATATGAATTCAACTGTAACACCAGAGATGGTGAGAAAAAAACGGTGGGAAGGCTACGGAGTCCAGAGGCACTGTGATTAAAGGTGTACATCTCACCCCCGAGCTTGAAGGATATTGGTGGAAATCTGCCAAAAGACAGTGCAAAACAGAGGGAAAGGAAACCAATGATCTGCCCTCCTTTGCCCCAGTGTGTTCAATGTAGTTTCTTTGAACCACATTAGGTAAAAAATTAAGGCTGAATTCCTAAGGCTTGGGCCAGGGCTGACAGCTCAAATGCCAACATGGGCCAGACAAGTAACATAAATAAATGAAGTGGTCCAGTCCAGAGAGGTACACAGTGTAGGCAAGAGGCCGTCATGCTCTGTCTGAAGGGACAGCTGCAGAAATGTGGGCCTAGGGTTGCCAAATCTTTTGAGTTTTCAAGAAAAGCCAGATATCTGGATTTCTCTGTGAAATCTGCTATTGTTAGTAACTAATTAAATTTCTTTAAAAAACCATTAAGTAGATCAAAGAAAACATATATGGGGAGGAATGTGGTGCCTGGGCTAGTTTGTGATCTTTTCTCTGGACTGCTTCTTCAGTACAATTGCAACTTCAGTTAAGGAATGGATTTAAACATGACATGCTATCTTGAAGGCACGCAAATATCTGATCTTTGGCCAGTCCTGAGAATACTAGGGACACTCGAGTGGCAAAAGAAACGTGTATAATGGAACTCTTCACAGCTAATACCTTGGGGAGAATATTACACAAGTTTAAGTAAGCCTAATGTCCAGATGTACAAAGAACAACATATAGAATTTGGGAAGAAGTTAAGTGTGGGCCAGAGTCAATGCCTGAAAACACTTGTATGCAATTTACTTTGATTCTAGTAGGAAGCTGCATTTGAATACTGCAGAACAAAACCTGGTCCTGAGGGGCAATTTTATTAAATGATACAGACTCAGCATGAGCTACAGCAGTGACCAGAGAAATGATTAGGTAGGGTTTCTGTGACTGGATACATTTCCAGGTAAGAGAGATATTATAGTGAAAACAAATATCCACGTCCCAAGTGGATGGAAAGCTCAAGATTGCTTTGTTTCAGATTAGAAAAATAAAAGTGCTTAAGTGTAGACCCCTAAATGCTCAGGGGAGTGAGAGAATTTAACAGGATTCTTACTATCTGTACCAGGTTGATTAGTGTGTCTCCCCTTCTCCCTCCATTCATGTTCACTGAGAAGCTGTGAATATGGCTTTATTTGGAAATATGGTTTTTGCAGATGTAAACAAGATGAGGTCATACTGGATGAGGGTGGGCCCTAATCCAATGACTGGTGTCCTTATAAGAAGAGGGAATTTGGACACAGACACACATTGAGGGAGACCACCATATGAAGACAGAAGCAGATTTTGGAGTTACCACTACCACCCCCAAAGAATGCTGAGGACTACTGGCATCCATCAGATGCTACAAGAGTCAAGGAAGGATTCTTCCCTAGAGCCTTTGGAGGAAGAGGCAAGGCCCTGCTGGCACCGTGATTTTAGCCTTCTAGCCTCCAGAACTGTGAGAGAATAAATTTCTGTTGTTATAAACCACCCAGTTTGTGATAATTTGTTACCAGAGACCTAGAAAACTGTTTTTTTTTTCAAGCCACTTCTGGAATGGAAGGCTTGCTGTGGTGAATTATACAATGACTTACAATTATGCCCCAAATTGGAGCAATATGTAGGGTATAAGAGATAAAGGCACAGGAAGCATTCTGTCAACAGAGCATGAAAACCCTCGTTTTTGGAGAGAATGGAAATAAAAAATAATGACCACTAACCAAATGGAGAGCAAGAGAACTTCCAATTCCAGTGGTGTTATACATAGCATTTATCCCAGAGTTGAACTAAATTTAATTTCATTTAGGGGAAATTATACATTACAGATTTAAAAAATTCCAGTCATCTTTTCCTTGCCCAACTTAGTTTCCTTTCTGTGAAATAAAATCAAGCCCTAGAAAATAACTACAAGACACTTTAGGTTCTTCATATATCTAAAGAACAAGATTAAAAAGTAAGTTATTTATAACCTTGTCCCACTCCATGTGCAGAAAGTTTTCCTAATATACACTTACATGATTGTTGGGGGGTGGTGCCTTTCATTTTTGCCTTTGTAAAAATTTAAAATATAGTTATTTTAAAATCTGGTTATAGAAATAAACATAGCATTGATTTATCCATGGGTTCTCGGTGTTAATACTTTTTCTTTGGTTTTATGTCTTCATGTCTTAGACCTCTTTTCTCATACCAGCCTGTAATTGCTAGTCTAAGCCTAGAGAAAGGAAGGAGAGGCTTCATCTGTCTCACTTAGAAGTTCAATTAATAAAGCCACAATAACACAAACAATGCCATAAGGCCTATTGTCCAGCTGGATGCACTCAGTTTTAGACGGATACATACACACATTCACATAACACCACCAACTATCATTACCACCACCACCCAGACCTTGGACCAAAAGCCTCCCCTACAATTTTGTACATATAAATGAATTTCTTTTAAAAGTGCTGTTCATTAGGAAGGGTACTGCTCTATATCATTTTTGGATGATTTCTAGACTATAGATGTCTGCTCATGCAAAACTCCAATGGAGTACATTACTACAGCACGCGTGTGCCATACTCAGTTACATACCAAGAAAGTTTAAACACATCTGCTCAATACAAGTGTATATCATATGGTCCTCGTCAGCTCTGTGGGAGCTGAACTCTCAGACCACAAGTTATGCCCATTGGTAGCCTAAATAACATGACAGATAACACATATATCATGATAGCATTATAGGTCATTTAAGGGTGTACACGTAAACTGCGTGTGCTTCCTGTGTGATATATTTTGTATTTATTATATATTTATAATATATATTCATGTATAAATACAAAAAATATTTTATATTTCACATTATGAAAATGTCATTAAACACAATTTATATTTATAAATACATGATATATAAAATGTTAAATTATACATTTTGAATATAGAAAATGTATAATAAAATTATTTTTATTAGTCAATTTTGAAATAAAATTTACTACTCTTGTTTTAAAAGATTCTGGATTAGTCTAATTGCATAGCATACACTGAGGTATAAAAATGAGGTTTAAAAAAATTTTTTTTTTTTTGTTGCAGTACGCGGGCCTCTCACTGTTGTGGCCTCTCCCGTTGCGGAGCACAGGCTCCGGACGCGCAGGCTCAGCGGCCATGGCTCACGGGTCCAGCCGCTCCGCGGCATGTGGGATCTTCCCGGACCGGGGCACGAACCCGCGTCCCCTGCATGAGCAGGCGGACCCTCAACCACTGCGCCACCAGGGAAGCCCCTATCTTTTTTTTAAATTAATTTTTATAGGAGAATAGTTGCTTTATAATGTTGCCTTAGTTTCTGCTATAAAGCAAAATGAATCAGCTATACATATACATATATCCCCTCCCTTTTGGACCTCCTTCCCATTCAGGTTACTGCAGTGCATTAAGTAGAATTCTCTGTGCTATACAGTATGTTCTCATTAGTTATCTACTTTATACATATTATCAATAGTGTATATATGTCAATTCCAATCTCCCAATTCCTCCCACCCCACCTCTTCCCCCTTGGTATCCATACATTTGTTCTCTATGTCTGTGTCTCTATTTCTGCTTTGCAAATAGGATCATGTATACCAAAAATGAGCTTTTAAAGAAGATTCTGGATTATTCTAATTGCATAGCATATACTGAAGTATAAAAATGAGCTTTAAAAAACTGCAACAAAACAGAAGGTGGGGAAAAAAATACTGGGGCTGACAGAACGATTATCCATTCACATTTCTGATTTGTGGAAAGGGTTTCATTGGTCTCAACAACTATTTTGATAATATGTAGATACGTGACAATTTAAAATTAAATTTACACTAATAAAATATCACTTATGTGTGTTCTCTATATTGAGGGTAGGCATAAGATTGTTTTCAAGAAAGGATCTTGCTGCCTAAAACATTTGAAAACAGCGAGTTTTGTGGAGGGCATTCCAGAGCTGACTTTGGACCAAATTCTGACTTCTGAACACTTTCATCCACAAGGAACCACCTCTATGCTCCAAGAAACGAGTCTCACAGAGGCATCTTCCTGGGTCACAGGTGATAATTTAACAAGACCTGGGTGGGGATAGGATTACAGAGACTTCTCTAAAAAAAAGAAAATCATGAAAACGTGCCTGATCTAATTTGGATTTATCCATAAACAAATAAACATTCCACTTTAGAATTAAAACATGGTTAAAATCAGTTTTAAGAGATTTTACATTTTCATACAGAGCATTTCACACAAATCTAATAAAGATATGACTTTCTCTGAAATTGCCCAAGCTCTCTGTCACTATAAGCTCTTAATACATTAGAAGATGCTCAAGAAATGTTGATAAATGAGTGAACAATTAAAAACCATTTGCTCCTGAACACTGCCCTATGATGCCCTTAATAAATTTATTCCACAGGATGAGTCTGGGTGATTAAAATAGCATGCTCTTTTTCACTTAGGCCAATAGGAAGCTTAGAGTTAAATTTGTGATTTACTTCTAACAACCATAAAGGACCCGAAACTATATATTTCGGTTTCCCACTCTTATCTCTGGCTTTATATTCCAATTACTCCAATTCCCTCAACTAATTATTTTATTCTTCTGTATCTCATGTGCTTTGGAAGTGAGGTAAAAATAGACTAATAAATAAAAAGAAGAATCTTTCTTAAAACCGTTAACACCTTACTAACCTCTCCTATAACACTGGGTGATTTTTTAAAAAGCTCTCCCCAAATTAACCCTTCTATCTTTGGTAAATTCTGGAAAACCCTAGGGTTTCATGGGAAAGTTAGAAAAGCAATGGCCTAACCTCTGATCTTTGTTGGGTCTGCTTGTCCCTCGAAAGGGGGGCTATTCCTCTGAGGCAGTACTAAATGAAACAAGAGATTGGTCTGTTTGCTATTTCCCACTGGATTTAGACATCAACTTTATTTTGGCCTAACGAATTTATGCCTAATTTTTTTTTCCTATGCTCTTTTATTCTCTTCAAGACATAATCCATTTAGGTTTGAAAAAAGTCTATTGTGTGTGTGTGGTAACTTTCATTCCAAGACACAAACAAAAGTGCTTTTCAACAACTGTCCATGTCTATATTTAAGCAATTAGTTTAGACCATCATGTCAAGCCTTATACAATTCCGCACAACAGATCTTCTTTAAAGAGTAAAATACAATTTAAGAAGCTGAAAGTAAGTTTAACTTTTTAGGAGAAAAACCTGGGGCTAGACAGGAAATTCTGGAATCCCAGTCTTTGTCCATGTACAGGAGTTAAGAAACATAAAACCCACCTGGACTTGAAGGCTTCCTTCAGCTGAGGTGTCAACAGAGTGAAATGGATTCCTGACTTGGGTTTTGTTTTCTCTCTCTAAATGGCAGTCCAAAAAAATAGTGTAAGAATAACCTGGCACCTCTTTTGCCATGCGTAGTTTCTCTCCTCACACCGCGTGCTGGGATGTGTCACCATAACTTTGCACCCACAGTTATGTCTTCGGAGTGGCCCCTGAAATGGAGTGAGCTAGCTGTGCTGGCAGCTTGCTCTGGTTAGCTGCGGCTGCCGGCAAGAGTGGGCTCCACTCTCCCTTCCTCCTCTTCTCCCCCTCCTCCCCTCCTCCCAAACAAATGCGTCACCTGGCTGCCACACTGGAGTGGTTGCAACGTGAAGGGTCTGAGGGTGAGGGAAGGGGAGAAATCATAGGGGCCATGTGACTAAAGCATAGCCAAACAGGGATGAATAAGTGAGCTGACTTTAACTCTGCTGCTAGTTTTCCTGGTAAAATCGAGACCACGGAAGAAGGTACGTGGTCCAGACTTGTCTGTCCCCTTCCGTGAGGGCTGTTTAGCAGAGCTTGGGATCCTGTCGTTTGAGAGGAGGACAGGACAAGAATGGAGGAAGACGATGCAAACAAAAGTGGACTTAGACTGTGGCTAGGTGGTCCATACATCCCAGTTTGCCTGAGATAGTTCTGTATTATTGTGTCCCCTTTTACTCTCAAAAGCTCTGACCCAGTGTCTCTTAAGAGGGCATACTTATGCTGCAGGGGGACAATTCTTCCTTTCAGGAGACTGCTTTGCTCACTGTAGACAACTTAGCAGACCTACCTCTGTCCCCTAAAGGGCAGCAGCATACCTCCCTCCACCCTATCATTTTTTGCCCACCCTGTCATTCTGACAAGCATAAACGTCCTCCCTCTTTTCAAGGGCCTTCTGGGGACAGTAGTAAAGCCCTGATGCAGAGCCACTGAATGTTCTCTCAGTGAAGAATGAGTAAGGTGAGGCTAAGAGAAGTGAAATGATTTGATTAAGGCCATTGCTAGAAAATGGCCCAGGAATGAATTGTTTCTTGGTTTTATATACTGTGCTCTTTTCAGGACAAAACTCTATTGTCCCATGGCACACCTATAGTTGAATCACTGTCGGCAGAGGCCCAAACTGCAGGGAAAGAATATACATGTGGTAATACTAGTGTTTTATTTGTGACCACTTACTCATATGTAGTCAGTAGCTTCATAACCCTTGCTAGTTACAGAGGTGATCAATAATAATGGTATTTTTCAAGAGGACTTGATACTTTAGATTTTTAAACATATAATATTTGGAGCTAAGTCATAAAAGCTTTCCAGAAAAGGAGAGTAGTGTTGTCATTATTTTTTAAATAAGTGAAGCTTAAAGAGGGATTAACAGCTAACAACACTGGCACCAATAAATATGCTTTTGAAGAATCTTTTATTCAAGGAATTAAAAATCTTTTTTTTCTTCTAAAAATGTTTAGGATATGGTATTCTCAAATGAAGCCAATAACAACACCTTGCCTCCTATAGTTCCTATTAGTTTCACTTCCTTAATAAGACTTAATCCTGAAAATAACCCTAGGAGGCAGGCAAAGAAGGTATTATTCCCATTCTACTGACTGAGAAATTTTAGTGGCTTGCTAGAGGGTTGGACCTCCAGTCCAGTATTCTTATGTTATGTCTTGGAAACTCAAGTCAGGAGCACTGTTGAGAGTCAACTATTACACTTACTTAAATAATTCTGCCTCTTTCTCCAGCATTTAGGAGAAAAATATTATTTTTTCCTCCACATAATTACTCATGGTCATTTATAGTTGCTAACAGCAGGACTCCTGAACCACGGGGAACGGGCACACTGAGTCACTTGCACACTCACCACTCACTGAGGACTTACTTTGCGTCAGGCCCTGGCTGAGGCACTGAGGCTTCAAAGGCTCATCAGACCCGGCCTTGCCTTTGATGGGTTCAAAAATATCTTGAGAGCACCTTTAGTAATTTTGATCAGAGCTGACTCACTTCTATTACCTTGAGCAGATATGGCCAAACGGTTCACTGTGATTGATTGGTTGTGCCCAGGCCAGGATCCTTCCCTGGGATGCCAAAGTGACCCCCTCTTTCACTAAGCCCTCCCCTCACAAAAACCCTCAACAACAACCAACTGTAACATCAACCCCAAACCCTGGGGACACAGCCTTTGTGTAGACAAGTTCTAGAAATAAACCGATGGCGCACCAGTCGGACTACTACTGCTACACTAAAAAAAAAAGGCTGTTTACTTTGGTTTTGGTGATGACACTGAGAAGTACGATCTGACACTTTTATCTACACTGCCAAAGAACAATAATTTTCCATTTCTCTTTTTTAGACACATTTGTGGCAGGAGCAGGAGTGAAGTGCCTAGAACTAGGCTTCTATACAACTCTAAAGTAGCTACTGGGATCTAAATTGCTGTAATATTCTCTTCGAGCAGTTTCAAATATTCTAGAGATTAGATTCATAGGCTTATGGAGATTTGATTAACTTGTTACTGTGAATACAGACAACTGTGCAGCTTTGGGGGGAAGTCCCCACGTCATAGAGCCTCACCACCCCCTAGCCTCTCCCTTCCCTCTTCTTAATAAATAAATAAATAAAGCAAGCATGTGGCAAATATGTTTCTATTTTTCCACCAAGAACACAGATGTGACAGCTTCTTCCCCTTCTCTTCTCTCATCCTCCCCAGCTCCGTCTTCTCCCCTCCCTACCAAATGACCTCATCCCTGCGCAGAAAGGACACCAGCTGCAGGGAGGGTCTGCTCCACCAAGCGGGATCATTATCACCATTAGTAATGCCAAGAAGCCCAGACGGCCTTGTCCACATGTGCAGTGTGTTATAGCTCTGCGGTCTCCCCACATCCACAACCAGGCTGCTGTCTGGAAACGGAAAGGCTTTGCCTTCCTGAAAATAATGTTATCAAAAGACTGTTTAGATATTTCTTAACAAATCCATCAGTGACTGTAGCAACAATGAGAAGAACCTGCCAAGATGATGAACCTGGTGGCAGCCTCAAAAGTCATTTGAGTACAAAACTCCCATTTAAGAAAAGTGAAGACACGTGATTTTTCAGGGTGAGAATTGTAAGAGCTAGTTTGCAAGAGGAGGGCTGCCTAGAAAATAAAAATTAGAAAAAAAAAATTCTAACATACTGGCAAAGTAAAAGCTAATGTTATGATCTCTATTTTTACAGGCGTATCCCTATAGATTCATGTTCATTTCTTCATGCACTCATTCACTCTTCCATTCTCCTGTCTGCCAGTTAGTGCCAACTCATTGCAGAGAACGAGGCTGTGAGGTTTTATCAGACATATTAATAATAGCAATTACCATATACAGAGTGCCTACTATGAGCTGGACACAGGGCTATGTGCTAAATGCATGCCTCTCAACCACTTTGCACAGATAGATCATCACTTCCATGCTACAGATGAGACAACTGAGGCTCAGTCAGAGAGGCTTCCCAGGCCCTCTTCTAGAAGCATGCACTCTTCCTAGGTGGTCTCGTCCATACTAATAGCTTTAAATATCATCTATAAGCTGTTATCCAATTTATATCTCCAGCTTAGACATCTCTTCTGAGCTCTAAATATATTCTTATAATTACCTGCATGACATCTTCATTTGGATGAATCACAAGCATCTTAGATCAAAAAAGTCCAAAACTGAACATGGGATCTACTCTTGCCCCCTACCCCCATCCCACCTCACCCTCAGGCTAGGCTCTTCTTCAAAAGTTTTCACGTCAGAAGTAGCACCTCATGTCAGAAACTGGAAGTCATCAGTGACACCCTCTTCTTATGCAATGCCACCAAACCAGGGAGCCACCGAGTCTGGTAAACTCTACCTCCTAAATCTGTCTTGAATCCATCTATTTCTCCATTGACTGCTACCATCATCTCTCACCTGGAAAATGTCATTAGCCTCACTGGTTTCCTTCTTGCACTCCTCTAATCCACTGTGTGATGAGATAAAAAAATTAAAGTCAAACCTGAATATAATCATGTTTATACCCCACCGCCCCCCCTACAAAAAACCTTTCAATGGTTACTCATTGCTATTAGAAAAGACCAAAACTTTTGTCAGTGCCTACAAGGCCCTGCTTAATCTTGCCGCCCGCCACCCCCACCTACTTCTGTAATTTTCCACTTTCCTCTCATTCACTGGGCTCTAGTTTAGCTTGCCTTCTCTCATTCCTCTTTTGCACCAAGTTCCTTCTTGACTCTGGTCTTGGAGGCCTGGCCTTCAGCCTGTGATGCTCTTACACTTCTTCTTCATCTGGCTAACTCCTACCTACTCTTTGAGCCTCAGGTTAAACATTATTTAACAAAATAGTCTTCTCTGTTCCTTTGATTCAATTAAATTCCACATGTGTTCCTTCTATATTTACTATGGTTGAAATATTTATTTGAATGCTTGTTTTTCTTTGGCTTCCCCAAGTGGAGATAAACTCGATGAGGTAAAGAAAAGCCATGTCTGTCTTGTAAACAACTATATTCATCATGCCTAGCATAATGCTTGGAACATAGAAGATGCTCAATCAATACCTGTTAAATGAATAAATGAGGCAAGTAACCTGCTCAAGGTCACAGGATTTGAACTCAAATCTGTCTGTCCTAAAGCACATTCTCTTTTAAAATCTTGCAAAGCAGAAAAGAGTACTTTATAAATTCAACATATCATAATCAGTTTTAGGGATGTAAATTTCCCAAGTCTCAAAGTTCTGATTGACTGAAATGGATGGATGGATGGTTAGATGGTTGAAAGGAATGGGGTCTGGGAGTATGGTGGGATTGGGAGGAACCTATCTCCCATAGTATATGTGACATAAAAACATCTACTGGCCTGCATGAGAAGTCATAATAGAGAAATGAGAGTATGGATGAGAGAGAGTAGATATTAGAGATTGCTGAGCTGCTACAAGCCTGAACAAAATAAGATTTAAAAACCAAGGAAACATGGGCTTCCCTGGTGGCGCGGTGGTTGAGAGTCCGCCTGCCAACGCAGGGGACGCGGGTTCGTGCCCCGGTCCGGGAAGATCCCACATGCCGCAGAGCGGCTGGGCCCGTGAGCCATGGCCACTGAGCCTGCGCATCCGCAACAGGAGAGGCCACAACAGTGAGAGGCCCGCGTACCGCAAAAAAAAAAAAAAAAAACGCAAAAAACAAGGGAACAAATCTTTAATATGGCTGAAAAGAGTAAAGGCAAAGAGATTTTGAAAAGCCAAGATATCATCTTTTATGGGGGAAGGAAAATTACTGAAGGTGGTTTTTGCATCTATCTTCTCTCCTTCCTCGTGTGTGTGTGTGTAGGGTGTGGTACAGATAGTGAAGAATGGGGTGAAGGATGGACTACTGGGAATACCTGAAAAAGGCTTCTTTGAGCTTTGAGGACTGGGGAGTAATTTTTTTCCATCTGAGACCTAGGATATTTGCCTCCATCAGTACTATTCTAAAAACATTCTCTGCTGGGTAGTCTGTCATTGACCCTCAGATGGAGTGAGGAGAGATGAGTACAGAAGAGTCTGATCAGCACAGGCTAAGTTAGGCCCTTATTCCTTGATTCTGTTCATGCCGTCCAGTTTTCTTCTAAAAAAGTGCAGGACTTCACATTTTCCGACAATGAATGTGGACTTGTTACATTTGCCCTAGTTGTCAAGGTCTGGGAACTTTGGCTTTGTTCCTCTCCTTCAATCCATTTATTTTCTTGAACTGTCCCAGCTTCTCGCAAGTTCTCAATTATTAGGAACTTTAAAAAGTTTATTTCTCGTGTTTGTGTGGATGAAATGGTGATAACAATTAGGTGATCAGCTTTTCGGCAAAAGAAAAAAAACCCAAAAAAACAAAAGCCACTTTTCCCCTTCCCTCTCATGTTCTCCATAAAAGGCAACAAAACCCTTCAGTAAATTCAGTATCATGCAACATGGTTGGAACTGTTCTAATTACATAATCTGGTTAATAGTGCCTGAACCACACACAGAGTACCAATTTTCAAAGAATGGAAATAAAATACACTTAGTAGTAAAATGATACAGGAGTCTAACATCTTTCTTTGATGAATCAGTAGGTGCACAAGGATCTTGTAGTTTTGAACATGTTGATCATTTGATTGCATGATGGTGCTTAGGGGCTGTCTAATGAAACATTAGATAACAGAGTTCACAGTACCTATTATTGGCGGGTCACAGAGCCAACTGTATTTTTCTACTAGCTGGTTTTCTATTAGAATACAAAAAAATGAAGCTTCACATTGAGTTTGACATTTATGGTGCTAAGTTCTGCGATCAGATAATTCTGTTTGTTTGAAAGCTTTGGGGGTGTTTTCTGATTTCAGTTACTAATTTTTTTCCTCCAGTGTCATAAGTTTTGCCCTTTTCAGCTCCTTTAATATTTAATAGTAACTTTAAAGACAAAGGTCTAGCATTTCTATTGACCTCACAACATTATAGGAAAGGATCAAGATCCTGAACTTATGGCAAAAGAAAAAGGGACGCAGAAGAGACCTATGTTAGAGGAAGAGGAGTGACAAAGACAATGTAACAGAGAACAGAGGAAGGAATGGCTCATGCCCTCACAGTTCATGAGCAGCAGGCTGTGTGCCTTTCTGTTCAATCTTTCCACGGCCATTATTTTAAAAATCAAATTGTAGTGGGGCCAGCATATGAGCGACTATCATTTTGAAAGAAGAAAAAGCTGAGAGAAACCAAGGCACAAAGTGAATTATTCTTTCCCTGAATTTTACAGTTTAAAAAGATCCCCAGTAGACCTAAAACCATGTCATGTAGCCATAAAATACTCCATTTCACCCCATAGCTGGGCTGTCGGCACTCATTCCCCACTCCCCAAAACGAATGCATACAACAAATTCTATTATTTTTTTTTTGTAGGGCAATTGTTGATTAATGAATCATCTTTCCTGTAATTTTTATTTTTTGTAGACTTAGTTTGGCTAGGTTCCCTGGCATTCCTGTTGCAGTACGTAATGGAAAATTTGACCTCACACTCTTTGCTTTTTTGTAACATCAGAAAACACTGATATAAGAGGGTTACAAAAAAGTAGCTTGGAAATGAAGGGATGCACAGAAAAAAAAAAAAAAAAGCTCAGTGTGGAAAGGAACAAAGATACATTAAATCATCTGGAAAGTAAATATTTAGTTTCATAGACATGAAGTTACATTTATCTTCAAGAACAGCTCATTTGTTACAGCTTAGGATGTCACAGTGTTTCCATCATAATTCTGCTTTTCTAAAGAGATTATAAACCAGACACTAAAAAGCCATTCTCAAAATTAATTTGGAATACAGGCAGACCATTTTGTAGATCCTATAAGTTCTTCCCAAAATGGTGATTTAGAGAGAGGCGGACAGAATAAAGGTGTCAGTAAGTGATTTCTTGCATTTACTCATATCTGAGTTGAAATAAAAGCTTGGCAATCACCCTTCTGTGATCACATCCAAGAGTCTATGGAAAATGTAACAGGTCATACAGAGTCAACTTTAGTACTGTGAAACTTGGGGTTTGGCAGTAGAGACATGTTTTAGGACAGGTCTGTCAGCAGAATTCATAGTGGAATGAACAAAATGGTTGTTAAAACTGTCTTTTTACATTTTAAAATAATAAGACTATACTTTCTAAGATGAGACTATACTCTCTTCCCAAAGGCAAAAGAATCATTTCTTTAAATGCATAATCCAGACTCAAGAGGACACTGACCCAGCCACTGACTATGACCTGAGAAATTTATCAACTTGACCACAATGGGAAGAGTCCCATATAGCTCCAGCACCAACCTCTCAAAATGCCACAGTGCCCTGGTATAGGGTATCCAATGAGGTGTTTCATGATAACAACATAGGGTGATGTGTATATTGTCAACCCTCACAGTCCCATGGTTGTCAGAATGCATATACAGAGTGTTCAGCTTATTAATCATCTAGATGTGCTGAAAAAAGGAAGAGGGGAAAGAACAGATGCAGGGAAGGCTGTACAAATCACTACTTCATTACTCAGGCTGCTGGAAAATGTGCAGATGTTTCTTGATGTTACCTAAGTTGTTTCCAAAAGCACTGTCACATCTATGTACTCTTCCCTATAAAAATACAGCATTATTAACTGGAACTATACAAACAATTCTCAGTGGAAAAAGCTTTAATATGCCACTTATGGGCTGGATGAGTAGTCTTTATTTGAATAATAATGTTTTGTTGTTGTTGTTGTTGTTTTTTAGAAGAGGGAGTTAAACAGGAGAACCATGAAGTATGCAAATAAGCCACAAGAGAAGAGTTTCTCTTTGTTCAATTTTGTGTTGTAAGTGGTAACAGATGGCTACCTATTCCAAAGACTGTCATAGGTTCCTACTTCTCACTGACTTTGGCAGATACAGGAAAAAAAAAAAAAGAAGTATTCAGACAGCTTGGAATAATTCTATTTATCCACTTATAAAATGCAGGTGGACTGATAAAGAAAGCTTTTAACTACAAAGAGAACCATTAGGGAAAAAATTATTATGTGTCATTTAATATCCTGTTTAAGGGAAGTATGAAATCTTGGTCAAAAATAATTGGTGGGGCTTCCCTGGTGGCACAGTGGTTGAGAGTCTGCCTGCCGATGCAGGGTACACGGGTTTGTGCCCCGGTCCGGGGGGGATCCCGCATGCCGCAGAGCGGCTGGGCCCGTGAGCCATGGCCGGTTAGCCTGCGCGTCCGGAGCCTGTGCTCCGCAACGGGAGAGGCCACAACAGTGAGAGGCCTGTGTACCGCAAAAAAAAAAAAAAAAATTGGTGATATATAAAAATATCAACTCCAGGGAGTATGTTCTTCTAGATTCTTTTGTATTCCTAAAAATTTTCTAGGTCTTATTTGGTTTCTGGCTTCCCTGATTTACTTACACTAATCTTACATTAATTTGAAATAAATTTTACCCTTCTACTTCCCATAGGGTATTAAACCATATTGGTATTCTGGTAGAACTCCATTTAAGTCAGCTTTATACTTTTCAGCTCTTTCTCCTTAGGCAAAAAATTTTGTGTGCATGTGTACCTTTTCAGAGACATTTCATTCATATGCAGGCAAAAACATATACTGTATACATATATTCTTTCCTCCTTTTATTATATGTGAATGGTAGCATTCAATATACACTGTTCTGTACTGTGCTTTTTGGACTTAACAGTATACCTTGGAGATCTTTCCATATCAATACATAGACTTTTCCAGTCTTTGTATATGGAACCATTGTATTCCACCAGTATTAAATGTCCTTACGGAAGTACATTTAGGTTATTTCCGATCTTTTGCTGTTACAGACAATGTCTGTTTTTATTTTTTTGTTTTTTGAATTTCTTGATTTTTTTATACAGCAGGTTCTTATTAGTTATCTATTTTGTACATATTAGTGTATATATATCAATCCCAATCTCCCAATTCATCCCACCACCACCCCTCCCCCTGCCAATTTCCCCACTTGGTGTCCATACGTTTGTTCTCTACATCTGTGTCTCTATTTCTGCAAACCGGTTCATCTGTACCATTTTTCTAGGTTCCACACATATGCGTTAATATTCAATATTTGTTTTTCTTTTTCTGACTTACTTCACTCTCTATGACAGTCTCTAGATCCATCTACATCTCTACATATGACCCAATTTTGTTCCTTTTTATGGCTGAGTAATATTCCATCATATATATGTACCACATCTTCTTTATGCATTCATCTGTCGATGGGTATTTAGGTTGCTTCTGTGACCTGGCTATTGTAAATAGTGGTGCAATGAACACTGGGGTGCATGTGTCTTTTAGAATTATGGTTTTCTCTGGGTATATGCCCAGTAGTGGGATTGCTGGGTCATATGGTAGTTCTATTTTTAGTTTTTTAAGGAACCTCCATACTGTTCTCCATAGTGGCTGTATCAATTTACATTCCCACCAACAGTGCAAGAGGGTTCCCTTTTCTCCACACTCTCTCCAGAATTTGTTTGTAGATTTTCTGATGATGCCCATTCTAACTGGTGTTAGATGATATTGCATTGTAGTTTTGATTTGCATTTCTCTAATAATTAGTGATGTTGAGCAGCTTTTCATGTGCTTCTTGGCCATCTGTATGTCTTCTTTGGAGAAACGTCTATTTAGGTCTTCTGCCCATTTTTGGATTGGGTTGTTTGTCTGTTAGTTTTTAAATTAAACCAAACCACTTATAAGAAAATACATTTGACTGACTAGTTTTGCTTGTTTCTACTTCCTACCGCCATTCCCTATAAAATGGTAAAAAAGAAAAAAAAAAAGAAAAGAATAAAAGAAGAATTAGAAGAGGCAAGATGGGGTCTTGGCTAATCGGCTTTTGGATAATTGAAAATCTTACTCTTTTTTAAATTTTATTTATTTTGGCTGTGCTGTGTCTTAGTTGCGGCACACAGGATCTTTGTTGCAGCATGTGGGATCTTTCAATTGCAGCATGCGGACTTTTTGGTTGCGGCATGCATGCAGGATCTAGTTCCCCGACCAGGGATCAAACCTGGGCCCCGTGCATTGGGAGTGTGGAGTCTTACCTACTGGACCACCAGGGAAGTCCCCTTACTTTTTTTTTTTTTGTGGTTATTAGAGCAGTATTTTTAGGATAGGCTCAAAATAATAGACTCATTATCTCATTACTATTCTTATTATTCCTGTAAAAGTTATATTTTAATGAGAGGAAGATAGAAAAAAGGGAAAACTCAAGAAGTTCAGAGCCAGTTAGTGGAAAGAGCAGCTCTCCTAAAGCCTGGCTTCACATGGCCTGAAAAGCTACTCAGGTAATTGGAAGAGAGAAATCTGAAGTAGAGCCTCAGTTCTGCAAAAGCTTTAATCTGTATTATGGAGCAAGTTATCATCACCCTCATTTTCTTCAAAAACATTTAAGCACATACTCATAAACAGCTCTATGTGAGGAGCTTTGCAAAGCAAGCCAGCCAGGTACAGCAACTCTCAGCGGAACAGCTAAAACAAATGCAGGTATGCCTCTCTTTACAGATTGGGGTTTGGGAAACTATTTTTATAAATTTTATAATTTTAACAGAAAAATTGTTACTTAAGGGATTTCTGTAGCAAATTTGTTGGGAGAAAAGTTTTTATATTTCTCAGTTCATCTTTGGGTATGACTTTCAGATTTCCATATTTTGAGTTGGCTTTATTTAAAGTGAAGACAACTAACTCTGTCTGTGTCCGTGTGTATGTGTATGCATATGAGTGTAGTTGCTTTGTTTTAGCACTTAAAATTTTTAAATTTTGAAATAACTGTAAACTTAAGAGAAAAGTTGCAAAAATAACATAAAAAACTCTTTCATGTTCCACCCAGATTCACCAACTGGTAAAAACCTGCTACTTTTGCAATTTATTCTCTCATATATACGTTATTTGTTTTTCTAAGCCATCTGAGTTGCAGACATCATGTCCTTTTGCCCCTAAATATTTCAATGTATATATTCAATGTATATTTTAAGAACAAAGGTAATCACTGAGTTTAAGACACTACAATAAAAGTTAGGAGACTTACATAGTCACATTATTATTATTTACTCCACAGACCTTATTTGAATTTTACCAACTGTCCCAATAATGTTCTTTCTGCAATTTTTTTCCTAGTCCAGGATCCAAACTGGGATCACACATACACGTACATTTTCATATCTCTTTGGTTTTCTTTAATCTGAAATAGCTCCTCAGTTTTTCTTTGTGTTTCAGGGCATTGACAGTTTTGAAGAGTATCTTTTAGTTTGGGTTTGTCTGATATTTCCTTAACGTTAATTCTGCATTTCGGGGGGCAAGAGTATCACAGATGTCTTTCTCAACGCATAACATCAAGAGGCACATGATGTGGGACTTTCCTGGTGGTCCAGTGGGTGAGACTCCGTGCTCTCAATGCAGGGGGTGTGGGTTTGATCCCTGGTTGGGGAACTAGATTCTGTATGCATGCCGCAAATAGGAGTTTGCATGCCGTAACTAAGACTTGGTGCAACCCCCCAAAAAAAAAAAAAAAAAAAGGCACATGATGTCTGTCTATTATTGGTGATTGTAATTTTGATCACTTGGTTAAGGTGTGACTACCAAGCCTCTCCACTCTAAAGCTAATATTCCCCTTGGCTATTAGTAAGTAATTTGTGGAGAGATTCTTTGGGATATGTAAGTATCCGGTTCCTCACTACCTTTTACTTTCTAGTTTTAGTATCCATTGACACTGCTTCTTGCCTGAATCACTGTAACTATTGGTTGCAAAATGGTAATTTTCTAATCTACCATTCATTCTACATTTATTAATTGGCATTCTACTGTAAAAAAAAAGCTTTTCCTTCTTATGCATGTAGTATCTTTTAAATTTATTGTTGCTATGGACTCACTCATAGATTCTTTTTTTAAAAAGTGAAGTATAAAAAAAAAAAAAAAAAAGTGAAGTATAGTTGATTTACAAGAGTGTGTTAGTTTCAGGTATACAGCAAAGTGATTAATACACACACACGCACACACATATATATTATACATATATCACATTATTTTCCATTATAGGTTATTACAAGATATTGAATATAGTTCCCTGTGCTATGCAGTAGGTCCTTGTTGGTAATCTATTTTATATATAGTAGTTTGTATCTGTTAATTCCAAATTCCCAATTTATCCCCCCCCCACCGTTTCCCCTTTGGTAACCATAAGTTTTCTATGTCTGCGACTCTATTTCTGTTTTGTAATTAAGTTCATTAGTATCATTTTTTTAGATGCCACATGTAAGTGACATCGTATGATATTAGTCTTTGTCTGTCTGCCTTACTTCACTTAGCATGATAATCTCTAGGTCCATCCATGTTGCTGCAAATGGCATTATTTCATTTTTTTTATGGCTGAGTAATATTCCTGTGTGTGTGTGTGTGTGTGTGTGTACACTACATCTTCTTGATCCATTCATCTGTTGATGGACACTTAGGTTGCTTCCACGTCTTGGCTATTGTAAATAGTGCTGCTATGAACATTGGGGTGCATATATCCTTTTGAATTAGAGTTTTTATCTTTTCTAGATATGTGACCAGGAGTGGGATTGCTGGATCACATGGTAGCTCCATTTTTAGTTTTTTTAAGGAAACTCCATATTGATTTCCATAGTGGCTGCACCAATTTACATTCCACCAACTGTGTAGGAGGGTTCCCTTCCCTCCACACCTTCTCCCCCACTTATTATTTGTAGATTTTTTGATGATAGCCATTCTGACTGGTGTGAGGTGATACCTCATCATGGTTCTAATTTGCATTTCTCTAATAATTTGAGCTGTTGAGCATCTTTTCATGTGCCTGTTGGCCATCTGTATGTTTTCTTTGGAGAAATATCTTTTTAGGTCTTCTGCCCATTTTTTTTTTATTGGGTTGTTTGTTTTGATATTGAATTGTATGAGCTGTTCACTCATGGATTATTTTATTCAATGGGTTGTATTGCATTATTAGTAGTAATTTTGTTGCTGAAGTTGTTCCAGATTCGGCTAGTAGGAGTCCTTTCAAGGGGTTCCTGTGTCCTTTTGACATGTCCCCATCATTTTTTGAGTACTCCCAGACTTCCTGGCATGAAAAGATGTTCCAAGGCTCATCCTGTTTTATCTCCATCAACCATGCAGTCAGCCATTTATCCAAGGAGCACTGGTTCCTTTTAGTGGGAAAGGAGACTTAGAAGCCAAAAATCTAGGCTCTATGTATGCTCATTGCTACTGAATTTCATTGCTTCAAGACCCTCGTAGTGTGTGAATGGAACTAAGAAAATTTTCACGCTTTAAAAAGGTCTTCATAAAATTAGTTCTAAAGGCTCATATTATAAAATGTCCCTTTTTTATTAGGTTTTTGCTATGTTGAAAGCTGGTTCAGGAGTTTTATTTATGTTTGGGTCTATGTTACAATGGACATACATTATAATTACAATACATTGACTACTAAACATTATTACCCCAGATGGATTTGATGAGCTCTCTGAGACAAGGACATGTCTCACTCATTTTTCAAATCTCAAAGTCCAACAAAGTTCCAATCACATAATAGATAATCGATAGAAATTATATGGTGTCTGGGATTTGCTTCCTAAGAATCCAGTGTGGAGGAAAAAGTATAGATATAGCAAAGCTGACCATAAGTTGATGACTGCTGCAGCTGTCCTGGGGGTTCTTTTTTTCCCACTTTTCTCTATATTTAAAATTTTGCATAATAATGAAACAATTTAAATGGCCATTTGTGACAATGTGGATGGACCTCGAGGGCATTATGCTAAGTGAAATAAGTCAGACAGAAAAAGACAAATATCATATGAGCTCTCTTATATGTGAAATCTAAAAACGAACAAACAAAAGAGCCCAAAACCCCAAGCTCTTATACACAAAGAACAGATTGGTGGTTGCCAGAGCTGGGGAGAGGGGAGTGGAAGAAATGGGTGAAAGGGGCCAGTAGGTAATAAATGAATGAATGAATGAAGTTCAAATCTGTAACTTAAACATAATAAGCACATAGAAATTTTAGCTGATGTTTATATTTTAAAATTATTCCCACATACATGGCTTGAGAGCACTGCCCTAGTTCTAGGTAGGGTTTTCCGAGATACCCTTGGCCTTGGGAAGAAAGGAGAACTAATGAACATAATGTCGTGCTGTTCTAAAATCTCTGCTCATAGAAATTCCAGAATCATCCAGGCATTTTTTTTGGAATCCCAACAGAGTGACCCCATATATATGCTGGAATTCCAATCCCTGGAATTCTAAGTACATATGACAGGAACAGGGCAGGTTGTCATTCCAATGTCATTCCCAGAAATACATACCATAATTCCTTTCCATCTTGTATTAGCTAATGGAGTGGGTAAGATGTGTAACCAATTCACACATATTCAACATGGTCTTTTAATTAAAAGGTTAATAGATTTTTAGCTTTTGAGTAAAAGGGAGCTGTGCTTTTTGCTGGAAAGTTTTAATGTTTCCCTAAAATATGGGGGCAAGCACTAAAAATTATTCTGAAGAATATGGCCATGATCTTCCCTTGGCATTTTATTTATCTGTTTTTGGTTACACAAAACTCAAGAAGTTCACTTTAATCCCATGAATATAATTGAGGCTTTACAAATGTTGATCACATCATAATACTGTAAGATTTATCCTCGATTTTATGGGTGTTAGAACAAATACTTTTCCAGTTTACCTAGATCTCTCTAAATTTATAAACATGTTTTTCTGAGAAAAGCTAGTAGCATTGAAGGTCCATTATCCTGCCACACAGCTCAGAATATCATGGTCTAGAGCTGTATCATCCATTAGAGTAGCCATTGGTCACATGTGGTACCAAGTACTGGAAATGTTGCTGGCTCACATTAAGATATTCTCTAGGTATAAAACACATAGCAGATTTCAAAGAATTAATAGAAAAAGATCATGTAAATACATCATTAATAGTTGTTTTGAACTGACTACATGTTGAAATTATATGTTGATATAACAGATTAAATAAATATAATATTAAAATGAAAAAAAGGGATGATAAAAAAGTTTTCTCCAAAAGCATTACATGAGAGTGATAGGAAAAAAAATTAATGAAACAATTGAAATGCAATCAATAATACTCCCTTCTCTGAATGGAAAAAGTTTCTGCCTCTTCTACAGCTCAATTTCTTTATCACTTTGGTGTGGTTAAAAAAAAGTCAAGGCATTTGGATTACCAGGCACCAGAGGCAGTATAAGGTTCATGTGAATGCCTCTTCATTTAAAATTTAAGGAAAAAAATACTTATGGAATGCTCATTCATTAAATAATTTAATTTTTTCATTATATTTGGTCTAAAGGACTTGAAAATGCCCATGGTTTTTCCTGTCAAATCACTAGTCTAATCATCTTGGAAAGCACTAACTTGAAACATAAATAATTTGGATGGTCATTCTGAATATGCATTTATGATATCAGACCAACCTCTAAAAAAATAAAATAAAATAAATAGGCCTTAGAACTTTCTAGAGAAAGACAAACCCAAGTATTTTGCTGAAGAAATATATGAAGATGGCTTTTTCTTGACATCCCAAGTTGTTTTCTGATCCTTAAATAACCGATAGTCAAAACATTAAAATGGGAAAGTAGAAAACTGCAATCATTGAGATATCCTACTCTAGGGGGAAAAAAATAAAATGTGTTTATACATTTATATGTATATACTGCTCACTGATCAGAAGGCTGCTTATTTAACAGAAAGCCTTGTCTTGTAAAGCATTCTGCTTCTTCCCATTAGGAAAACTGACACTGATATTCTTTACCAACATTACTTCAAGAAAGTCTCTTTTGAATTATGAGGGTTTCCCCACCATAAATCTGAACTTAGTGACTTATAGTCAATATTTTCTGTCAAATTTAAAAAAAAATGTGTGTCTGCTTAGTTTTACTGACAAGGAAATATACTAAAGTGACCAAGAATAGTCAATTCAGGGCTTCCCTGGTGGCGCAGTGGTTGAGAGTCCGCCTGCCGAAGCAGGGGACACGGGTTCGTGCCCTGGTCCGGGAAGATCCCACATGCCGCGGAGCGGCTGGGCCCGTGAGCCATGGCCGCTGAGCCTGCGCGTCCGGAGCCTGTGCTCTGCAACGGGAGAGGCCACAACAGTGAGAGGCCCACATACCGCAAAAAAAAAAAAAAAAAAAAAAAAAGTCAATTCAGACGGGATTTGAGGCCCCAAATAATTTTCTCCATTATTCAAGCAACAGAAAGAAACTTTTAGGGTTATTGAAACTAAATGACAATTTTTTAACCAATGGTGATTTAAAAGGTGCATTCCTTACAAAAGCTAGTGTGAAAATGCTAGTGAATTCTTTCCATTATGTCTGGGTACAATCAGAATGCTCACATTCTGTAGCCTGCACACTGCAAATAAATACAGACCAAATAACTTCGTATAGCTGCCATGAGCATAGATTTTCTCCAGACAGTTAAGTGGTACATTAGCACATATTTGTCTCCTGGCTGCAGCTTTTTTTCTCCCTGATTTCCCGGACATACTTGGGACAGTCTAGAAAAATTAATGTTGTGATACATACGGATCAGGAAATTATCTCTTGATGGAGTCTTGTGTCTGTAATCATCAGCATCCAGTCTTGCCAATGTCAGTGGATGATGATACAAAATTACTTTTTTTTCTTAAGTGTATTAATGGGTTATTAATGTAAGCAAAATAAAGCATGGCAGGGTGAATAATAGCAACCATATTTCTTCAATAAAATATCCATACTGTATGTCTGGTTGTGGTTTCAAAGAAATCTGGATTAAATAACATGATTCACATATGAAAAGGCTGCTAAAAACTGGATTTTGGTATCATTCAGTCATACATAAAACAGCCACTTTTGCACTATATCTCCACATTTAGGAAAAATGAAATTGTTTCCTCTGAGACAGGTATACTGGACACTTGAATCACGAACACAATTCATGGAAAGAACAAAATTTAGAGGGACAAGAACAGGGCTAAGTCACCTCATATTCTCAATATACCAGGGGTTTTTATTTAATTCTGATCCGTCAAAGAGGCACTATCCAAAATTCATTAAACTTTCCAGTTTTCCTGCTGAAGATCTGAAACACTCTCATCATAATATGTGCTTTCCAAGTTACTGGGTAAGAATTCCGGGTACTGCAGTTGAGGGGCAGTAAATGTCTTGGTGTAGATAAGTTAACAAAGAGCTCAAGTTAAGGAATCCAGGTCTTGCAGACAGTGTTTGCAGTGGAAGTTTTACAATGTTACAAGCCTTAGTCATGACCTTCAAGAAGATAACTGCAAGCTCTAGGAACTGTGATTTTCAAAGGGGATGTGGGAATGAGGGTTTTGATGGAAGCTTTCCAGAGCTGCAGCTGCTGAGCTTGTGGGTTTTTCATTGGTTGCCACTTGACAGAGGTAGGGTGGGAGAATAATTCTTTGAGGGCAAGTTCAGACAGTGAATAGTTCAAGGCTGCAGCCTGCCTAGGAACTGTGAGCAATGAATGGACACAAACCACAAATGTTAAAAGACACAATGGGTTTGATTTTTCAAGGTTTTAAGGGGCTGAAATCATTCTATTACTGTATAATAGCCATGCAGAGCAAAATTAACATGAAGTAATTAATAACAGTCAGCAACAGAGTTGAGGATGTTTTTTCCAAATTCTGTTCTTTTTTGCCACCACTTCTCATCATGGTAATAGTATAGTGGAAACAGCATGAACTTTTGTGTCAGGGAGACATAGATTTGGCCCTGTTACTTTGTGTGTGTGTGGCTGGGCCTCAATTTCACCTTCAACAGGAGACTAATACCTACCTTGCAGGGTTGTGCTTTTTGTTTTTCAGGAATCTTTTTTTTTTTAAATTAATTTTTATTGGAGTATGGTTGCTTTACAATGTTGTGTTAGTCTCCACTGCACAACAAAATGTACAGATATGCCCTCCCTTTTGGACTTCCCTCCCATTTAGGTGACCACAGTGCATTAGGTAGAGTTCCCTGTGCTATACAGTATGTTCCCATCAGTTGTCTATTTTATACATAGTATCAATAATGTATATGTGTCAATCCTAGTCTCCCAATTCCTCCCACCCCACCCCTTTCCCCCTTGGTATCCATACATTTGTTCTCTATGTCTGTGTCTCTATTTCTGCTTTGCAAATAAGATCATCTATGCCATTTTTCTAGATTCCACATGTATGCGTTATTATACGATATTTGCTTTTCTCTTTCTGACTTACTTCACTCTGTATGACACTCTCTAGGTCCATCCACGTCTCTACAAATGACCCAGTTTCATTCCTTTTTATAGGTGAGTAATATTCCATTGTATATATGTACCACATCTTCTTTATCCATTCCTCTGTCGATGGACATTTACATTGCTTTCACATCCTGGCTATTGTAATAGTGCTGCTATGAACATTGGGGTGCATGTGTTTTTTTTTTTGCGGTACATGGGCCTCTCACTGTTGTGGCCTCTCCTGTTGTGGAGCACAGGGCTCCCGACGTGCAGGCTCAGCGGCCATGGCTCATGGGCCCAGCCACTCTGCAGCATGTGGGATCTTCCCGCACCGGGGCACGAATCCGTGTCCCCTGCATTGGCAGGTGGACTCTCAACCACTGCGCCACCAGGGAAACCTTGCATGTGTTTTTTTGAATTATGGTTTTCTCTGGGTATATGCCCAGTAGTGGGATTGCTGGGTCATATGGCAATTCTATTTTTAGTTTTTTAAGGAAACTGCATACTGTTTTCCATAGTGGCTGTATCAATTTACATTCCCACCAACAGTGTATGAGGGTTACCTTTTCTCCACACCCTCTCCAGCATTTATTGTTTGTAGATTTTTTGATGGTGGCCATTCTGACTGGTGTGAGGTGATACCTCATTGTAGTTTTGATTTTCATTTTTCTAATAATTAGTGATGTTGAATATCTTTTCATGTGTTTGTTGGCCACCTGTATGTCTTCTTTGGAGAAATATCTATTTAGGTCTTCTGCCCATTTTTTGATTGGGTTGTTTGTTTGATATTGAGCTGTTGGCAGGGTTGTTGTGGGAATAAATGAGATAATGCATGTTAGGTGGCAGTAGATATAGCAGCAGCTCAGAAAATGGTAATTGCATTACCATTATCATAAAAATTGACACTCCTTTGTTATAAATAACTACACTACCATCTATGCAATTGTTATAGGTGAGCTGACCTACAGAGCAAGAAAAGCTATATTCAACTGCACATAAATCATTCATACTATTTAAAAAAAAAGTTCCTTTATGGTTTTGAGTTAGGATTTTTCAATTTAAATTTTATCAGTATAGCTTTTATGTCATTAAAATCTAGACTTTTATGGGTTCTTTCAGCATAGCAGAAAACATACTCTATGAGAGCTTTACAATGTCATGAACTCATTTTTGCTAAAGAGGAATACAGTTAGCTGTTTCCTCCCTGCCTCAGACAGATTTCACAATGATTCACCAATAATGAAAACCACCAGCTGCCATTCCTAATAAAACAGTCTACTGGAACTGCATACCTTATGGCAAACTCTAAGTTACATGCCCTCTTTGTATTTCTGCCTTTCTTCTCTAAGGCCAGTTAAAACCTGCCTTTCATAAATCTTAAGAAAGTAAATCAAAATAACCAATCCTGGAATCTGACCAAATACCAACCAAGATTACCTAAAATAGAATCAAGCAAGGGTCAGGGCATACATATACCCATCAGTCATTTCCCCTTCGACATTTAAATCATCTGTCCTCCAGGTATCATATTTTGTCTCCTCATGTTTTAACACCCATGATCTTCCCTGTATTTCATATATTTCCCTAGGGCAGGGGTTAGCAAACTGTGGCTAGTGGTTCAAAATCTGGTTCACTATCTGTTTTTGTACAGCCCACAAGAATGATTTTACATTTTTAAATAGTTGGGGGAAAAATCAAAATTAGAATAATTTTTCATGACATGTGAGAAATATATAAAATTGAAATTTCAGTGACCATCAATAAAGTTTTATTGGAACACATCCATGCTCATTTGTTCACATTATTATCTGTGGCCACTTCTGTGTTCTAATTATAGGGTTGAGTAGTTGCTATAGAGATCATCTGTCTGGCAAAGCCTAAAATATTTACTATCTGACCTTTTACAGCAGAAGTTTGTTGACACTGCCATAGGATGTCTTTCTCTTGGGAGGCAGTGAGGCAAATATACTTAAGCTTGACCTCCCTGTCCAGTTAGCCTTGGAAAGGAAATAGAGCCTAGTCTTACTTTTCAGTAAGGGTGGAAGGGAAGAGTAAAAAAAAATTGGCATAGGAGACAGGAGACATGGGTCTCAGATTTTGTTTTTATGGTGGTTCTAAACAATTATGTACTCAACTTCCCTAGTCCTATAAAATGGCTACACCCTGGTTGCGTTCAGTTTCTTTCTTCTTTCTTCTTTTTTTTCAAAGAAGTTCTCTTTTCAAACAGGCTTTTATTTATTTATTTATTTTAATTAATTAATTAATTTTTTGGCTGCGTTGGGTCTTCCTTGCTGCACGTGGGCTTGCTCTAGTTGCTGTGAGCGGGAGCTACTCTTTGTTGCGGTGCATGGGCTTCTCATTGCGGTGGCTTCTCTTGTTGCAGAGCACAGGTTCTAGGTGCACGGGCTTCAGTAGTTGTGGTTCGCAGGCTCTAGAGCACAGGCTCAGTAGTTGTAGTGCACGGGCTTTGTTGCTCCGTGGCATGCGGGATCTTCCTGGACCAGGGCTCAAACCTGTGTCCCCTGCACCGGCAGGCGGATTCTTAACGACTGTGCCACCAGGGAAGCCCTCTTTCTTCTTCTTCTTTTTTTTTTTTATACAGCAGGTCAGTTTCTTTTGTTTGAAAAAAAAAGTCAGTCTTTCACTGCCTTATTGGATTACCGTGATAATATGTGAAATACTACCCGCATCTCCTCCTTATTCTATTTCCCAAATCAATCCAGGGTCAGTGGAAGCAAAGGGAATAAGGTATTCCCAGAGGACTACAGGATGGAAGTTTAAAACCCAGTTTTAAACCTATGGAGATGAGCCCCCAGTGTGACCACATATCTACAACAATGAATAATTCACCCTGGTCTCTATAATGGCAGTACTTAGGGCATATGAAACTGAATCACTTGTTTTCTGGAAATTCCCTATTATAAGTATGACTGTTAACTACATAGTCTGAGAATGTCGATATTTGGGGAAATACCTTCTAAATTATAGCAGAAAAAAATAAGATCTAAAGCAGAAAAAAATAAGATCTAAAAATAAGATCTAAAGAGATGGTGATGGGATGGACAGAGACACTTTTATATTCAGAATAGAGCAGTATGCAGAAATCTGTATATTCACACAGATACTATCAGATGGCAAATACATTTCTAACCAGAGTTCCTAGCTCATGCATTTTCTACTGCAAAGGGAAATTCCTAAGCCAAGACTAGGTTATACAGTTGCACAGTAATAATTTTATCATAATCTATTTTAAAAATAATTTTTACCTTATTGGATTATGAAATAACTAAAACTTTTTACCATTCCAAGTCCTTGCTGTAGGGTAGGAAAGGTGTTTGATTTCATTGCCATAGATCTCCATTTTGCTAACTATACAGCTGATTTATATTTGTGTGGTAGAAGAAAATTAGCAGTTATTGGATACTGGTCTAATGTAGAAGGTTAAATTAGTTATGGGTACAATGATTACTCATCATTTAAAGTGGTGAACAGAGCTTGGAGTCTTGGCTAGCTTTTTGGTCACACTGCATTACTAAATCACTTTGGAACAGGTGCTCTCAAAGGGAAAGCAGGTTCTAAGAAAAGGCTAGAGTGAACGAGACATGCATGAATAAGAATGAACAATGATTTTTGTAAGTTGGGAGGACAAATAATTACTACAAAATGATTAAAATCACCTAAACTCATTAAAATTAGAGTTGGAAAAGCTCTTAGAGGACTTTAAGCCCAAGTTTCCTTCCTGGAAAGTCAACACACATGTCAGGTAGCCATTGTCCAGGTTCTGCCTCATCATTTCTGGTGGCAGTCAACTTCCCTTCCTCATCCATACCAACTCACTCCATTTTGGTACAACTCCAGTAATTACACAGTCAAAAATGCACAAGAAAGTAGATAAAAGAATACTGAGATAGAAAACAGGAGTTCCAAATTCCAACTCCAGCCTACATTAACTCTAGTTGTGTGACACTGAGAAAGTTTTTGGTGCTCTCTGGGCGTCAGTTTCCTAACTGTAAAATAGGGTCTTTTCCAGTTCTGAATTTCTCTGTATCTATAATGTCCATCTCATGCTATGGAAATGAAAATCAGTTGTGAGAAAGCTACAAAGACCTGTAGATTTTCTTCTTACATTTCTTATTTATGTCACACCTGGGCTGCCTCTGTATATTCCAACACTTTCTAAACTTCATCCTAACACTTGGTCTTTACCTCAGCTTTCCAGATTACGTAGCTTGATTTTGCTTTGACTGTTGATATCTCAACGTGACCAGGACTCAGAATTTGCCCTTTTATAGTCACTCAATAACAAAGACTGAGCTACAAAACCCACCTTGTGGCTCAGTTTGGCTTGCAGAATTCTGAAGTTAAAAAACAAAACAAAACCCAAACCAAACAAACAAAGGAAAAAACCCTGAGAAATATTTTACTGTTCTTACACATAACTAAAAAAATTCTTAAATCTTCAATAGAATGTTAGGAAGCTGCTCAATATTTGATTTGACTCTTTTTTATGATGAGAGCATATAGGCTGGAATAAACTTTGAGCTCAAGGAAATGCTGTATCTTTTATAAAAATGACAATGTACATTTGGTACAGTCTAAGCATATATCGAATTTTTTAGAAGCAAAAATGCTATATATTTTAATGTGATAGTAACTTGGCAAAGGTTGCAAATGCAACAGAAAAATGAATGACTATTTAGCATTTTATTTATGTAACTAAAGTGGATACAGTTAAAAAGACTGAATGTGCCTGGGGAACCTTCCTTTACTAAGCAATCATTATAACCTAAATCTACAGTGTTACATAACTAAAACAAAGTTTATTTTTTGTACAAATAAATACATTTAGTTATTTAAGTAAGATATTTAAAAATTAACTTTAATATCTTAGTTATAAACGTGAAAATAAACAATTTTTTTTTTACCTAATTAAGTCCAAAACCAAATTTTTTTTTTTAAATGAAAGGAATGGAGTCTAGGTGATAAAATGACTGCTAACAATTGACTGACTTGTTTGAAAAACATCATCAGGATATAAATATGTCACACTTCAGTAAAAAGTTGCATTAAAGAAATTACCCTTATGAATAGTTCACAGTAATGAGTTCTGAGTCGTCTCACTGGGCCGAACAATAACATTGAAACTCCTTACCATGGCCTGCAAGATGTGATCTTGCCTGCCTCTCCAGCATCTTTTCCTATCACTTTTCTCCTTCACGTCGTACTCTAGTTTCACTTGATCTCTTCCAAAGCATCGAACTTTTTTCTGCCTAAGTGTCTTTATATATGATTTTTCCTCTGTTCATAGTGCTCTTCCTTTTAATCATTGCTTGTCGAACTCTAAACTCTGTGTTGTGAAAAAGCAAGTAAAATTGTTCAAATGCTTCCTGCCTTCAGAGGTTTGGAAGCTCACACAGGAAGCTGAACTAATTCACTTAACATTCTCTAGATTCTAAACAGCGGTGCATCAGGAAAGACAGTGTTGAGGCATGAAATATAAACATGCATTAAAGTTCAGCAGGGGAGGATACCATGAGCAGGGATGGAGTGGAAGAGCTCTTCTGTTGTTTCCTGAGCAGCGCAGGTGTCATGATGCAGTCACGAAGTCTGTCCCCAAGCTACTAGGTGCAGCTGAAGAAGTGCTCACTCTTCTTCTTGACCCTGGGTCAAAGGGGGTGTAGGCTGGGTTTGGCCCACTGAAGAGATTTGTTTGGCGTGAAGTTGAAAAACATTTTTTGTTTTTTTTTTTAAGATTCATTTATTCATCAAACATTTACTGAGTATCTACTATGTGTGAGGCACATTTCTTAAATGCTAAGTATATAGCAGGGAATGAACACACAAAAACATACAAAGTCCCTACGCTTTTGGAACCTATATTCTAATGTGGAAGACAGGTAATAAACAAGAAAAAAATGTAGTATATTAGATCATGATATGTGCTAAAAAACAAAGCCAAGAGGGAAGTGGAAGGGTGTGTGTATGTGCGTGTGCGGCTACAAGTTTAGATAGTGTGGCCAAGGAAGGCCTCATGGAGAAGGTGACATTTGAGAAAAGGTAAGGGATGAATGGGTCATGGAAATACCCAGGAAAGAGCATTCCAGGCAAGGGAACAGCAAGGGTGAAGGTCATGAGCTGGTGTATTTGAGGAACAGGAGGCCACTGTGGCTGCACAGATGCGGTCAGAGAGCCTCACGGGGGCACTGGGAGGCTTCTGGCTTTCACTCTGAGTGAGATGGGAAGCTGGAGGGTTGTGAGCAGAGGAGCAACATGATCTGACTTGTGTTTCAATAAATAGATCCCTCCAGCTGTAAGAGAGAAAGCATGGAAGGAAAACCAGTTGGGAGGCTGCTGCAGTAATCCTGGAGAAAGATGATGGTGGTTTGGGCTACAGTAGTGCAACAGGAAATCACTAACAAGTGATCAGATTCTGCATATATTTTGAGGGTAGAGCCAACAGGATTTCCAGATGGATTAGATGTGGGGTTTGAAAGGAAGAGAGGAGTCAAGGACAACTCCAAAATTTCTGGCTTGAGCAAGTGGAAGAAAGGAGTTGCCAACATTTAAAATCAGAAGATTTAATAATCCACACTTCCATCTTCTCTCAAAACACTAGAAGATGTGGTCAATTATATATCTGCATTTTTCACAAGACAAAAATCAGCTGGAGCTGGGAAGCAGCTGTCCCCTGGAGAGAGGACACTGGCCCTCTGGTGCACTACAGGTCTCACTCCCTGTTGTCTTAAACCTGGCCTTTTGTATAAACAGCTGTTTGGACCTGCCTGACTGCTGCAGGCAGCTTGGGTTTGGGACCCCTGCCCAAAGTTCTCTCATAACTCCACTGTCATAAAAACACAATATAAACTTTCCCATAATTGTGACTGAAGAAAGTGAAGTTTTGACAAAGTATTTATTTAAAAACAGGGTATAAACAGGACATCTCTTATTCTAGTTTCCCCCTCCATAGTAATTTGACAGCAAGCTGGGACAGAGGTCTACCCTCTGTCACTCTTCTCAGTGAAAAGAGAAGCTCCTTGAAGAAAACCCTCTTCCGCATATTCCAACTTCAAGTCTAAATCCCACTCGCTTGACAGTCTATGTCCCCAGTGCCCAGGAGTGAGGTATAGTTCTGAACCATACCAGGTGGAGTACCACATCTCACTATACCTGTGATTTCTAAATAAGGGTGCTCTGAGGCCTAGGTTGGGTCAGAGGGGTATTGGCTCCAGGCTGGTGCTATCACCAACAAGCCTAGCGACCGGCAAATTACTTATCTTCTCTGAGCTTCTTTTGCTCATCAACAAAGAACAGAGGTGGACCACAGTAGGGCTTCTCCAACTCTAACATATGTATGAATCCCCTGCTGCAGATGGTTATTCAGCTTCACTTACATGAGGGTCACTGGCTTAGAATAAAGTGCCTGGTAACAAAGTCTCTGTGGAAGACCTGATATGTTTCCCTTTAGCAAATAAAAATAATGTGAACCCAAATGTCTTGTTTTGCTTTGTTTATCAGGAAGCTCAGAGCTAAATGCAATGTTCAATAATAACAAAAACAATTAACCTAACTCAGGGATTTGAGTACAACATTTTCCCCCTTCCTTCATATTCATCCTAATGGTTGTGATTTTATTTTTATCTGCTCAGTTGTAAATACATTTTGACTCTAGGCAACATCAAATCTTTCCAGATAGGGAGTGGGGCAGGAGGGAAGCACTGGAAGGAAGGGGCGGGGCAAAGGAAAGTGATTAAAAAAAATCTTTCCTACTTGATATTAGAAAAGTCAGCATTTAGGGTTTGTGAAAGAGATCAAATAATATAAACCTTATTGTCCTGCCTCAACCGCAAAGCAGTTTTGTCTCACAAAAGCAGCCATGAACAGTACAGGGCTGTAGACTGTTGAGGAGGATAAGTCCTACCAGGAAAATTCTTCAACGCAGCCTCTCTCTCTCTTACCTAATTATGATCATTTAGACATACAAATGATAAATCTCATGACCTGGATTAACTCCCCATAATAAAGAAGGATCATTTTTGATATCAAGGAGCATTTAAAGAAAAACATGTGCTAATCAATAACTCAAAAACCATGGGTAAAATAAGCATCAAGACAGATACTTTGTGGTAATAAATCAAAGCCCACTTTATAAACTTGCATTCAGCCAGCAGCCAGATAAGTACAATGAAGGGCTAGGATATCAATCCTCCTCTGGTGTCACAGGAAAACCCTGGCCTGGGAGTTAGGACACCCAGCTTGGTTTCCACCTAGTTTCATGACCTTGGGTAAGTCCTGTAACCAGCCCAGGTCTCATCTGTAAAATGAAGAGAATGTGGAGAGGACAGATTCAGAAGTTCTCACACCTTAGAGCTCCACTTACCCCATTTTGTCCCTTTGTTTAACTCAGGAGCAAGCCCACACATACTGAATGCTGGAGGCCAGAAGGCTATTCTCCAGTGAGCCCCCTGCAACTTCTTCCAACTGTTTAAGAATTGTGTTTGCTCCCAAACCTGTTAATATCTTTTGGACTTGAAATTATAATTACATAAATTTAATCAAATATTATGTAAGTCAATGAAATATCACAGTGACAGGCAGGAATTGTCTTCTACGCAAAGTACACTGAATAGTTAGAGAAGACCTGATAAAGGCAAATCACTTAAAATGGCTATCAAGGCAGGTATAGGTCAGACAATTCTAAAAGAATGGACAACAAATTGTAAAAATCTAGGATTCCTTCTAAAGTCTTTTTCTACTTTAACAAAATTGAAATAGGAAACCATAGAAAATGCAATCATTAAGGTATAATTAATGCAAGAAAATGTTAGGAAATTATAATCAGCAGATCTATTGATGTAATCAAAGAAAAGGCCTTGGCCCTACATCAAGGTTTCTATTACAATGGGAAAAGGAATAAGAACCACACTGAAATGTTACAGAGTCCTCTTGCTCTTATTTAAAACCAGATGCGGTAGGCAACAATGACACTGAAACAGCTTTCCAGGAAGTGGCTAGGGAGGGAGAGGGAAAGTGGAGGATGGGGTTAGGGTTGTGGGAGGGAGGGGCAGACAGACACACAGACACTACTTTTGACAGTCTGGCATGTCCTTGAATCCACTTCTGCAGAGAGTCATAGGTTCATGTCGACTAAGTTCCCAAGTAAGGATTTTTTTAACTACTAGAGCTAGTAGCTAAACTCTGCCCCTGCCTTCTCAGTTTTTTAAAAATATATATATTTGATAAATTAATGAGTAATAATGTTTGTTGAATTTACCTGGGCAATGGGCATTGAGAACAAGAACCCAGGATGCTTTGGTTTTATAAGAGTAAGGCATGCAGAGTGTGAGTAGTCCTAGGTAGAAATAATAGTATTCAAAAGCAAGACCAGCCTATAATTTTCTGCAGCACACCATGACATCATGGTTTATATGAGGCCAACTCCATAAATCAAGCTTTACCTAATTAGAGAGTCTTCTGCAGATCTACATTATTAGGGCAAATAATTAAAACTGCCTAGGCAATAATACAAGCCAGATCTGTTTACAAAAATGTTCTTTTCCCCCCAAAAAACTTAGTCTCACTACCACTTACAGATCTTTCACATTTAGTAAATTATAGACTTAGAGCATTTCTTTTAGTCTGACTTCACTTTCAAGGAATTCTTCAATTAACTTTACGTTGCTTTAAGCTGTTCATCCAACGAGAAAACAATCTGTGGTTTCTGACTCCTTTGCATGCCAATGGCTGCCATCCATGTTTGACTTTCAGACACACTGTCTCTTGAGAACCAGGCTCTGTTTACATAAAACCAGCCAGTTGTCATAGCATTTTGACAAGCACTATAGAAAAACAAGGAACAGTACTCCATAGTGGCTAAACTGGGAGAATTACCACTGCAATGGTGACTGCACTGGGGGCACACATGATATCCACACCCAACCACCTGGCCTGAGCCAGAAGGTAACACATACTCCACTTTCAACTGTGAACTTTCCATTTTCAGGCTCCATCTCTTTACCATCAATTCCTTCTTGTCCCTTCCCCTCTCTTCCTAAATGGCTAAAACACCAGCCACACCATGGAAAGGTGTGGCTCTTCTAACAACAGACAAAAATGCCAGTGGAAATCTAGGAAGCAAGAGATTGCACTGCCATTCCAATGGTTACAATGCATCTAGTGTCAGATCTTTAGCCAAATACAGTGTAATTAAAAAAACATGAGCTCAGAGGTGGGACCTTAGTCTCAAACTTTGAACTTTCTCAGACTCAGGTATAGCACCTCAGTTTTCTTTGCTTCTTAAGGCTCACTCACTGATGTTTTTAAAGAAGTACAAATAATAATTGGGCAGTGGAAAATAACCATGGGGACAAATGATGAAAACAAATGATTATCACAAGAAAAATGATCCTTTGGTTTTCTACCTGTTAGAGCTGAGTCAGGCAGAATGGAATCTCTCTCACTTTCCTTTCCCCTGGGTCTGGCCAGTTTCTAGGTGTCCCTCACCTATGTCTGTCCTATAGAAACACCTGTGAAGCCAACAGAATAATAAACTGGAGTGATGTTTTGAAGGACTCTTGAATATTCAGGCTCAATACAAGATGTACATGAGATTTTTTTCCCCCAAAATCATGCTCAATGCTGTTCCTGTAACAGGATGTGCAACTGTTGAAACTGCAGGCCTTTCCAAAGCAATAGAATGAACACTCTGGCAAAGCCAGACCATAACAAGCATGCAGGCAGAGGCGGAGGAACAAGAATGAATGCACAGGCCAGGTGAAGGCCAAGGGCTGATAGTGGACTTGGCACTAGTTCAACATGGGCTGGCAATGGATGGGAGGACCTATGGAAGGTCTACTCTTTTCTTCAGAATAGAACAGTACCTTGACCCCCTCTTAATGTTACTGCTTCTACACCCGAATTAAGACCTGTAGGATTTCTGAGATACCCAAAGTTATTCTAATACCATTCTTTCCCCCTGGTTTTCCCTCGCCATTTTTATTTAAAATTCCCATGTGAATTTTTAAGTGTTTTTTAAAATTAATTTTTATTGGAGTATAGTTGCTTTACAATGCTGTGTTAGTTCTTGCTGTATAGCAAAGTGAATCAGTCATACATATACATATATCCTCTCTTTTTTGGATTTTCTTCCCATTTAGGGCACCATGGACCACTGAGTAGAGTTCCTTGTGCTATACAGTAGGTTCTTGTTAGTTATCTATTTTATACATAGCAGTGTATATATAGCAGTCTCAATCTCCCAATTCATCTCACCCTCCCCTTCCCCCCCTTGGTAACCACAAGTTTGTTCTCTACATCTGTGTCTCTGTTTCTGCTTCGCAAATAAGTTGATCTCTACCGTTTTTCTAGATTTGACATATAAGCAATATTTTACAATATTGTTTTTCTCTTTCTGACTTACTTCACTCTGTATGACAATCTCTAGGTCCATCCATGTCTCTGCAAATGGCACTATTTCGTTCCTTTTAATGGCTGAGTAATATTCCACTGTCTATATGTACCACATCTTCTTTATCCATTCCTCTGTCGATGGACATTTAGGTAAAAATCCCCATGTGAATTTTATTATGTTTTGTTTCCAAGCTATTACAACTTCTTTATAGAAAAAGAGGATGGGTATAACTATGTCTGTCTCATGTCTGCTCTCTTTCTCTCTCTCTCCCTCTGAAAAACAAACACAGATACACACACACACACACACACAGAGCTAGCATCCAAGCTATTCTTCCTTCTCCATTGAAAAGATAAGTGTTTTCTGGACAGCTGCATGTAAAAGAATGAAATTAGAACACTCCCTAACACCATACACAAAAATAAACTCAAAATGGATTAAAGAACTAAATGTAAGGCCAGACACTAACAAACTCTTAGAGGAAAACATAGGCAGAACACTCTATGACATAAATCATATGACAGCAAGATCCTTTTTGACCCACCTCCTAGAGAAATGGAAATAAAAACAAAAAAAAAAAAAACAAATGGGACCTAATGAAACTTAAAAGCTTTTGCACAGCAAAGGAAACCATAAACAAGACGAAAAGACAACCCTCAGAATGGGAGAAAATATTTGCAAATGAAGCAGCTGACAAAGGATTAATCTCCAAAATTTACAAGCAGCTCATGCAGCTCAACATCAAAAAAACAAACAACCCAATCCAAAAATGGGCAGAAGACCAAAATAGACATTTCTCCAAAGAAGATATACAGACTGCCAACAAACACATGAAAGAATGCTCAACATCATTAATCATTAGAGAAATGGAAATAAAAACTACAATGAGATATCATCTCACACCGGTCAGAATGGCCATCATCAAAAAAATCTACAAACAATAAATTCTGGAGAGGGTGTGAAGAAAAGGGAACCCTCATACGCTGTTGGTGGGAACGTAAATTGATACAGCCACTATGGAGAACAGTATGGAGGTTCCTTAAAAAGCTAAAAATAGAACTACCATATGACCCAGCAATCCCACTACTGGGCATATACCCTGAGAAAACCATAATTCAAAGAGTCATGTACCACAATGTTCATTGCAGCTCTATTAACAATAGCTAGGATCTGGAAGCAACCTAAATGTCCATCGACAGATGAATGGATAAAGAAGATGTGGCACATATATACAATGGAATATTACTCAGCCATAAAAAGAAACGAAACTGAGTTATTTGTAGTGAGGTGGATGGACCTAGAGTCTGTCATACAGAGTGAAGTAAGTCACAAAGAGAAAAACAAATACTGTATGCTAACACATCTAAAAAAAAAACAGTCATGAAGAACCTAGGGGCAGGACGGGAATAAAGACACAGACCTACTAGAGAATGGACTTGAGGACACGGGGAGGGGGAAGGGTAAGCTGTGACAAAGTGAGAGAGTGGCATGGACATATATACACTATCAAATGTAAAATAGATAGCTAGTGGGAAGCAGCCACATAGCACAGGGAGATCAGCTCAGTGCTTTGTGACCAGCTAGAAGGGTGGAATAGGGAGGGTGGGAAGGAGGGAGATGCAAGAGGGAAGAGATATAGGGATATATATATAACTGATTCACTTTGTTATAAAGCAGAAACTAACACACCATTGTAAAGCAATTATACTCCAAAAAAAATGTAAAAAATAAAACCCAAAACACCCCCCCCAAAAAAAAACCCCAACGCAGCCAAAATAAATAAATAAATTTATTAAAAAAAAAAAAAAAGATAAGAGTTTTGGGCACTTCCTGCCGGTCCAGTGGTTAAGATTCCACGCTCCCAATGCAGGAGGCATGGGTTTGATCCCTGGTCAGGGAACTAAGATCCCACACGCTGCATGAAAGTTTTATAAAATACCAGAAATTTTTTCTTTAACTTGCAAATCATTGTGTCTATAGAATTATGTTTATGTCTGTTCTGAGATTTTAAAAACACAAACCAAAGATACCTGTTATAAAATATACTGATTTGTTCAAAGCATTGCTTTATGGACTGCCAGCCCTTTTCTAAAATGGGGTCATAATGCAGATCTTGGCTTCAAAGAGCTCAAGATAACTCCTCTCCTGCCTCTTTGTTCTCTCTAATACTTAGATTCTCCAAATAAAACAAAATGTTATAGGAATTTTCTCTGCAGTGAGGCAGTCCTGAAGTTTGGAAAAGGGTTCCTTTTCTCTTGAAGTTTTTTGCCTAATCCTGTGCTCCATTAGCTTACTTCTTGAAGTAAAGGTGGTAAAGATGCCTAACTTGGAAGGAAAAAATGAACCAAGAGGGATATAGTTGAGGGTATAAAAACATTAATTCTGGGCTTCCCTGGTGGCGCAGTGGTTGAGAGTCCGCCTGCCGATGCAGGGGACACGGGTTCGTGCCCCGGTCCGGGAGGATCCCACATGCGGAGCGGCTGGGCCCGTGAGCCATGGCCGCTGAGCCTGCGCGTCCGGAGCCTGTGCTCCGCAATGGGAGAGGCCACAACAGTGAGAGGCCCGCATAACGCAAAAAAACAACAACAACAACAACAAAAAACATTAAATCTTACTTCTTAGAAACGCCAAAGAATGAACTTACTATGTATAAGGAGAACTCCAGGGTGTGTCACCAGAAACTCAAGTACTTTTGACAGTTTTGTTCGATTCCTAGAAAAGCCGTGGCAAAGGGATGACTGTGTTCTCAAGCTCTAGGTGAGAGAAGCGAGCTGGGGAGTTCTGCATTGGGATCTGAGGTCTAGGTAATCAACAGGCCTTGAAAAGTAGAGCCTATTGACACAAATAAAACCCTAAATTATTCATTACCTTCTAATAAAATACCTCTTAGTAAACAGCAACATGTTTAGTGGCTTGGTAAGTTTTAAATTAAATCATTAAAAGTAAACATGTTGGGCTTCCCTGGTGGCGCAGTGGTTGAGAGTCCGCCTGCTGATGCAGGGGACACGGGTTCGTGCCCCGGTCCGGGAAGATCCCACATGTCGCGGAGCGGGTGGGCCCGTGAGCCATGGCCACTGAGCCTGCGCGTCCGGAGCCTGTGCTCCGCAACGGGAGAGGCCACAACAGTGAGAGGCCCGCGTACCGCCAAAAAAAAAAAAAAAAAGTAAACATGTTCAAAACACTTTAAAACTATGTGAAAAAAAATGTTATCAGTTACTATTCATTTTCAACCTGATGTTCCTTTTGGTGGGAGTCAGGTGAGAGGTTCCTTCCTTCTAATTATATCTTTATGTGTTTTAGGCTTTGGCAAAAAAATACCACCCCATCTGCAGCTCTCAAAAGAAGAATGGCCAAAACAATGTTGGGCCTCATGTACTCTATCTCAGGCCTTCAAAATACCCAGAGCTTAATAAATCAATTCCGTTTCTCTGCTGATGGCATCTAACTTCCTTTGGAAATTCAGGGACTAAGGAGAAAATATTCTGGCTTTCTAGTGTAAACTTGTACAGATTTTGAACTTACAGCTTCTGGCTATAAACTTGTCTTCTACCAAGAAGCCACAGTACTGGACCGTAAGTGAGATAATCCAGCTTTTAGAAGATCTGCAAATGATTTACTTAAAGAATAGCAAAGTGAATTGCAAAGAATTATCTAAGAGCAAATAAAATAAATGAAGATACACTGTTTTTAAAAGGTTGCATGGGGAAATGAAGACATCATAGCCACATAATTTTAGAAAATAAAATTACAAGGTACATGATATGCTAGCAAAGTTCTCGATTATAGTAAGGCTTTCCAGGAAATAAGAAAACTTGTATGGCTATTACCCAGGGTGATTACTGAATCAAAGATATTACTCAGAAAGTAAAATTGCACATAATACATAGACATTTCAAGCCAGTTTCCTTGTGCCACATTCCCCCTACCCTTAATCTCATACTAGCCACTTCCTCTAACTGAAAAAAAAACCACTGTAGCTTTCTGGAATTCACCCATAAATTCCAAGTGAATAAAAAAAAAAATGAAAATAAGCCATAAAGTCAGATGACAATATGATGAAAATTCTCTTACTCTTTAATGTTGCAATAACAGCTTGAAAGAAAGATTATACTCCTACAGAATGTAAATGATGCTCTTACACAAACACCCATCAGCTTACCTTTATATCATTTAAAGAGAAGAATTTTAAATAAAAAAGGGGTGGAAAGATAGTCAAACGTTACACTTAAATCTAGAAATAATTTTAGAGAAAGAACTTTTCATCTTTAAGTAGACCACAATACCACAAATTAACTTTAAATGGCAGGTAATCCAATATTTCTCAGGTTTCTTTATTAACTAACTCTTCAGAGAAGATCTTAGTATACATGTTGCTGGTAACACAAAGTACATACGGAGGAATTTCATTCTTTGGTTACTATGGTGCTTCTTGCTCTCATATGGTAAGGTGGGTGCCAGGTAGATCTGAGCACATAAAGAGGACAGAGGGTTAAAGAGGATAAAAAGGTGTTGAAAGGATGCGATGAGCTAACAGTTACTAATAATGGGAGCGATAACTGCAGTACAGGTATGATTAACGTATGTTAAAGCCTCATCTAGCTTTACTGCTCCTATCGATATCAGAGCCTCAGAAACCTTTTGCTGATCTAACATGTTAGTTGTTTCAGCTCTGTATAATGTACAGACTTAGTTGTTCTCTTCTCTTAGTTGCACTTGCTTCATTTTCAGCTTAACTGGTAATCAGAGCCATAAAAATTTTAAAATATTTTGTAAATACTGCTTTTTAATGATAGACATTTTCAGGACACATAATTTTGACAGAGGAGAATATCAAAATGAACTTGCTATAGAAGCCTATTTTAAAAATTAAAGTATATTTGATTTATAATATTATGTTCATTTCACATGTACGGCATAGTAATTCAGTATTTTTGTATATTATACTCCATTATAAGTTATTATAAGATAATAGTTATAATTCCTTGTGCTAAAAAGTATATCCTTGTTGCTTATCTTTTTTATACACAGTAGTCTGTATCTGTTAATCCCCTGCCTCTAATTTGTCTCTCCTCCTATAAGTCTTTAAGAATACACACAGACACACATACACACTCACAAACTGTGAATTTGAAAAATGAACACAAATTCATTTAAAGGTCTCCACTGTAGCTTAAAATTAAACCAAATCTCAGGTAAATATGAAATGGTTCATAAGGAAGCTGTGGACTATAATTAGATGAGGACACTCAGATTAATGTTTTAGACACAACTAATTCTCACTTGGTTATTGGATAACAAAGATCGAGGTGTTGTAAAACCTGAATCTGTTCCTAGAAGCACTGTTAAGAAAGGGAATAAAGGAAATGTGTGCTTCATAAATTTAGAGCAACATTTCACATAGAACAACTAAAGAGATTCAAGAAATAAGTAAAAGGATAAAATGGAGCCTTGGGCAGCCACAGTCTACAAATTTCATGGACTTTACATATTAAAGAGCCTCTTAGTGTGCTCTTAATTTATATGCATATGTGCATGAATGGTTATTTTAGCTTCACGCTCACAGAAGATTAGAAGTATCACATTAGGGAAGAAGGTTCAGAGAGGTACCCTCACAGGAGTCTGCCAGTCTTCCTAGCCAGGAAATCAGAGAGCTATAAAAAGCTGGCCCAGTAGCCCCAAAACACAGCAATCAGAAGCTGTATAGTACAGTGGTAAAAAGACCTATGTATCCAAAAGAGCCTGAGAGGACCATCACACATAGGAGGTGCTAAATAAACACATGCTGAAAAGAAGTAACCTGAATGATGACCTTGAGTCATCAAAAAAAGTTTAAATATGGTTAGCATATGTTCTTTTAAGGCAAATAAACGGAAATATTTTAGAAAATATTTTCATCTAAACCAGTTAAAATAATATATATATATACTTAAAGGTCTCTCAATGTGGTTGACATTATTTTACATTTATGATACCTCCCCTCATTTATCAGATACTTCATGAGTGACTACTGTGTACCTGGCAGTATGACAATGGTCACAGGTACAAAATGAGCAAAAGCAGACAGTCCCTAAATTCATGGGGCTTCAGCCCAGTCAAGGCAAATAGATGGGAACACTGAGGCACAGGGCATTTAAGAGCCAATTTCTCTTCTGTAATGTCAGTCATAGCTGTAGCAATTTTTACTTCAATAATCTCAGCATTCAGTTTCAAGGACCATGAGAATCCTAGAAGCAATGAACTTGAGATTGAGAATATTTTAAAAATATTTTTTCAACTGTTTAGAAAGAACTAATTTTAGAAAAGAAACAAAAAGAATATGGTCATTCCATTTTCTATTAAATTTAATTTTAAATATTTTCTATACTTTATCTAATAAAATTTATTGACCTTGAAATAGGACTGCTGTCAGAATATGCCTAGTGGATACAGAAATCAATTTACCACTGGTGTCTTAGTCTTGATAGCAACTCATTTTGTAAATATCAGCCACATATGTCTGCCTTTTGTGATGGCAATTTAGCTGAGCTGAAACTGAATTGAGTGTATGAGATTTGGCATTGGGTGGGGAATCTGAATTATTCCTTAAGCATCAGAACTTCTCCCAGTCTTCACAGTATTAGGAAGGATTCTTACCTCCAGATGCTCCTACCCATTACTGAGTGACATATTCCTTTAAAGCCTTCTAATTTTCTCTAAAGTTACAAGATACTACACTAGAATGCTGAAATTTTCTCTGGATGACCAGTTTCTTTGGAGATACAAAGAATATTTTGTTTAGTTTTGGGCTTTTGATGTCATTAATGAGAAACTAGAGATTCTCAGGAAAGAAAAACAGCATTGAAATTAATTTATTTTTATACAAATCATATCTAGCAGACCTCGTGTATGGTTGACAAGAGAGTAATTCTACCAATCTCCTTTCTAATAAAAGGACCAGAAAGAACTTTTGGATATTTTATCCTTTTGGAATATGGAAGACAGATGAAGGTGTTAAAAATCCAACTCAGTATAGAATCAACCAATATTTTGGTTTTTTTAAATTGTTTTTTGAATACTTTGAGTTAAAGGATACTGTTCATTCCTGCTCCCCATTTACCATTCCCCTCACAAAGGTTTTCAAAAGAAATCTAATTTAGGTGAATGATTACTGGTATGGGAATAATCAGAATCTCTGTATGAGAAAGCATCTACACAATATCATATGTTACCACACATAAGGCAGCTGTGACTAAAATGGGAAGTTCTCTTTATTAAAAAAAAAACACTCCAATATTAAAATATTCAAACTTGCATTTAAAAGTCTAATGTAAATATATATGTATCCATCCATTCATTCAACCAAAACATGGTGCTTTGCAGAGCATAAATGGTCATCACCCTATGTGTTCTGGGATCTGTGGGGTGAGACCTATCCCTGGGTAGAGATGGGGTAGCCTTCTGATGTAGAAGGAACCTTGCTTCGACCACGAAACTTTTAAAATAGAATGTCAATGTCATCCTCATATGCCAATGTTCCATGGTCTCAAAAGGATTTATAACTACTAATCACCAGTTATTAAGGTTAAAAAATTAAAACTGAGGAGAGGGAAGAAATAATAGACCAGTAGAGTGAAAGGAATATGGCACCCAACTGGTTCTCCGGGTATTTAAAGTTCTATCTTTTTATCAAGTTAATCTTTAGAAGAAAACATACAAAAAATTCCCAGTCAAGAAGCACTGGGAAAGTCATAATGCTGGGAATGGGGTTTTTAGGCTCTGGTTGTTTGTTACTCAATAGATCAACATGTACCTAGTTCTACAGAAAGAAAAACCTTCCCCCAAGGGAAAAAGAACTGCTAGGATTCATGACCCACCTACCTTTGCAGAAGGTGTACCAAATACAGACATCCATCTTATGAGTGAAAAGATCCAGAACATCAAGGAGAAGTCATTTGATATTATGACGTGCCCCTCTGTCCCTATCATTATGCTCACTTTTGGAGGCTTCAATCTTCTATTATTATGGACTATAAGCTCTGGTACCATCTCTGCGCCACAGACTCCTGGCTTTATACTTCTAAATTTATATATTTTGTTTCTTCTATTTAAAAACTATCTTTTAAAATGAACAAATTCTGAAGACTGAAAACACTGATCCAAAAGAAAAGCTCTCTGATGATACAGAACTCTTTTCTCAAGATGTATTGTCCATCAACATTTTGAGGAATATCAGATTTTCACCAAATACATTAGGAAGCCACTGCTCTAAACTTGGTTGGAGTTTTTGAAGTAAGCCCAATCCTTTCTAAATACAACTAAATATAATAACTCTTCCCTACCAGAGGGCAGACGGCAGAAGCAAGAAGAACTACAATTCTGCAGCCTGTGGAAGGAAAACCACATTCACAGAAAGACAGACAAAATGAAAAGGCAGAGGACTATGTACCAGATGAAGGAACAAGATAAAACCTCAGAAAAACAACTAAATGAAGTGGAGATAGGCAACCTTCCAGAAAAAGAATTCCAAATAATAATAGTGAACATGATCTAGGACCTTGGGAAAAGAATGGAGGCAAAGATCGAGAAGATGCAAGAAATGTTTAACAAAGACCTAGAAGAATTAAAGAACAAACACCTAGAAGAACTAAAGAAAAAACAAACAGAGATGAACAATACAATAACTGAAATTAAAAATACACTAGAAGGAATCAATGGCAGAATAACTGAGGCAGAAGAATTGATAAGTGACCTGGAAGACAGAATGGTGGAACTCACTGCCGTGGAACAGAATAAAGAAAAAAGAATGAAAAGAAATGAAGACAGCCTAAGAGACCTCTGGGACAACATTAAATGCAACAACATTTGCATTATACAGGTCCCTGAAGGAGAAGAGAGAGAGAAAGGACCCGAGAAAATATTTGAAGAGATTATAGTCGAAAACTTCTTAACATGGGAAAGGAAATGAAATAGCCACCCAAGTCCAGAAAGCACAGAGAGTCCCAGGCAGGATAAACCCAAGGAGAAACATGCTGAGACACATAGTAATCAAATTGACAAAAATTAAAGACAAAGAAAAATTATTGAAAGAAGCAAGGGGAAAATGACAAACAACATACAAGGGAACTCCCATAAGGTTAACAGCTGACTTCTCAACAGAAACTCTACAAGCCAGAAGGGAGTGGCACGATTTATTTAAAGTGATGAAAGGGAAGAACCTACAACCAAGATTACTCTACCCAGCAAGGATCTCATTCAGATTCGATGGAGAAATCAAAAGCTTTACAGACAAGCAAAAGCTGAGAGAACTCAGCACCATCAGACCAGCTCTACAACAAATGCTAAAGGAACTTCTCTAAGACAGAAACACAAGAGAAGAAAAGGACCTACAAAAACAAACCCATCACAATTAAGAAAATGGCAATAGTAACATATATATCAATAATTACCATAAACGTGAATGAATTAAATGCTCCAACCAAAAGACACAGGCTTGCTGAATGGATGGAAAAACAAGACCCATATATATGCTGTCTAGAAGAGACACACTTCAGACCTAAGGACACATACAGACTGAAAGTGAGGGGATGGAAAAAGATACTCCATGCAAATGGAAAACGAAAGAAAGCTGGAGTAGCAATACTCATATCAGATAAAATAGACTTTAAAATAAAGAATGTTATAAGAGACAAGGAAGGACACTACATAATGATCAAGGGATCAATCCAAGAAGAAGATATAACAATTATAAATATATATGAACCCAACAGAGGAGCACCTCAATACATAAGGCAACTGTTAACAGCAATAAACGAGGAAATCGACAGTAACACAATCATAGTGGAGAACTTTAACAACCTCACCTACACCAATGGACAGATCATCCAGACAGAAAATTAATAAGGAAACACAAGCTTTAAATGATACAATAGAGCAGATAGATTTAATTGATATTTATAGGACATTCCATCCAAAAACAGCAGATTACACTTTCTTCTCAAGTGCTCACAGAACATACTCCAGGATAGATCACATCGTGGGTGACAAATGAAGCCTCGGTAAATTTAAGAAAACTGAAATCATATCCAGCATCTTTTCCAACCGCAATGCTATGAGATTAGAAATCAATTACAGGGAAAAAACTGTAAAAATCACAAACACATGGAGGCTACACAATACATTACTAAATAACCAAGAGATCACTGAAGAAACCAAAGAAGAAATAAAAAAATACCTAGAGACAAATGACAATGAAAACACAATGATCCAAAACCTATGGGATGCAGCAAAAGCAGTTCTAAGAGGCAAGTTTATAGCAATACAAGCCTACCTCAAGAAACAAGAAAAATCTCAAATAAACAATCTAAACTTAAACCTAAAGAGACTAGAGAAAGACGAAAAAACAAAACCTGAAGTTAGTAGAAGGAAATAAATCATAAAGATCAAAGAAGAAATAAATGAAATAGAAACAAAGAAAATAGCAAAGGTCAATAAAACTAAAAGCTGGTTCTTTGAGAAGATAAACAAGATTGATAAACCTTTAGCCAGACTCACCAAGAAAAAGATAAAAAAAGATTGATAAACCTTTAGCCAGACTCATCAAGAAAAAGAGGGAGAGGACTCAAATCAATAAAATTAGAAATGAAAAAGGAGAACTTGCAACGGACACCGCAGAAATACAAAGCATCCTAAGAGACTACTACAAGCAACTCTATGCCAATAAAATGGACAACCTGGTAGAAACAGACAAATTCTTCGAAAGGTATAACCTTCCAAGACTGAACCAGGCAGAAAGAGAAAATAGAACAGACCAATCACAAGTAATGAAATTGAAACTGTGATTAAAAGTCTTCCAACAAACAAAAGCCCAGGACCATGGCTTCACAGGTTAATTCTATCAAACGTTTAGGGAAGAGCTAACACCCATCCTTCTCAAACTCTTCCAAAAAATTGCAAAGGAAGGAACACTCCCAAACTCATTCTATGAGGCCACCATCACCCTGATACCGAAACAAGACAGAGATACTACAAAAACCGAAAATTACCGACCAATATCAATGATGAATATGGATGCAAAAATCCTTAACAAAATATTAGCAAACAGAATCCAACAACACATTAAAAGGATCTTATATCATAATCAAGTGGGATTTATCCCATGGATGCAAGAATTCTTCAATATATGCAAATCAATCAATGTGATACACCATATTAACAAACTGAAGAATTAAAAACCATATGATCATCTCAATAGATGCAGAAAAAGCTTTTGACAAAATTCAACACCCATTTATGATAAAAACTCTCCAGAAAGTGGTCATAGAGGGAACCTAACCTACCTCAACATAATAAAGGCCATATATGACAAACCCACAGCAAAAATCATTCTCAATGGTGAAAAACTGAAAGCATTTCGTCTAAGATCAGGAACAAGACAAGGAGGTCCACTCTCACCACTATTACTTAACATAGTTTTGGAAGTCCTAGCCACGGCACTCAGGGAAGAAAAAGAAATAAAAGGAATACAAATTGGAAGAGAAGAAGCAAAACTGTCACTATTTGCAGATGACGTGATACTATACAAAGAGAATTCTAAAGATGCCACCAGAAAACTACTAGAGCTAATCAATGAATTTGGTAAAGTTGCAGGATACAAAATTAATGCACAGAAATCTCCTGCATTCCTATACACTAATGATGAGAAATCTGAGAGAGAAATGAAGGAAACACTCCCATTTACCATTGCAACAAAAAGAATAAAATATCTAGGAATAAACCTACCTAGGGAGACAAAAGACCTGTATGCAGAAAAGTATAAGACACTGATGAAAGAAATCAAAGATGACACAAACAGATGGAGAGATATACCATGTTCTTGGATTGGAAGAATCAATATTGTGAAAATGACTATATGACCCAAAGCAACCTACAGATTCAATGCAATCCATATGAAATTACCAGTGGCATTTTTTTTACAGAAGTAGAACAAAAAATCTTAAAATTTGTATGGAGACACAGAAGACCCCGAATAGCCAAAGTGGTCTTGAGGGTAAAAAACGGAGATAGAGGAATCAGGGTCTCTGACTTCAGACTATACTATAAAGCTACAGTAATCAAGACAATATGGTACTGGCACAAAAACAGAAATATAGATCAATGGAACAGGATAGAAAGCCCAGAGATAAACCCACACACCTATGGTCAACTAATCTATGAAAAAGGAGGCAAGGATATACAATGGAGAAAAGACAGTCTCTTCAATAAGTGGTGCTGGGAAAACTGGACAGGTACATGTAAAAGTATGAGATTAGATCACTCCCTAACACCATACCCAAAAATAAACTCAAAGTGGATTAGAGACCTAAATGTAAGGCCAGATACTATAAAACTCTTAGAGGAAAACATAGGCAGAATGCTCTAGGACATAAAGCACAGCAAGATTCTTTTTGACCCACCTCCTAGAGAAATGGAATTAAAAACATAAACAAACAAATGGGACCTAATGAAACGTAAAACCTTTTGCAAAGCAAAGGATCCTACAAACAAGATGAAAAGACAACCCTCAGAATGGGAGAAAATATTTGCAAATGAATTAACGGACAAAGGATTAATCTCTAAAATATATAAACAGCTCATGCAGCTCAATATTAAAAAAACATACAACCCAATGAAAAAATAGGCAGAAGACCTAAATAGACATTTCTCCAAAGAAGACATACAGATGGCCAAGAAGCATATGAGAATCTGCTCAACATCACTAATTATTAGAGAAATGCAAATCAAAACTACAATGAGGTATCACCTCACACCAGTTAGAATGGGCACCATCAGAAAATCTACAAACAATAAATGCTGGAGAAGGTGTGGGGAAAAGGGAACCCTCTTGCACTGTTGGTGGGAATGTAAATTGATACAACCACTATGGAGAACAGTATGGAGGTTCCTTAAAAAACTAAAAATAGAATTACCATATGACCCAGCAATCCCACTACTGGCCATATACCCAGAGAAAACCATAATATAAAAAGACGCATGCACTCTAATGTTCACTGCAGCAATATTTACAATAGCCAGGGCATGGAAGCAACCTAAATGCCCACTGACAGATGAATGGATAAAGAAGATGTGGTACATATATACAATGGAATATTACTCAGCCATAAAAAGGAATGGAATTGGGTCATATGCAGAGACGTGGATGGATCTAGAGACTGTCATATAGAGTGAAGTACGTCGGAAAGAGAAAAACAAATATCGTATATTAACGCATATATGTGGAACCTAGAAAAATGGTACAAATGAACCAGTTTGCAGGGCAGAAATAGAGACACAGATGCAGAGAACAAACGTATGGACACCAAGCGGGGGAATTGGCGGGGTGGTTGGTGGTGGGATGAATTGGGAGATTGGGATTGACATACATACACTAATATGTATGAAATAGATAACTAATAAGAACCTGCTTTATAGAAAATAAATAAAATAAAATTCAAAAATTCAAAACAAAACAAAACATAAACCAAAAAAAACTCTTCCACTTCCTGAAGTTCTAATAAGCAAAATTGATGGAAATAAAGAGGTAGGTTTCTTTCAATAGTTTTTTTTTTTTTTTGTACAGAGAAATATATTTATTTATATGACATTTCCCTTGTTTCCTAGACCCTCTCTCTCCCTCTCTCTCTCTGTCTCTGGCTCTGGCTCTCTCTCTCTCTCATATTTTTTGTCTTCAAGACAGAGCATACTCTGGAGGTCAATGTTGTGGGAAAATACAAACTGAGAAATCAGAAAAACCAAAGTTTATATCATTTGATAAAAATAGTAATAATACTTTACCAAATGGAAAACTCCATCAAATGAAATGTCACTCCAATCAGACGACTTACCTAAAAACAAGAGTGTTAGAAGAAAGTGAGAACTTAGTATTATATTCAACCCTCAATAGACTAGATTTCAAAAGACATGGCAGGTATCTTAAATTGATGGACTATCCAAAACGAACAAACTACACCAGGTCAGGAAACACTAATTTCTTCAGAAATGGTAATTAATGTTAGAAAGGAAATAGCAAACAGGGAGCAAAGGCAATGAAGAACGGAAGTGGTATCTACTTTCAAATCACTTGACTCTCATATATATTTTAAGAGGCCAGTTTTGAAAATGTGGACACATATGCATATAAAGGCCATGGCTAAACTGTGGCCATATATGCATGTTACTTTCTCTCCCAAGACCTCTGGTTACTGTCTTAAAGAGAGACTGCCCAAAGCTGCAAACTTTCAAATAATTTCACCTCATATGACTAAAGAAAAAGGTGCCACTGTATCAAGTGCTACTGTAATTTCCTCTGTTGATTTTCCTTCGCCCTTAACACTTAGATGTTTTGGCTCTTTGCTTTTTTTTCCCCAAAGTGAACACTGATGTTCATGAAAGGTGCCAGATTAACAACCAGGGGAAATTAAGAGCTTGCTCTATCAAGAGAAAAGCCTCAGTGTAGTGGAGGTGATGAAAGTTTCCCCTATACTGTGCTTGCCTATGTATGTTAGCTCTGACCCATGGTCACCCCAGCTCTCCAGTTTTCACGGTCCATTAATGCCTTTGATTACTCACACTGCTAACAGGGGCAGGCAATCTTGTTCCTGCTTTTAATGCTATCATTATTATTACCACTACTGTGATCTCAAACTTCCTCAGAGAAATTATGTCGGAATTTATATTAGCCATTATTTTGTTTCAGGACAACAGGAAAATAAAATGAACTGAAGATAAATCTTATATTATTAAGTAATATTGCAGGTTTGGTTCAAAGCCATTAATTTCTTCAAACAGGAGGCAAAATCTTGAGGGGTCAAATTGAAACAGGCCCTGCTACATTCAGTCACCTGCACCCAATCTGAATTCCCATTCAGGGACATTCTAATATTTAACGGCCACACATCTTTTATTTTTCTTTTGAGTCTACCATAAACCAGTCAACTTTATTATTCATTAGCAACTATGTAAAGGTGGGGTGGATGTTGAGGCTAAAACTATTATCTATGAGATCTGGAAATCACTGTCAGTCAAACAGAGAAAAAGATCTCTTTCTTGTATTTATAGGTAGGTGTTCCAGGTTTCTGAATTGTCTGAGTATTTTGTAAGTACTGATCATTAATTAATCTCTCCTATATCCAGGGATCTGTGAAATCATTTTGCTTCATCTAGTCAGTTATCCAACAACTATTTCATGTTGGCACTTTCTGTTCTATGCCGGTTCTTCATGCAAAATATAAGGGCCAGAGCAAGACAATAATGCTTTTCCTATCTAGATTTTATAACAATAAGGGAAACAAAGCCAACAAACACATGCAAAATATTAACGTAACAATGAAGTAATACACTGAATGCTGCTGACTAATAGACCAATAATTACTTGGTAATTATTTGAAATGATCACAGTATTAATCCCACAGTTTTTCCCTGTCTTTGCCTTTTTGTTAAAGACCAAATTCTCTGTAGCTAGAGTATCCATTTTGACATGGCTAGCTTTTTCTATAATTTATAATCTCTAGAAGAGGTGGAGAATGAGAATTGCAGGGCACCAATGACTACAGCAAACACACAGTAACAATTAGATGAAGGGTGCCCTAACTGCATCTCAGACGGAAGTCTTGGAAAATTTTTAGTTTGGGAACTTTGACTGTTTTTTCCTTTGCCATGCACAGACTTTATCAAGTGAGTCCTTACAGTATTAAAACATTTGGCACTAGCTCAAGTCTATGCTATTGCTGGCAAGGGATCTAACTGGGAAAGAGGGGTGGAGTAGTTACCTTTATCAGGAAAGACCTTAACTTTATGGAAAAGCTCTTTCCTCCCCACTGCTTAAGTAGCTTTACTGAAAGACTTAAACCCAGATGTGAGAAGAGAGATTATCTCCAAGAGCAGCAGCAATTTATTGTAATTATGTTAGTACAAAGATTAGGAAGGTGGAAAATATTATGCTAACTTAGCAGATGAGAAGGGCAACGCCCTGTATATAGGTCCCATGGCAAGGTTGTGCTAGGAAAATCAACTCTAACCCCTAAGTCCCAAGGAGGCCTCAGTTTCCCAAATTGCAAGAAAATCAGAACCTAACTACTTATAAAAGCAATAAACCCATGGTATGTAAATAACGAGTAGGTAGGAGGCCATGAGAATCTGCTCACCAACAGATATCAACCTATATCTGCCACTATTCCCCCAGTGGCCACCTCTTGCCAACTTCCTGTTGCCACCAGACAACTAATACATCTATCCCAATGATTCCTGTCAGCCCTATATAACAAGTCATAACAGTGGCAGTCAAAGTAACAAGGTCCGTTATGCCTGTACAACACTCTAGCTCCCCTCGGTGAAGCACTTGTCTGATTTAAAGCACTTTGGAGGTTGGCCTTGTAACTAGAACAAAATCTGTATACATTCTGGACCAATTCTAGGTCTCAGCCACCCAAATGAGAATATATTTTGTCCCTAACTCCTCTCTGCATTGTATAATGGATCTCTTATCAGTTTCTCCTGACTGGACTTTTGCATCCTTCATAATTTGGTTTGTCACATTGCACCATCTTTTTATGGTGGGAGATGTATAAGCATGAATTTTCAGAATTTGATATTTCATACAAAATGGATCAGTGAACACAGCAAAAACTTTTTTGTGGACACAGCACTCTGCTCTATGTGGTCTTCTAGCCAAACGAAAATTTCAGGCAATAAGACATTTTGATCTCTGTAAGCAAAAGATAAAAAGGCTATATCTGAGAGACTCAACTTATTGACTCTCATGGTCATGAAGAGAAAAACAGGAGAAGTAATATAAAGCCTTTAGAGCAGAAAACAACAGGTGATTTCTTCTTTTCTTTATATTACAGAGAGCTGACAGTAGCCTAATGAATGTCAAGGACACAAGAAACATAGCGAGTCAGGGAAAATTATAGGTCATAGATGGTAAAAACCTCATATGAAAAATACTAGCTAAGGTGCTAAGAAAGCCAGTAAATACTGAAAAAGTTATGAAGATGAATATGTTCAGATTCTGGACAAAGGGTACATAAAACAAGAGCAGACAAAAATACTTTAAAAACAGATTTGTTTTTTGGTTTGTTTCTTGCAATGCACATTAGACATAGCTCAATTTTGGGACTTCCCTGGTGGTCCAGTGGTTAAGAATCCATCTTGCAATGCAGGGGATGTTTGTTCGATCCCTGGTCAGGGAACTAAGATTCCACATGTCATGGGGCAACTAAGCTTACACGCCACAACTAATGAGCCTGCGTGCCACAACTAGAGAGAAGCCCGCACACTGCAACGAAGAGCCCATGCACCGCAACGAAAAATCCCACGTGCCACAACAAAGACCCGATACAGCTAAAAAAATAAATTAAAAAAAAAAAAGATAGCTCAATTTCAAGAGCTTGCAGTGGTTTAGTAATCAAACAGCTCAAGACAATGCATCATGCTTCTACCTATCAAGAATGCTTGCTTACTTTGGCTGACATGCTGCAATTATTAATTTGGTTATCTGATTCAAAACAGAGTCAGTAACGTTTGTTCTTAGCTTTGATTTCTTCACTTAAGGAGCAAATTCTAGGAGTTACTATGCTAAGGGCTGAGTGAATCTCAAGTTGGAATTTTCTTATGGGAAGAGAAGTTATAAAATAAACAAGCTGAATTCTCATCGTTCCAAAGCTAAGTTTTAATAATATAAAATTAAAAGGGTAAAACTAAAATGTCTGGAATTTGAATGATGGATTCCATGACTATGTAGAAGAAATATTTTTTTTAAGGAGGCTTTAGAGCAGAAAATTACAGATGATCACCTCCTGAAAAGGGGTGAAAGGAGGGACTCAAATTGATCAATCTGTGGGTAGTAGTGTTGATGATTATGGGGAAGGAGGAAAGAAATATGCCAATGAATGTTCTCAAGGGAAGTACATAACTTGAAGAAATTTACAGATTATTTAGGGAAATGAGTTATACAAAGGTAACAATCAAAGACAACAAAAACAAAATTTAAATAAGAGTCAAAGAACAGATGAGGGCTGAGGAAGAGATTAGTTCGGGTTAGTTCCTGAGGTTATCTCAATAGGGGCAGTGGAATTGGAGGCAGCCTCTCTTACTGCCCCTACCCCTAGCACTTCCTCAATATGCCTACATCCCACACAGTTTATAACCACACCAAATGGTTTTACCAAAAGAGCTATGTCTAAGGGCTTTCTGGTTTAAGATTTTAGGTCTTTTTAGAAACTAGGAAACTTGCTTCCCTCTTTTCTATACACTTCAATTCTATTTCGTATCAAATTGCTTTTTTCTTTTCTACTATTCTCCATTCTAGTTCTGGTGTGTCAGGGTTGAAAAAGCAGTGGTGAAGGTGGGAATGAATGGAACACAGCTGGCCTGTGGAAAAAGGACTGTGAGTAGGAAGCAGCTGCATTTTGGAGGCAAGAAGAAAAAGAATTAGGATCTTCAAAGCTAAGGAAAGCTTCTCCCTGTGTTCTTCCCTCCTTTCACCTCTTCCCCTTCCTGGGAAATGATAGAAATTTCACAAAACATACAGCCTTTCTGAATTCATAACAACCTCCTTTTCCTCATACCCAAGTGTGTTTAACTTATTACTACTGCTAACATTTTGCATGTACTTTGTATTAAAATTTTTCTCCTAGGAGTTTCAAAGAGGTTTATAAATTTTCATTAAAACAAATATGCCTGGGCATATTTTTATATTAATAAAATTTAACTTTAGCATAATGAGAATTCTGTTTGTTAAAATGTTATTTTTCTAGAATTTGGTTTATTATACCACACACACATTTCCTAGACCAGTGGTTCTTAAATTTTAGGCTTCATAAGAATCCTCAGGTGCACTTATTAATATGCATATTCTTGTGCCACATCTGATCATGGATTTATATTTGGTTGGTCCAGAGTGAGGCCCTGGAATCTACATTTTTAATAAGCACCCAAGGGGATTCTTATACACATACAGTGGGGGTAGAGGGGCCCCACTGAGACCCTGTCCTAATTGGGGCATCCCAGCCTCCCAGCTTCAACTTTCCCAAGGGAGCTTATTTCTTAGGGGCAGTAGTCAAGCATTCTCCTGTAGTCCACACTGAATAGTGAGTCAAAAATACAAAGTGAGCAATCTGAGAGAAAGAAAATGATCAACAAGATTTCACTTTTAACAATGCAAGGTGCTATTAGCTACACAAACACAGGAAAGAAAGGGAGGTGCCCTGGTTTTAACTTCACTTCCTTGAATATGATGAGGTTTGGTATTATGAATGAGTTGGTTTTCTATTCATGAGAGTTGAACCTTTACTGGCTCTCCAGTTATGTATGCTGCATTCTGGCACTCTTTTCCCTAACTCAATGAGAGTCTTGCAGAGCCAGCTTTGATTTCCCAAACTGCAAGCAAATTGGAACCTAACTACTTAGAAAAGCAATTGTGTGAAATCTATCTGCAACGGGTACGAGGCTATGAGAACCTGTTTGTCAAGAGACACCAATGACTTCCTGCCTCTACTTCCTCAGATGCTGTCTCTTGCCCACCAGCACCACAGGGGGACTCTCAGATAAGCTCAGAAGCCAAAATTCTTCTTGAGGACACTATGTACTTCTGCTTTTAACCTCCAAATCCTACCTTTTAAAAGGTACTACTGTCACCCAGCCCTGGTCCTCAGACCTGAATTCTGTGACCCCATGCCCTGTCTTCCTGTTGAGCCATTCTTGGAATTGTGATATCCTGCTGACTACTCTGACCTAATATTAGATGATGTTTAACTCCTTGTATCTTGCTTCTGACCTTATGGTTTTGATCACAACAGTTCTCTCAAAGGTCACCAGTGGCTAAATTCAGTAGTGTTTTCTTAGTCCTCTCTCTCTCTCCACCAATCTGTTGAGTGACCCCATCACACTTTTCCTTCCACTGATTCTCCTCCCTTGGTGTCAGCGACAACACAATTCTCTTGACAACACAATTCTCTTATGGACATAGTGAGCATCTGATCTGCTTGGTATTAATCCTCCCAACCTAGCACAACACACAGAAAATGAAAGATATGCTTAGCCACCAATATGTACAATGTTGTTGAGCCCAAGACAGTTTCAGTTCAACCTAAACAAAAATTCCCTGCCTAATTATACACAAGCCAATGTCAACCTAGAGGAGTTGCATTTTACTTGGGATTTAGGTTTTTTAAAGAATATGTAAGAAAAAAAAATAATTGTGTCAAAATTACCTTGAAAATCCCCTAGGAAGGCCCCATGCTGGAAGCCAACATACTGTCTCTCAGTAGGCCCAACCCAGGCAGGTTTTTCTTCCTGCATTGCTAAACATGACTATGTCTTTGGAATAGTTGGCTTGTATTTGAGGTGCAGGTTATACAAAACAGGACACTGAGCATGGCAAGATACTCACCCTGAGAGACAACATGGGAACAGACGTGGACTGAGAAAAAACAATATACATTTCAGGTTCAGTCCTGCACATAGACTCATTGACTATAACTTATAACCTGAGTAGACTTGTCTGCACAATGTAAATTATTATTTCTCCTCTTTTTATGTTCATTTGCTGAGCAGGTGTAGTTGAATTCATGCAAATTTAGTGTTTGTATGATACAACTCCACCAAAGAATCTGAGTGGTTGTTTCAATAAATATACATAGGCCTATTCTCTTGACTTATAGTATCCCAAGGATAAAGAACAGAGGCAGATACTAAATCAAGTATGAATATCAACTAGAGAGAACTGGACTTTTTTCTTGCAAAAAACTTTTTGATTACATAAATCAAAGACATTTGTGATGTAGTGGAAAATGTACTGTACTTGGTGCCAAGAGACCAGGATTCCAATCCCAATTCCACCACATATTAGTTAGGTGAACTGGACCAGTGTCCTCACCTCTAAAATGGGTACAAGTAGTAACTGCTTTGAGGTCTACAAGAAAAAGTGTAAAGTATGCATGTGTCACTGACACAGGTAGGCACTTGCTATAGGTTTGTTTGCTGTGAATTTGTTGAACTGAAACTGAGAGACAAAATAAAATAACCACGTAAGGAAGAAAACTATCAGAGTCGACATTATGGTGCACATAGTAAGTACTGTGTCAGTATTTAATGAACCAAGTTGAGAGAGATATCAAGGTGATTTGACCAAGTCAATAAATAATTTTCCTATTCTAACATTCTTTTATTTTCTCCACATGGTCATCGGTACAAAGTCCACTTATGGCTTCATAAACATGGGCTCAAAACAAAAGTGCTTCTAATCAGATTTGGCAAGAAAAGGAGAGAAACATAGGGTGAGATAAGTGTAAGGCTACAGTGCTGAGTAACAAGGATGGCGGTGCCTCAGTACGAGTCACACAGACACGGAGCAGTACACAGCTAGAGATAATTCACAGGTAAATGCTGCATGAGCCATTACATCATTCCTCCTTTGCCCTTTCTTCATCAATCATGCCGCCTGGACTCTGATGCAACCTAGCAAGAATGTCTGATTTGCAGACAGCAGACAGAGCCTTAGAACACACACATACTCATCATAGAGAGCAATATGAACCCAAACTAAAGCTTCTGGCATTTCCTTTTGTTTAAATCATGCTTTAAGGGGGAAGTCTTTTTTTTTTTAATATTTATTTTTTTTGGCTGTGCTGGGTCTTAGTTGCGGCACAGGGGATCTTCGTTGCCTCATTCGGGATCTTCCTCACAGCATGTGGGAACTTTTTTCTTAGTTGTGGCATGCAAACTCTTAGTTGTGGCATGTGGGCTCTTACATGCGGCATGTGGGATCTAGTTCCCTGACCAGGGATCGAACCTGGGCCCCCTGCATTGGGAGTGTGGAGCCTTAGCCACTGGACCACCAGGGAAGTCCCCAAGGGGAAGTCTTATGGGGGGGATGTATAACTATAGGTTATGCCATCTGGTCTGATGCCTCAAGGGCTAGGCTTCATCATTTTGGACAAGTCACTCCAGGTCTATAGGCCCTTTCCACATCTGTACAAGTAGATGATCATCAAGGTCCCTTCCAGTTCTGTAATTTCATCATTAAAAATTCAGGCCAATCACACCCATACAATGGGCAGATAAACATTTAGTTGTATAAGTCAGCTTTATTTATTCTCAGCTATACAGGTCATTCAAATATTTGGCTACCTCCATCCCCACACTGCATTACTGAAAGAGTGTGTAGCTATGTACAAATCTTGTTAAAGCAGAAAAAAGTGGCAGGTAGGAAATGTTGGTTCTAGAAAATGTGAATGTTCATAACTGAGGTTATAGGGACACTCTAGTCTAAATCACAGAAGCATAAAAGCAAATACTCGTTAGGGGATATAATGCATTAACACCTATTTTTCTGTAGAGGCAATGAACTGAACAATAAAGAAGAGTCACAAGGGATGCAAAACAAGAAAAATGGGTACAAAAAGGGTACTCTAGCCTCCAAATAATTCAAATTTAAGATGGATGTTGTAACCCTAACTTGAAACCAAATGCAGGGCCAGTATGTACATGATTTAGTCAAGAGTTATCAGTTTGTGAGTTCACATACCACCAGTCCAAACAGACCAATTAGAGACTCATTAGAGACCAATCCAAGGCAAAGAGGAGGTGGCTGGCTCCTGGTAAGCCTGTCCTGCCATAATGCTTTCCACCTGTCATGGCACCATTTCCAAGCTGGCCAATGCAAACATTTAAAGACTCATCACTGCAAGATTTTTGATCGAATCTCCAAAGAGGGGCATTTCCAACAAAACTTGGGATTGGGGAAAATAGGCAAGTCCAGCGGAGATGAAAACCAAAGGCCCTGTAGAGCTTCCCTCACAGCTGACACCGTGAGGGGTCCCTTACCTTGCATGCTGAGTGGCTGGGGCAGGGGGTCACCCCATTGGACCTGGAGCAGCATTCAACAAAGCGCACAGCCCTTTAATTGTTCAGCCAAATAATTTATGAAGCTTGGCTGCAGAGACAGGGCAGACTGGTTGAAATTCAAAGGATCCATCCTACAGGTATTCTGAAAACCCTGGCCACCTCTGTAACAAGTACTGCTCCCCTTGGTAAGGGAGAGAATAGAAAGGAAGAATATGTGACCTGCCCGACAGGAAGACGGGACCCAGCTAGATGCAACATGCCTCTCCACTCCTTTCCTATCCTATCGCTCACGAATGCTCTGGCAGATTTCCTTGCTAAAAAAGCAAACAGACATAACAGTCCACTCTTTCTTTAGCTAGAAATGTAAAACCCCAGAACAATCAACACATTTTTTTTTAAAGATTTTTTTGATGTGGGCCATTTTTAAAGTCTTTATTGAATTTGTCACAACATTGCCTCCGTCCTACGTCTTTGTCCTCTGGCCCCAAGGTATGTGGCATCCCAGCTCCCCGACCAGGGATCGAAACTGCACTCCCTGCATTGGAGGGAGAAGTCTCAACCACTGGATGGCCAGGGAACTCCCATCATCAACACATTTTTATACACTGGGCTCATGTGGTTTATTCTGATTGCTTACTGATTGTATAATCTTTCTGATCAACTAGGGCAGAAGTCAGCCAACATTCCCCCCCAAGAACCAGATAGTAAATATTTTAGATTTTGTGGGCTATATGTTTTCTGTCACAACTGCTCACCTCTACCATTACAGCACAGAAGCAGCTATAGACAATAGGTAAATGAATGAGCATAGCTTGTTATTTATAAACACAGGTGAATGGTTAGCTTTGGCCTGCATAGTTCACTGATCCCTGAACTAGTATGTTTCCAAAGAGCTCAACTGTGATAAAGTGAGAAGGTACTACCAAACGTATCATCCCTTAAAACAATTTAAATCTAAGCCTCAATTTTGGGAGAACTAACTTGTAAAATAATCTTCATTAATAGTAGGTACAATAAGAACCCATTTTCAGGAAGTGTGTATGTGTATATGTGTGTGTGTGTAAAATACAGGGTGATTCAAAAGCAATTGAACACTTTCAGAAATTTATCACTCAGTAACTAGGATTTTTTACGAAAATGTAGTTTGCACTAAATTGTCAAGTTACCCTTACAGGTGTCTTGCCAAAGGGCAACTCCAAGCTTTAACTGCAAGTTTATATACATCATAGTTACTGAGTAATACGTTTTTGAAAGTGTTCAATTCTGTTTTATTCAGCCTGTATATTATCTGTGTACATACTGTAAAATACTTTAAATGATAAACACTAAACTATAAACAACGGTTACTCCTGGAGAATGGGGGTTAAAAGTTTCACTTTTAGCAGTGTTGCTTGAATTTTTCACAAGGATACAGTAAGTCCCCTACATAAGAACACGTTCCATTCCAAGAGGCATTCATAAGTCCTATTTGTTCATAAGTCCAACAAAGTTAGCCTAGGTACCCAACTAACACAGTCGGCTATAAAGTACTGCACTGTAATAGGTTTATAATACTTTTCACACAAATAATACATTAAAAATAGACAAACACAAAAAGTAAAGAAAACATTTAAATCTTATAGTACAGTAGTACAGTATAACAGCTGGCATACAGGGGCTGGCATCAAGTGAACAGGCAAGAAGAGTTACTGACTGGAGGAGGGAGAGGAGGTGGGAGATGGTAGAGCTAAAGGATCGCCAGCAATAGGAGACCGAGGGCAAGCTGCAATTTCACGCACGTCTGATAGTGATGGCAAACGTTCTGGTTTCTTGCTGGAACCAGATGCACGTTCACAACTTTGAAAGTTCGCAACTTGTAGGTTCGTATATAGGGGACTTACTGTATATTACTTAGTGAATAAAAAGGCGTTTCGTTTTTCTCTTGTAAAGAAGTGGTAAGGGTAGGCAATCTTTGGCACTGCAACTTAAAACATCTACTGAAGGCGAGCTGTGACTCTTCTAATAGTAGATGCCAATAAATATCTCATGAAGTTCCTAACCTAGTAAGAAGACAGATAATAAACAAGAAAATCCATAAATACAGAAGTTATTTTCAGATTATGGTGTAAGTGCTCTGAGCCACAGGGTAATGGGGACGGCCCACTGAAAAGCTGACATTTAGGTAGAGACCTGAAGGATAAGAAGGAGGCAGTCACGTGAAGTAAATTCCAGGCTAAGTGTAAGGTTTTCTGGCCTGAACTGTAGGTCAAATCCTGGTTAAACATTAAAATCAACTTGGGTACTTTCAAAAAATACTGATGACTGGGCCCTGCTGCAGGTCAGTAACTCTCTGGAGGTGGAGCTGGGTATTGCCCTCCCTTTTTTTAAAGCCAGGACTGAGAACCACTGTTCTAGAGTCTAGACACTTTTATGTTAGCATGAACAGAGACCTTCAGAGATTAGAGGGAATAAGACTATGGGTGAAACTGAACTATTAACTTTTAGAATGGTGTGGGACTTTTTTTTGTTTTAATCTAGTAAGATTAACTGGATGTATTGTTTAGTGATGGGATGACGGCCTGGGGATTCTCCCCTCACCAAGAGACCACAGAAACACAGAGATCTTTTCATTGGGACCTTTTGCCTGAGCTTCTGGCAAACTGTAAAGCAAATGAACCATCAAGTGACAGACTTCTTGGATGTATTTAGCAAAGGGCTGACTGAAACGGCTGGACCCTGAGCTCCTCCCCGAAGGCTAACAGATTCAAAACTGGCTGAACCACAAAAAGAAGTTCCCATGGCAAGGATTTATCCTATACAGTGTAAGGATGTACACATTCTCATATTCATACACCCCCATTCACCCAACTCTAAATAAAGTTGGTAATAGATGACAAAGAGAGTAAGGATCACTGGAATTTGTTGATCATCTTCTAAATAATTTTGGGCAGTTGTTGCAATTTTCTTTCATTCACCTATCCATTCATCCATCCAACATACACCTACCACTGCACACCTACTCTGTACTTCCCACTGTGGTGCATGGGATATACATGTCTCCCATTCCAGTGGGAAACACAAGTAATAATCACAGAAGATGGTAATATGTGCTACGAGACAGTGTTCCTGTTCTTCCTCCCTGTTACTTCTGTAGCTTGCTTCTCTTCTACAGTGCAGAACTTACCACACTTTCTATAATTTGCTTAAATATGTTTTCTCAACTAGAGGTCCTTAAAAAACAAGGGCTGTCTTACTCTGTATTCTCAATACTAAATATGGCATAAAGTGGCATTCAACAACTGTAAATTTAATCAAATGTATATATATTTGATCAAGTCATATTATTATATAATATAGATATACATTATACATTATACAGTGGAAGAAGGGCCTATGGGAGCCAGGGAAGGCTTCACAGAGGAGTGATATCTGAGAAAAACCTTAAAGGACAAACCAAAAATCTTCTGGTGGAGGTTTCCTCTGGGTGTGTGTTTGGACTTTGTTCCAAAGGCAGTGTAGAACTACTGAAAGTTTCTAAGCTGATGGGAAAGGTTTTGTGTTAGAATCAGATTTGATTTTAAGAATCATTTCTCTGAAAGCATTGTGGGAAGCGAATGGGAGGCTGGGAAAGCAGTAAGTCCGGGGGCAGGGAGGGTGAATAGGGAGGCTGTGATATTGCCTTGCTGGCAAAGAAGAATCCAGAGCAATTCAGGATGTTGAACTAACTGGCAGGATGTAGCTGGCTGGACTCCATGGCATGTGTTTTGTGTACCTATCTCACTTCTGAGTTCATCTATTTTTCTTGTGCTTAGTTCTCTTTTGCCCAGATCCCCTCCTTTACTAACACTATGGGAGAAATTATTCTGTCCTGCCCTACTATGTATATTGTTGAGCTAACTTAAATCTTTTGTGAAATATGGTGGAGATATATACATACCAATCAATTAGATGCGGTGGTTTAGGGAGAGAGAAGTTTTGGCTTTCTGCAAGGATGACAGGAGAATGGTGGGGCTGTTAGCCAAAGCATGGACTAGTGCAGGAGAGTGCTGGTTTGGGAGATAATGAGTTCCATTTGGGCATTCAAGAGAGCTGGCCAGAAATCAGCTGGAAATAATGGCTAGAGCTCAGAAAGTGTGAGACACAGGTTTGGAAATTGGCAGCATATACATCATTGCTGAAGCCAGTGGTGTGCTATTAAACTAGCTCTCAGAAAATAAAACAAAAATCCCCCCCTGCCCGATTTGTAGCATTTGCCTATTTCTGTGGCATACATACTCCCACCTTGGCCAATTTCAAGCTACCAAGATGATGGTCACTGAACAAAAAGTTGAGAAGAGATGTGCACAACTGGTTCTTAGGAACTGGCTCTAACGTACCACTGGCTGAAGCCAAAGATGAACAAAATTATCCAGGGACAAAATGAAGAGTAAGAGAGTTGGGAATAAAACCCTGGGAAGTATAGACATTTATGAGATGGACAGAAGATGAGCCATCAAAGGGGCTTGAGAAAAAGCAAACATAGGAGTAGGGAGAAAGCAGGAGCAAAAGAAATCACAGAAGGCAAGGGAAGAATTAATTCAAGATGGACAGAGTGGTCTATAGTGTTAAATGTTCTTAAAAGGTGAAGTAAGATAAACAAAGGTAGAAAGTATCCACTGGGTTTGCCTACAAGGATATTGGAGGTGACCTGTGTGGTGAGAGCCCAAGTGTTAAGATGAAAAAGTCAGCAATGGTTTTAGGTTGAGTGGATGTTGGAGAGAAAAGGGGAGGCTGAAGATATATAGGTGAGAAGGCGAACTTGAAGCTGTCTGTTCTAGAGTAAATCAGCTGTTATGGAATTGAGAATACAGATTACAGACGAAATGAACTCACCTTCGGTAGGAGAAAGAATGCTTCTTTTTCTGGAAATACGATACCAAGTAATTATTAGGAAGATTAACAACACTGAGTTTCATCTCTCTTTAATTAGCCCAAAGAGATCTCAATAAGTTATATGATCAAAAGGCATCATGGGGCTTCCCTGGTGGCGCAGTGGTTAAGAATCTGCCTGTTAACGCAGGGAACACGGGTTTGAGCCCTGGTCCAGGAAGATCCCATGTGCCGTGGAGCAACTAAGGCTGTGCGCCACAACTACTGAGCCTGTCCTCTAGAGCTGTGAGCCACAACTGCTGAGCCCGCGTGCCACAACTACGGAAGCCCGCGTGCCTAGAGCCCATGCTCCGCAACAAGAGAAGCCACCGCAATGAGAAGCCCATGCACCGCAAGGAAAAGTAGCCCCCCGCTCGCCACAACTAAATAAAGACTGTGCACAGCAGCAAAGACCAACACAGCCAAAAATAAATAAATAAATTTATTAAAAAAAAATAAAAGAAATAAAAGAAAAAATTAAATATTAAAAAAAAGGCATCATGAAAGGAATAAGAGGATAACAAAAGGTCTATACAAGCTACAAGAGAACTAAGCTCTACAAAACTGTAAATAGGCTGCACTTTTCCCCTAGAAAAGTAGTACCACCCACAAATCCTACTTCCCTTGGAAACTGTGGTTGGTAAATGCCTAATTAAAAGAAGAACATTCTTTGGATATGTATATAAATATAGCTTCTCTCCTCCATTTTGAGAATACATTTAAAGACTGTGTTGGTACACATACATTTAAACACGTGCAAAATGGATTAAAAGTTATCTAATTTAAAGATGTTTCCAATAGGCTACCATGATAGAAAACATTATTTTAAAAAACCCTTTCAGATCTAAAATAGGACTATCTAGGATAGATTTAAACTTTACAAATAGTATTATTTTATGGAATTAAGTAATTTTTCAGACAGAAACAGATCTTGCTTAGATTAAATACTCTCACTCTTTTTTTGGATTAAATACTCTTTCTGTAATGTAGTATGACTCTGAATTTCCATACAAGACTAACTGGTTTCAACTCTATGGTCTAGCAAGAGCCTGGAGTGACTGGTCTGAAAAGTTTTATTCAATTCGATCTTGACTCGTGATGTGGAAAGCCTGAGCCTACATTTTCAAAGCAATTTTCTTCAGGATACATTACATTTAATTTACATTTTAACAAGGTTTGTGTAATAAGAGAGTGATTTATGAGTTAGGTTACCAGATATTTGGTATTTATGAGATATCAAAACTCTGTTACCTCTATGTTATTCTTTTTTTAAAAAATTAATTAATTTATTTATTTTGGCTGCGCTGGGTCTTCGTTTTTGCTCACGGGCTTTCTCTAGTTGTGGTGAGCAGGGGCTACTCTTCATTGAGGTGTGCAGGCTTCTCATTGTGGTGGCTTCTCTTGTTGCGGAGTACGGGCTCTAGGTGCACAGGCTTCAGTAGTTGTGGCACTCAGGCTTCAGCATGGCACTCAGGCTTCAGTAGCTGTGGCAGGCGGGCTCTAGAGCGCAGGCTCAGTGGTTGTGGCGCACGGGCTTAGTTGCTCCACGGCATGTGGGATCTTCCCGTCCCAGGGCTCGAACCCGTGTCCCCTGCATTGGCAGGCAGATTCTTAACCACTGCACCACCAGGGAAGCCCCCCTCATGCTATTCTTATTTTATCTTTTCATAAAAATTCTCTACTGTTATAGCTATGTACCAAGTGTTTAACTATTGACAAATCTATTCTAATATTCACTGCAGAGGAGGTAACCATAAGGATCACTGAAACGATGTGTATTTTTGAAGCACCTATGGTATTTCCCTGTCACCCTCCCCATCTTCATCTCCCACTGCTCCCTCCACCTACTGTAAGAACTACTGGTGAGCTGGTCCCTGGCAATTTTGAAAAAGTTCCCTGAATATTCTGATGTGTAACTAAGACTGAGAACCACTGGGTATTTGAAAGAACAATGGACTTGGAAGACTTAAGCTCAAAACCTAAATTTGTTACTTAATAGTGACACGTGATTCATTTTCTCAATAATGTATATTTGTTGAGGATTAAATAAGATAATATATGAAATCACTTCATATATCTTCAACAATGGGAATATTTCTTGAAACAATTATTATTATATTCCTAAATGTATTCCTATTTACTATTATTATTATATTCTTCAATAAATTCCTATTTATTCCTAAAAACCTCACTTGGGACATTCATTGACTGTTCTCAGCCTTTGGAGAGGCATGTGTCCCTGCAAGTTGATATCACAATTCACAAATTGATGGATCAGCCACTTGAAATGGTTACATTTATTTCTAATGAGAACATCCTCTCTTTAAATAAGACATGGGCTACTTATTTGTAAATGGGAGTTTTCTGCTGCAAAACTAATGTTTTATTGAGCATTAATGTGGGGGTGAATGATTTTCTTGGTTTTGCCTCAGAAGAGCTCTGAACTCTGGAGTGTCCTTTGTCCTTATGGGAACTCATAGACCAGATTATGTGTGCCTTTTGCCATTTGGAGATATTTCTTGAACATTTTCAATTCTCTAGACTCTCTGCCTTTTATTTCTAATCATAATTTAAGCTCCTTGAGGGAAAGGGCATGCTTTATACTTTTTCCAACTCCCTTCCACTCACAGAAGGAGTCAAATATTTATTTATTGGATAAAAATATGCAGGAAAAATAAGTGTTTGCTTCCCCCACATTTATTATGGGATTTCAGAAAGGTACTATCTTTTACAAACATGGGTGGATTTTTCTTATTTTTTTCTTCTATTCTCCCTTTGGGCACCTGATAGGAAATGGGTTCTCAACCCTGGCTGTATAACAGAATCACACCAGGAAGCTTTGGAGAAATACTGATGCCAGGATATCATCCCCAAGATTCTGATTTAATTGGTTTTACGTGGAGTATAAAAATTGTTATTTTTAAAAGGTTCTGCTGTAATCCTAATTGTAGCTAGGAGCGAAAACCTACAGGAGCACATAATAGGTGTTCACTAAATATTTGTTGATTTCATTTGCAGTTGAGAGGTGTGGCCGGCATTAGGTGGTAGAATACTCAGTGTTCACCTTGTTATCTCCCCAGCCCTGATGGTAACAGCTCTCAGTGTAACTCTGGTGGGACAGTGAGCAGGTAGGTCAATGGATCAATGTTAAGTTCTCTGACATGCTATGGTTCAGCCGCGGTTGTGGTTTCAAGTCCTGATATGGAAACCCAGTGTCTATTTCTGTCTTTGCCTTTCTCTCTTCTTTGACCTCCTTCTCCCACCTCCCAGTGGATGTGTCATTAGGGCTGGAACTTTCTGTTTTGTTCATCACTGTATTTCTAGGGCTTAAAACAGTATCTGTCATATAACAGCTACTCAGAAAATATGAGTTCAATATATTTCTCTTTCTCACACCTAAACATACAAATGCAAATAAAGAATTGCAAAAATAATCATTTTATGAGATTTTAAGACCCAGCCTTCTTAATATTACATTCAGAAACAAAACACTGGCATTACTGCTCTTGTTGGGCATGATTCATTCTTCTGCTAGCAAGAAGGTACCAGATGCTTTAGAACTAAGGGAAGAACTACTCCAGTTTCTTTATCTACCTGAAATCTTAACATTGACTATGAATAATGTGAGTTTTGCTAAAACCAATTTGAATAAGTAAAAGTTTATTTCCACTTTCCTTTCTATCACTTTAATGCCTAACTTTTAATATTAACATATCAATAACATATTGGTATATTAAAACATGATTACATTACTCTTTGCACCTTAGATGTTTTTCTGCAGGAAAAGTATTAAGGAGAATAAACTGATGAATATTTTAAAAAATCTGCTTTGAATGTAACAATTCCACAATTAAAAAAGTGTTTCATTATAAAGGCAGAGTGCCTTGCAGGAACAGGGAAATGCAGGAACAGGCGGACTAAGAGAACAGGGTCACAGCTTGGACCAAGGAATAGAGGTGAAAGCTGGAGTCAACTGGAGAAACTGGCCAAAACAGAAGTGCTGCAGTACTGGGGCTCCAGAAGAAATAGGTTATTAGATAGGAAGAGATGCTCTTCTTGTCTAGGGAATTTCCCCATTTCTCCCCTCTGGCCCCTCTCCTACCCCAGTTAATTGCCTACAGTCCTAGATACATGGCCAGGAGTCCCTGAGAAAGCAGAGCAGAACTCAGGACTGGAACCCATAAGGCAGGAACCAGAACACCTGGCTGTTAATTTCCGGATGATCACTTTGGTCTTTGTGAGCTTCCAAGCCATAAGCCTCACTTAAATTGACAGTTCATTTATCTCCAAGAGTATAAATAATAATACTCACATCATATAGTTGTTGCAAGATCCGAACAAGATAATGTATATGAAAATGCTCTGTAAACTGTGAATCCTTAGGTAAATGTTATTCTCACTGTTAGACTGAAGAATTTGTTGAGAAAAAAAATCACTGCTAATTTTTCCTTCATAGTCCATGAGAAAATGTACCTGGGCTAAAGGTATAATCACAGTTACACCACATTTCTAACAATCCATACAAAAATTTGGAAACACAGAAAGTTCCCTATTACTTGGTACTATGAGACAAGTTTTAATAGAAACAAAGATAGAAGCTTTTAGCCGGGAAAATGAAGGCACCTGTCAGATTTAGGGCTAAGGCACAAATTACTGAGGGGAAGAACTGGTCCCAAGAATGAACAACTGGCCATTAGTGGGAGTTTAAGTGTGTATGTAACAGGTGTTTCTGTAAAAAGAGCTAATCTAGACAATTCCACTTTTCCATGTTTCAAGGAAGCAAACAGAAAGGATTATTTTGTTTGTTTGTACCATCTAGCTACCAGGCAGAATTGAACTAAAAAATAGGAATGGCTTTTAAAACAGTTTTTCTTACAAGAGAAACTTGGAAGATTGAAATTTCAGACTTTCTAAAAAGAAAAAAAAATTATGGTTTGGATTAAAATCAAAGACCTCATAACAATGCTTTTAGTTTTTATTCGTTTATTATAGCTGTTGAAATAGAACAACAGTAAAAACAAGCTTATTATGAACATGTATTGACAAACAATGAAATTACCACTCATCTTTGCATTCTGGTGTACCAGCTCTTTTTTACTTTAATTTGATTAGCAAAATATAGATATTCCCCAGAAACAGAATAATGACCTGGAAGAATACGGCCCTTGAAATCTTTTAAGAATCCAACAGGATGAGAGATTGGGGGCTATATCTTAAAGCCATGTGCATTATTGTTTGCCAAATCAAGTTAATGAAATGTTTACTGCTAGAGTGTTATTTTTAAGTTGACAAAGGCATTTTTGCTGACTTGCTCATTGGTCATATGCATGCAATTTAAAATGGAATTTCAAAATACTTTTATTACCTGTACCCATGAAGAGACTAACCGGGGTCTCAAGACTGTTAAACGAATTCTGACTTTCAGTTCACGTTAATAACAGAATTGTTAGTATTGTCAAACATGTGGCTTTCTGTTTTAATAAGATTAAGGCCATAGGGTTCAAGCTTCTTTAGTTTAAATCTCTTGCACCTAACATTTCTTTGCTCTCCCAGCCAGATCAGGGTTTCTCAACCTTGGCACTATAGACATCCTGGGCTGGATGACTCTTTGGTGTAGGGCCTGCCCTGGGCATTATAGGATGTTTAGCAGCACCCCTGGCCTCTACCCACTACGTGCCACAGCACCACCCAATCCCAGCTGTGACTTGTCAAACACTGACAAATGTCCTATGTAGGGCACAAGCGTCCCCCACTGAGAACCAGTGAAGTAGAGGAAGAACCATTCTCCTTCCTCTACTTGAGTTCTAGGGTCCATACCCACCACCACTCAATTTTACTTTAGTCAGTCTCTCTCTCTCTGGGTCTCTCTCCCCATCTGCAATCTGTGATTTCTCTCTTTGACAAACAAACATCTCAATTCTCCCCATTAAAAAAAGGTAAACATACAAATCAGCCAACCTCAAGTAAATTCTACAGATCACGTAGTTACCGTCCTCTTGTTTTCTTTCACTAGGAATTTTTAGGAAGACTAACCTTCATTAGCACTTAAACTGAGTTGTTAAAAATAATCTATGCCAGTGATATACTTTTCCTTTATTTTTTTTTAAGCTACAAACCCCACCAAGCACACATACATCTTTATTCTCTTTATTTTACAATGGTATATGTTTATGACCATGAAATGGAGGGCCATATATTTAGTGTACCAAGCTTCATGAAAGACCACCTGATCCCAAGATATTTCACAATCAGTTTACATACTGATGTATGGGCACCATCCATCAAGCATCCTGTTGATGTAAGCTATCTTTATGTCTTACAATTTCAATATATTTGGTTCTTATTAAAATAAAAATGATTAGCATTTTCTACCTTGTTTCCTCTTACAAGACTAAAAAACAGGTATAAAAGAAAATTTAACACCTTATAGCAATTAATTCTTCTGTGACTTCTCTTGCTGTTGACTTTGGTCCACATGCAGATTGTATCTCATGAATGAGATTCCTATCAGAATCAAAGCATTGTGATACACTGTGTTCTGGCCTTAGCCTTCAATATGCTTCATGGATATATGCAACAGGACTTTAGAAATGGCCTTTGAAACAAGTTTTTCTTATGATTATAAGAGACGCTCAGAAGGCTGAAAGGAAATTTCAGACTTATTTTTAAAAGTACGGTTTGGCTAGCTTACTTTCCTGGGACTTATTATCTTACTGGACAACAAATTCCATTTTGGGAGCTCTTTGAATGTTCTGAAACAGTGTTTCTCAACCTTTTTTTTAAAATAAACTATGGCCTCCAGTAGGATTTTTCACTCAATTTGCTCAGTACTCCAATTAACCCAAGTCTTGCTGAGCTTTAATTCTGGTAGTCCATGTTTTATAAAGAAAAAGACCATGTTTTCAATATGCTATTTCTAACTACCTATCCTACACTCCCACTCCCTATACCTTCCTTGTGGCAAACCCTTTAAATATTTATATTTAACAAGATTTATCTTGTTCCCACTAAAGTTTTTCTTCCATGATCAAACTCCTCAGTTTATTTAGCTCTGGAGTCCCTGTTGCACAAATTCCTTATCATTGTGGTCATTTGTTTGTTAATATACCTTTTAAAATATGGCACCCAGATCTAAATGCATTATTTCATATGCACATTGAATTAAGGGACTATTTCAGTTTTTATTCTGTACACTGGGCCTTGGTGTTTGGCAACACAGAATGTCCTCAATAAATAGCTGTATATATGATTTTAACTTAGCTTCTCAATCAGGCAGGATTCTGAGTAAAAAAAAAATAGGTTTTTCTGTTATGACAACAGGAGTCTTTCCTTTCTACACAGAGATCCCTCCTCCATAGTGGTTAAAGTGGTTGGCCAGAGAGGAGGCTCATTCTTTCTAAAAGACACCCAAAGGGGGAAATTCTTGGCAAAGATCCTGAGAGTAGAAGCCCCTTGCAGTGACCAGGGATAGAGGACAATTGACCACATCAGAAATGTATAAGACAGTTAATGCAAGTGATAGAATTTCACAAACCTTTAGAGTTCACAAAGAAGTTATTCAGGGCTTATGAGCTAATGCAGACTAACTGGTGCCTTCTGTTTCTGCTCTGCCATTATCTATCAGTAATAAATGGTTTAATCCTAAAAATATATTATGTGGTTTTCATTCTTGGCTCTAGATTACTCATGGAGAAGACAAAATATAACCTTTAATTTGGTTTGACAAGACATCCTACATAATAAATAAATAAATTGCTACTAGTAAAATTGCACTCAAAGAATGCATTTTTGGCTCCCAAACAATCACATTCCAATTTCACTAAAAAAAAAAAAAAATCTGCTTAAGCCAATATATGATGTACTTCCAGAAATATGGATCAATCATACCATACCTGAACATTTGGTAGAACTCAGTTTTATGTTACCCTGTGCTTTATACCTGAACACACACACACATATCCCTTTTTCATTCTGATTAACATATCACAGAAAACAAAACAATAAAAGAAAATCTATTAGGTAATTGATGTATATCATGTAGTATAGGATTTTTCTCCTCTTGGCCTTCGTTCAGTCTCTTCAGACAAAATCCACGTTCTTACTTCTTTTGGCAAGTTGTTCTACATTCTGAAATTATTCCATCAGATGGCCTATTCTCCTTTACTTTTATCCTCTGATTTTACTTTTCTCAGTAACTACTGTAGAGTCATATAGCATACTGGTTTGAACAGTTGGGAATGGAGATTCTAGGTGAACAACGGGATGCTTCAATTTCTCTACATCAATACTTAGAGAAATCTTTCTTGGCTACTTCAATAATTCAGAGAAGTTAGAGAAAAATGTCCTTGAGAAATTATTTTCAAAAGGCTCTAAAGGCAAGTGAGATAATTGCTGTAAAAAGGTTTTGAACCATCTGAAAGGCATTTTTGATAAGTTCATTATTGTGTTTATCATTCCTCATGGACATAGAACAATGAATTCCCTCATATTTGTAGAGTGGGTACAAAAGCTCAGCTAATATGGGGGTACTTCAAAGACGTCCGCCCTACACATTCTCATATGGCACTGCATGTATTACTTTGATGTAAGAGACTAAAAAACATGCTTAACACAGCTGCCTTCAGCTGCAAGCCAACATTACATGGATTTATTTATTTTTTATTGCTGCATAAATTACCATTTCATAGGGTTGGGCTGTTCAATTGTCATCACAAATTTTATAAGCACATTTTTGAAAAACGAGGAAGGAACTTTCTCTGAAATACTACATAAGGCATTAACAGAGTCATACAAATGAATGGTGGTCTGGATAGTTCCATGGTTAAACAATTTAATGGTTCAAAAATAGTTCTAAAAATCACCTGAACAAAAATGTGCACTCACTCATAAACATAAGGCTTCAGAATAAATTGGTAGATGCAAAATGTATAATAAGCATGGCTGGCATAAGACAAAAGATGGTACAACAAAGAAAAGGTAGTATTTGTACTTATATATAATATCATTAAGAACATATACTAGGGACTTCCCTGGTGGCGCAGTGGTTAAGAATCTGTCTGCTAGTGCAGGGGACATGCGTTCAATCTCTTGTCCGGGAGGATCCCACATGCCACGGAGCAACTAAGCCCGCAATCCACAACTACTGAAGCCCGCACACCTAGAGCCTGTGCTCCGCAACAAGAGAAGCCACCGCAATGAGAAGCCCACGCACCTCAACAAAGAGTAGCCCCCACTCACCGCAACTAGAGAAAGCCCACGCGCATCAACGAAGACCCAATGCAGCCAATAAATAAATTTAAAAAAAAACAAAAAACAAAGAACATATACTAAAGTACATATATCAAAATACTTCTATGGGGTACTACCCCAAATTTCTACATGTTTTCATAGGAATAGAAACTTTCCAACTTTCCAATTGACAAATATTATCAATTAGTACTAGAATAAAACATGGAGAATGAATTGCTCTTAAACACCACTGGCCTGAGCACTCATCTCTGAATTCTGATAAAGTGTTCTGGATTCTAGAAAGGATGAAATGTCCACAGAACAAAAGCCTCGATTATCTATGAGGCATTTTAGTGCAAGATATGTTCAGATATGAAATATATTTCATATATTCTCAGGCAAACTCTTTAGTTTCTATGTAGCAATCTCCTAATAGTAGCAGATTCAGAAACATACAGGAATAGCCAGGGCTATTCAGTTGCCTTTTCAGTAAAACTTGAAGGTATTTGCAGCTCTACTTACTGAGCTCTCTAAAGAATTTATTAGCTCACATAAATTTACTAAACAAGGAGATGAGAGAGCCTTGATTAACCAACTACAAAGCTATATTCAGAACTCTTTGTTCTTGTAACATTTTCATTCTTTCAACAAGGATCTATTTGAATGCCTATGTATTGGGCACTACTCTAGGTGTTTCATGTACATCTTTGTGCATCATGAACAACATGTACAAGAGACATAAGGGATAGGTCACTGAACAAAAGAGATAAAACCTCCACCTCTACGGAGGTGATATTCTAGTGGGAGAAACAGACAATAATAAAATAAGCAAGCAGATAATATTGTATGTAAGAAGGTAGTAAGTGTTGTGGGAAAAAAAGGAAGAGAAGAGCAGTCTAAGAAAGGACTGAAAGTGTACGGGTGGATTGATCAGGTAGACCTCACCAAAAAGCCCAGCTCTGAGCAAAGCTGGAAGGAGTCTAGAACATTAGTTGAGTGGTACTGGGGGACAGCATTCTACAGAGTGGGGAGCAATTGGTCCAGAGGTGGGAATACACATGGCATGTCTGAGGTTTTGTTAAGAGAACAGGATTCCAATAAAAATGTACTGAAGGTAAAAATCTCCCTATTTTATTTCTAGAAATACCATAATATCCAACTTCTGTAAATTATGAACATAGGTCTTTATGCATGGAGAACCATCTAGAATGAAGCTCATTAACATCTTATAGGAGGTTATTTCTGGGTAGTGGATCTTGGGTGGTTTTTACCAATTTCTTTCCATTTCTTTATGTTGTTTTAAACTAATGATCATATTAGATTTACAGAAACAGGATTATTTAACAACTAATGCAGGGACTTCCCTGGCGGTCCAGTGGTTAAAACTCCTGCTTCCACTGCAGGGGGCACGGGTTCAATCCCTGGTCGCGGAACTAAGATCCCGCAAGCCATGTGGAGAGGCCAAAAAAAAAAAACAAAAAAAAGAAAGAAAAACAAAACAACTATTGCAAAGCATAAACTTCTATTTATGTATATTTACAAATGACTAAAAGGGCATATTGTATTTGTCCAGAAAGTACAATGCAAAAAACATTATACTTGGCTTTGTAATATCCTCTCATGTACCTTCACTAGTATTTACACCTGTACATGCATAAATAAACATCTGTACACATTTTTTCTTCCTTTAGGTGAAGATGAGAAAATAACATGGACTTTAGAATCAGGCATACCTGGTTTAAACCCCAATTCCAACCAAACTGCACAATGTTGGACAAGTTATTGAAATATTCTGACTTTTCCACTTGGAAAGTAGGGATTCAAACATTCATTAAATCTGTTTTAAATGACAGTTATGTATTACTGAGGGTGCTGGGATTACTACTGGGAATGACTGGGGAGACAGAACACACAGACGAGGAGCTAAGGCAACGTGCCAAATGCTGTGACAGGTAAGGGTGCCACAGAAGTCTGGATGGAGGAAGGAGGGTTTGACTATTCCTAAATCATTTAAGGAAGGCTTCACTGAAGAGGTAACATTCAAGCTTAGTCCTAAGGATTAAGTAGGAGTAGGCCAGGAGGGTAGGGGCAGAGTTAGTGTTGGGGCAGCAGAGGCAGCGTGGTTAAACATAAGGAGGTGTGAAAGGACTAGGGTCAGGTGTCAAAAAACTACAAGCACCACACATCAGCACAGTGTGCTTGTGAGGCTCACCAAAGAAATGCACGGGACAGCACTCGGACACAGTACCCATGCAAACACGAGAGGTCAATTGTTTCCCAAACCTGGGGGTCCCTTCTGCCTCCTGCCTCACCCTTATACCTCCTTAGCAAGCCCACTATCTTTTTGGTCTCACTATTCTCCAAAGTTCATGCCTTCATTATGCTTCATTTGGCTGGAAGGGTTGCAACTGTCCAGCAAACATAGTATGTACTTCACCAGTGTCAAATGCTTTCAGCTGCCTGACTCTAGCCTAGCTAGAGACCTTGGAAATGTCACTTACTCTCCCATGTCACTTGTAACTAGTAATGCAGAAAGAGTAACAATGATCACTTACCAAGTACCAAGTAGGGTGCCAAGCCCTACAAATACATCATCTTATTTGAGTCTTACAACAATCTTAAGAGAATGGTACTGCTACAGGCCCCCAACCCCTTATCCATAATTTTGAGATCTAAAAAGCACTGAAAGCCAGTAGCTTTTCCTTAGTTTGTAACAAATTCATTTGGATAAAACCTGAATTGAATGCATATAAGGCTATGTATCATTTTTATTCCGCTTATAAACTCCCATATTGACTGCTGTGAAAACACAAATGTGTTGGTGAGGCACTGCCTGAGACCTTGTTGGGGAAGTTATCTAACACATCTAATTACTATACAATATAATCTTTCTGAAAAATTCTGAATTTCAAAATATCTGATGTACGAATTTCATCTCTTATCATGGATGAGCAAGCTGAGACACAGAGAGGTTAAGTAACTTGTCCAAAGTCACACAGCTAATATTTAGTAGACCCAGGTCTCAAACTCAGGCAATTTGTCTCTAGCTCCTAGACTCTTAACCTTTTAGTTAAACTTGCTCTGAGTGTCCAATAAATTCCAAAGGCTTCCAAAGACAGCTATAAGGTACTGTAAGTCTCACTTTATTATCCTTACTGCTTCATCTGAAGTAGGCTTCTCGTCATTTCTAAGACATATTCTCTGCTTTCCAATTTCTAAGTAATCTTTGCTCAGAATTCCCTTTCCTCCAATGCTGCTACTTCCTTCCCATCCCTCCATCCCTTCAGATTCAACTTCAATGCCAAGTTCTTCAAGATAATGTTCTGGTTTCCCTCAACCACAAATGAGTTAACTATTTCACCGTTTATAGTACTCTGTATTTCTTTTTTTTTCAGCCTCTAGACAAATTCAACCTTATATAATAGCTATCTGTGAGCCTGTCTCCCAACTAAATTGTGCCCTCTTTCAGGGCTGGCAGGAACCATGTCCCATTCACTTTTATGTCCCCATAGCACTAGACCAGTGCTATGGATATCATCATTATTCCATAAATGTTGGCTGCAAGAATAAAAAGCTAACAATATTTTAATTAATGGGTTTTGTATTGATGTATATAGGTGATGTTTTAACACACACAATGACAGACTTAATCTTTCCCTTTTTAAAACATTACCATCTTCAAGTGGAATTTCCTGAAGAATTTTCTCTTGTTTCTCATGAGATTGAACTAACAAACAAAACAAAACAAAAAACAGGGAGAGAAAAATAAACCATTTCTACTTATGAACATCTAGACTCTAATGCTGGCTCACCACCTTGAACTTTAGTTCCCACAAAGAAATTATCCTATTAGAAAAGTGAACATGATATAACATCTTTAGCATCTTTCCATTCTGATGAATTTGGTTGGTAGAGGGAATTACTGAAGAGAGAATTTCAAATTTAGATTTTATTCTGAGTATGCAAATTCTAAATGCTTTACTATTAAGAATTTATTTCTAATATTTTCCAGAGGTATGGCCTAAAAATGTGTTTTCTTTTGAAATGTCTATTTCTTATTTTATGTAAAGGATGGCTGCAGATAGAATTATGAGTGGCTTCAAAATGGAATATTTTAAAGAGGACCAGCTGACATAATTTGCACGTGGAAAATTTGGCCTATTTCCATTTTTCTTGCAGTTTTTTCTTTTAGGTTAATAATGTATATAAGCATATTATGTGCTCTGAACTGGCTTTCTAGCAATGGTAATGGATTCCTCTTATTCCATCCACATTTGTAAACGACTGGCTAGGATTAGGCCATCAAACAAAGTAAGCTAACTGTTCCATAAAGAAACCCACCCAACAGTTCTGATCTCAGCAGTCTCATGCTCCATTCAAAAGATTTCATTCTATTATTTTTCTGATAAAATTTGGAAGTTAAACGAGCTTAGTTAAACTATACCGTTTGTGACATACATTTTAGGGCCTCTATGCTAAAATCAACTATTTTTTTTTGTTGTTGAAATGTATTTCATGGAAACACCAAAAATGAATTTTATTCCTTTTAAAGGCAAAATCCCATGAAAACAAATTATTTAGGTATATTTACTATCTTACTTAGCATCTCTCATATTTGATCCTTCTACGTCCTCTCTGACTCCACTTCTACTGCCTATAGGCTCTCATCATATCATGCTGAGCCACTGGAATATACCTTTAATTTGCTTCCCCTGCCTTGGATCTCTCTACCCTCTAAGTTGTCCTCCACTTAGATGCTAGAATGACTTTTCTAAAATGTGAAGCCATTAATGTTATTTTCTGGTTTAAATCTCTTCCCTGGCTTCCCATTGTCTCTGGGATGGTCAGCTGCATTGTGTGACATACCTTCTTTCCATGCTATGCTGCCTACTGCTCCTCTAGCCCTATGCTCCTTATTATGAAACCGTGTACAGTTCATGCCAGGTTGCTTCATCCCTCCATGCCAGTGCCCATGCTGTTCTCTCTATCCAGAAAACAAGAAACAGCAGCAAATCTCAACATTTAACTAGCTCTCTTGACATTAGTTGACTGGGGTTGGTTGGTGTGGAGCTTCTGGTAAACATTTCATCTCAACTCAAGAGGTGCAATCTCTGGCTTCCCTGGATTCAGGTCGTCATCATCGTGGCAACTTCTGTTGGTCCCTACCTCATATGAAACCTCATCAAGATAACTTTCATTAGTGCTCATAAGCCAGACATTTAATTAGAAATGACTTTCAGGAGAAGCCCACTAGAAGTAACAGATGCTATATACACTGCTCTTATCTAAAACTAACTGAGGTTTTAGTATTTAGCATAAGTAATTCTGAACTGCTCTACAGTAACAAATCACACTATCATAAAAATACTCAATTTTTTCATTCATTTAACAAGGTTTCACAATGTAGCTAGGCTTCTTTATCATTATTTGGGAAAAAATTTCAGCAAAATTTTCCTATGGAAAATGTTAGCCAACAAAGAGGCATGTTTTACAGCAGAAAAAAATTGTCAAATTATGAATGAAGTTTCTCAAAAATGTGCAGAGTGTCTTTAATTTATGCTGTATATACCAAATAATAAGGGCCAATCTTTTGAAAGAAATGATTTTTCTAAGTATATATTTATTTTTATTATTACCATCTAAACCTTATGAACTTTAAGCTTACAAGTCCAGTCTCCTAAAATGGGAAGATTTCAAATGTGCTTTATGCAAAATATAGCTTCCTATGAACGTGTTCATTTTGACTACTTTGTGATGTTTTATATCAAGGATAAACCACCAGTTGACGTTCAGAATGAAGATGTCTAGAGCTACAAAGGAATACCTGACATCATGAGATGCAATGTGGCTTCCTCTCCTTTCCATTCTACCATGTTTAGCAAAAATAAAACTGATAGGCATATTTCAAAAGCAAATAATTTTAAAGTCCTTTCAAGTCCCAGTCATCCACAGTTTCATTTAATATGATTCTCAATGACTTGGCTTTACTGAAATGCTAATTTACTTAAAAAAAAAGCACTTTCCTTAATTTCTTCATCCTGGAAATATTAGTTTTCCATTTTAAAAAGCCCAACCCCAAAACTATAACCCTTCAAATTAAATACTATTCCTTAGGGACTTTTCTTCTACAGCAAAGATTTTGACTATCACTTAATAAGCACACCCAATGCCTCAACCGTGAGCACCAAGACCTGTGACCTGGGCAGGGAATGCCTACTAGTAAGGGAACATGTCTTAAGCTACTTAATTTTCCAGGCCTTGCTGCTCAGTGCCTCTGGCAACTAGTGAGTGTTAGTGAGAATATGTTCAATGAAGAATGAATGGAAATGTCCACAGTAGCAAGTGGAGGTAGTGAAATGAATCAGACTGTTGATACATAAAATATCTTAAATTTACTCAGAAAAAAAAAAAAGGAACGGACCAAAACAACCCTGCTCCCGACAATTATGTTACAGTCGTTTGGCCTTTACTTTCCAACCCCTAAAGCACTTTTAAAAATATTTAATGTATTAAGTCTCATTGCATCCTAAAGGGTAATAAACACAATTATCACTTAATCTACAAGTGGAAAAATGGAAGTATAGCCAGAAAAAAAGAGAGCGATCGAGAAACACACACAGAGAGACATACATCTTATAGGAAAAGAAATAAAATTTCACAATGACTTCAGACTTCCACTCTAACATTCTAACTACCAGTACAGTTCATGGTTCAAGGTTTGAATCCCACACTGGAACGCTGGAACTAGTCTGCCTAGGTTTGAATCCTGGGTTTGCTTTTATTAACTGTGTTATCTCACATATACCATGTGTCTGTTTCCCTCATCTGATTAATAGGGGTGATAACAGTACCTACTTCATAGGATTAATATAAGGATTAAATTAAATAATATATATGTAAAATGCTTAGAAAAGTATGTGACTCATTGTAAGTTCTATTTAAGGGTTTGCTAATAAATATTATTATTCTTTCCATTAAAATCAGTGAAAATTAAATTTATTTTTTGGGGCAGGCATATTTTGGCAGTGGAATTATTTCTTGAAAACCAAATATTATGCAGAACTCCAATAAATAAACAGACAAAAGCAGTTCTGACTTAAAAATTATCTCATACATTTAAATGTATGATGTAGTTTTAAGTTAATTGTGTTCACAATGAGGCTGTTTTGGTATAAAAATTTATAATTTGTAAGATGATAGTTACATACTTCAATTATCCTAAAACTCCATCTTACTTATTTCTGTATTTCATTTTTGTTGCACAGTGTCAAGAAAAGTTTGATTTAAGTAGTTTCAAAGTTTTTTTTTTTAATCCTTCAATGAAATTGATCCAAGGGCTTGAAACAGGAATAACAAGAATTTTTTTCCAAGTAGAATTATTAGAAATATTTAAACTGCTTACACTCCTTATAATAAATCAAGAAAAGAACAATATGGGCTAATAACATAAAGTCATGACGCATCATGCTAGCCATTCACTTGTTCCTGCATAACTAACTGGTGTACAGTGAACACAGGTGTCATTGACACTGCCTGGCATTTAACTGACTACTGTGTATATGTGCCTGCAATAGTTAACCCTGCCTTTGCAATTTTACACGTGTAGACAGGAACAGGGCTGAATTTGGATATGCAAAGCCACACCCTCCCTAATCAATGCCATGGGTACCAGACGTTCAAAGATAGTGTGAAGTGGTGGCAGAAGATTTCATGAGGTCTGAAAAAAAAAAAAGTTAACAGAGCAACATAGTTATTTAAGTTGATAGTTCTCCAATGTGACTTTGGTATACAAGACATTTTAGTGTAATTTATTTTATTACAATTTTTAGACAGTTAAAATATTTATAAAATAAAATTTCAATCACATGTTTGTGGAACTCCGGAAGCATATCTGTAGAATAATTTAAAAACCACTGGACTAGGATTCTAATTCCACCTAGCATACAGACAGCTGAAAAACATCACACTCACCCTAAAAAGAAGAAAAAGTAGAATAAAACATAAAAACATAACTTTACTTGAGTCCAGAGAGCTCAGGTAACAGGGTAAACAGCCAGCCTGAAATCCAAGAAGGGACAGGTTCTTCCAAGGCAATTTGCAACCTGTAGACTGGCTCACTTGTGGCAGAACACAGAGCAAGAGACACCCACCAGGCACTATAAGCAGTTAAGAAGTCAGCTAAATATTTAAGAAATTGCTAAAGGACAAGTATAGGCTAGAGTGAGAGTACAGGACTCTTGGGAGCGGCAATCACAAGGGCGTTCAAACCCACTCTCCACCAGGTGCTCATGAGAAAGATGGGGGAAGGGTGGGAAACCAGAGAAAATTTCTGAACAGGAGAGAAGACAGAAGAAAATGGTCAGATTTTTCCTCCAAATAATTAAAGACATAAAACAACAGGTCCAAGAAAGCCAGAGAACCCTGAGTAGGATAAACAACAACAATTACAAAATCATATATTCAAACTACTGAAAATTAAAAATAAAGAAGAGATCTTGAAGGCAGCCAGAAAAAGAAAAGACTATATATGGAGAGGAACAAACATAAGGATTGCACCAAACTTCTTGTCACAAACTATGCAAGCCAGAAGACAATCAAGTGACATCTTTAAAGTGCTGAAAGAAAATCACTGGGCTAAGACTGTTCTCGGAGGCAAGCTTAGGTCCAGCAAGGGTCCTACTAGTAATCTGGCTGCAGTTCCCTTGAGGAGTTACTTTTCCCAAGTTCATGGTGTCTATATATTTGTCTTGGACATGGCTTAATAATTTACCTAAAACATCCAATAAACAGACAACACCACAATATCATCTATTTCTATTCTATATATATGATTTCTGTATGATTGTTGTTTAGTTATAAGCAGAAATGAGTAGGTCACAGTATCTTTTTACTCTCCTCAAACAGACTAACAACAGCACAAACTTATATAGCCTCACTATGTTCTACTTTCTAAGTGCTTTATACTTATTAAAAGACACACTGTATTACTTTTTGCATACTAGCCCAAAGAAAATATGCACTAATGTATGCTGTTGATTTTTCTAACCTTTCTTTCTACAACTCACTGCATATTTGACTTCCACATCTGAGCAAGAATGTTACTTTTGGAATGACTCTGATACTCAAGATTGCTGAAATGTCTCTTTCCCTAGATTATACTATTCAAAATAGAACTTTCTTCCTCCTCCATGCCTCCTGGTATTGCAATCACTTTCTATCTGCTTACTCTATTTTTTTTTCATAGCGCTTATTACTACATGACATATAACATTTTAAATATATTTGCCTGTTCATTGTCAGTCTCCTGTGCTAGAATGTACAACAGTAGGGACTTTGTTTCTCTTGGTCACTCATTGCTGTATCTCCAGCACTTAGAATAGTTCCTGGAACTAGATGGAATTCATTATGTATTTGTTGAATAGATGCGCAAATGAAGGGAGAATACATGAACAAATAAGCAAAATCCCTTTTGCCTAAGGAATCTGGTAAACTTGGGGTGGGGAAGAGCAGAAGTAGGTAGAAGTTGAATCCCTGCTATGTGAAAGGGGCTTCACTGGCTTCATCTTAGATGTCCAGCACAGTCCTTGGGAGTATTAGCAGACACTCAATAATATTAATTGTAGTTACTGATTGCTGTTCTTATCTCATGAACTCATCTTAACAAAGCTGTGAGTGTGCTACCATTTTCTGGTTTTGCAAATTCAAAAAAGTCCAACAACACGCCCATGTTACAGAGTTAGGAAGTGGCAGTGCTAAATCCACCCAGGTGTGGCAGGCACCAGAGCCCATACCCAGAGGTGGGAAAGACAACACTGAAATGTTCATTGTCCATTTCCTTGAAGCTCACTTCATGCGCTCATTACTTTGTCTTGCTTCCTGAGGGGCTAAACTGTGATCTTTTGTTGAATAAAATTGAATGAATTTTTATTATATGTCATAAAATAATAGGCTTTTTCCTCCAAATTTGGGGTTTTATTCTTGTTTCTAACTTGTTTGACCTGACAGTGATAACTTTAAAGTCAACAAGGTAAAAAAATGGACTTTACTAAAGTTACCAAAAATATTCAGTTTAATAAAGCCCTCTAAAAACTGCAGGTCCACACCATAATAAATCAACCTGTGCTTGAAAGTGCAAACTGTATATACTGGCACCTGATTCAGCTAAGATAAAAACGACAAGTCCTTCAGTGATAAATTGTCCTCTCCATATTATCCAATGGAAATATTCATATTGTCCAATACCTACAAGCAATTAGAAGGACTGAGTTTAACTTTCAAATTAAAAGGCCATTAAGATGGAGCACAGTCCCCCAATCTGTCTCTGAAAAATATTCACAGAACCTTCTTGGTCTTAAAGCTTGGGAGGAATATAGTACATTTTCAGATTCCTTTTGTCACAGAGCAATTCAGCCAGCTATCGGAACTGTAGGTAGACTACAAGAAACTGTGGGATAAAATAAAATGCGAAACTAACTATGCAGGATCTCTTAAAAGTTATTTAACAATTATACATCATCAGTCAAGGAGAGCTAAACTTTGAGCTAATCTGCTCCCTACCTCCACCCCAGACCACAAAACCAGGCCTAAGAAAAGAGGTATTGAACATCGGACAGGATACCTGCATCCCAAATCTCTGTCTCCCTCACTGCTACCAAAACTGGGAAAGATGTGTATTTAAAAAGAGGTTTAAGTATAAGTCCATTCATCTCTCATCAAGTGTGTAGTGTGTTCATTATCTCCCTTACCATGGTGGGGTTTTGCTTTTCAGTCTATTAGTTACCTACAGGATGTGAGTATGAATTCTATAAGGCCTGAGAGGAGATTCTGATAAGTCCCATATAATAAAGCAGATATTAGATGTCTACCAAGACCTGGCAATACAATTTAAAATGTCAAAATGAGCAAGACAAAAAAGAAGAAATTACATATGTATTTGTACTTATATATTTTAGATTTGTTTTTATGAATATATTATGGTTTAATATTTAGAAGGAGACTGAATTAGTAAGCATATTGAAATGGGATTTGCAGAATTAAGGCATTAAAGCAGACTAGTTTTTGAAATGTATAACTTTGCACACACATAAAAATGAGTGTCTACCCACTGACCTCTTATTAAAAAGGAATTCTCAAACGAGTATTTAAAATTTATTAACACACCCACTAATTCCTATAGAGACCACAGGAAGAGAGAGAGAGATAGAACATTTTTATTTCTCTCCTTTATGCTGTGTCTACATAATGCTCCTAAATTCTCATGAAATTCATTGAGTCCTAACACAGATCTCAAAATCCAAACTTCAGCTTTATCTTTCGGGTGGCCTCGTTTTGCCCTTCAACTTTCTTAATAATTGTCATTCCATCCACTACTCCTATAGTTCTGCACCTAATTTTGTGAATAGATAAAAGGGAAGCGTTTAGTGGTCTCTGCCCCAAATTCTTTGGCCTGTTTCTGGCTCTCAGCTTTTATTGCCAAAGGCATGAAGATCAAAAGATGCTCTTTGCTGAAGTGTTTACTGCCTTGTAACATACCCTCTCACAACAAAGGAGTTCTTTATTTACATCTAACATGAAATAGTAAGTTCCAAAGTAAAAGGCCTGCATCAGACAGATGCAAGTGATAGAATTTTCTTGCCCCACACTCAAGAAAATTCACATAATTAACATTAACATCTAAATGTCCTCCAGAGCAAAAAATACCTCTTAGGGAGGCGGTGCAGCTCTGGCTTTCTTATGGATTTCCTTGGCTTCACCCATACCTTCAATCTTCACCAACAGGGTGGTGACATGGGCTCATTTCACTAGCACAGAAACGACTCACGACTGCCCTGGAAACATGAAACATTATTTACACTGGAAAGAATGACTGGGAGCCGCTGTGCCCAGCAGCAGACAGCACTAGAGGCAGAAAATGGGGTTGTGTCTCCAATCTGTTATTACTGTCATAACTAATGGAGAGGAATAAAATGGATTACCAGTGCTAAATCAAACTGGGAGGTTTCTGATGCTGCTGCAGGACATTGGCTTCTCACAGTTTATGATATCATCAGGCTTCTTGATGAATTTACAGTCTGGTAATCCTGCCTTGGCATTAGTTTTCCACATGCAAATCCCTGGAATATAAGTCAACTCAGCAAATGAACAGGACTAGGGAACTCCATTGGGTCAAGTTTATTTCAACCTCAGGGAAAGCTAAGACTGGTTGTCTTTCTATTCCTTACCACATTTTTTAAGCTAATTAAAAGACTTGTCTGAATGACATCTTTTCCCATGCTTTGCATATTCATTGATGCTTATCATGTCTCTGCAATATTATTCTGTTCCTGTCAGAACCAGGTCCCTTCTCATTAATAACATTTGCACTGATTCACTTACTGCTTAGCTGGACTGTATTATCTATATTTTACCATTTTACCCATTTGTCCACTATATTCCTTGTTGGTGTGCTAGTTATATGCCTAATTCACAGTTTCCATCTAGTCTACATACACCTAGGCCAGGAACTAGGTCTACATAATTAAACTTGTACAAGACCTACCAAAAGAGTATACAGGTGGCTTTTTAGGATGACCAAAATTCAGTGACCCCAATCATTCATTCATTCATGCTAGTGTAAAAAAGGAAATAGCGTTGCTCATCATCCAGATATATGAAGGGTTGAATCTCAACCCACTGAGCCCTGAGGGAAATTCAAGTTGGAAAAAAACAGATTGAGGCATTCTGTGCTATGGTAAAAGGCCCTTAGATAGTTAAAATGCATATCTCAGGGGGAATTTCAATGACCCAAGATTCTTGCATTTTCCCATAGAAAAGTACACAGAAAAGTACTAAAATCATTAACTTCAGATATCTGTTCTTTGTGATTAGCAGTAAACTGTCTCCTCCCCTACGTTTTGGGAGGAGTTCCTTAGAGCTATCTGAGAGGCTGTTTCTCAGGCTACAGTCCTCAGGAAAAACCTGAATAAAACTTAAACTCATAACTTTCATGTTGTGTTTTTCTTTCAGTGGACACTAGGAAGCTACTCTACCCTCTCCCACGGGAATGATGCTGCAGGGAGAGGGCTGCTCTCAGCAGTTGGAGAGTTACTGGGTGTCCTAGACCCTACCCCAGACCTTTCAATGATTCCACAGGTAAGGCCCTGGTGAAGGCACCTAGCCCAAAGCTACAGCCTACTCAGGTTTCTGTCCCCACACGCTGGTACTAACTTAGATCAAGGAGTGGCCACAGGATAGACACTGATGGGGGAAGTGGCAATTTTGGAAGTGAGTCTCAGAGAGATCAGGGGATGTAACATATTTTCATCTGCATCTTCTGTGAGACCTGGTTCCTGACTCCCAGACCTGTATTTCTACCTGGATTCTAGAGACATCTCGTACTCAACATACAGAAAAAGAGGATTCCTTACAAAGCAACTTCTTTTCTTGCATGGTGATCTTAGTTGCTGATTTCAGCAACCCATACTCTCTTAGACACCAAAATCTGCCAATTCTTGCCATTAAATATCTTGTGAATACACCCTTCCTCTTCAGTCACATAGCTAGGACCATTGCCAAGCCCTATTCCTTCACATGGATAATTATAGCAGCTTCCTAACTCATCTTCCTGCCTCTAGTCTTTCCCCCCTTAATTGCATCCTTACATTTATCTACAGTTGACCCTTGAACAACATGGGGGTTAGGGGAACTGACCCTCCCCATAGTCGAAAATTTGCATTTAACTGATAGTCGGCCCTTCATATTTGCATTTCCTCCATGTCCACATTTCTATGACTGTGGATTCAACCAACTGCAGATCATGTAGTACTGTAGCATTTACTACTGGAAAAAAAAAATCCATGGATAAGTGGACTGGTGCAGTTCAAACCGTGTTGTTCAAGGGTCACCTGTATAATTTGTTCATGGCATTTTGCTGCTTAAAATCTTTCCAGTGGTTGGCTACAACATGGAGGATAATGTTTAAGTTCTTCAAAATGGTAAAAAGTCCTTCAAGACCCACCCCAGCTTCTGGCTTAACCTCTATCACTCTCTCTTACAAACTCTACCTCTCCCACTATCCTGACTGATGTCTCATATACAGAATGTCTTGTCATTTCCTGAATGAACTGTGTTCATTGCTCTTTCTCAAACTCTAGTGACCCTATACATAAAATGTCTAGAATTCCCTTCCTCGCTTGTCTACTAATAAACTCCTGCAAAGAAACCAGGGACACATTAGGTTTCAGTTAGGCAAGGAGATAGAGAAAGTATTCTGCCATTAAGAAGCCTGAGAGTGAAGGAGAACACAATATAAAGGGTGGGGAAGCACAGAGCATGCTGGTATGAGACTTTGTGAACGACCAGAAAACCATGTTTGTTTCCTTTATGGCATTTATCTCAGTTTATTATACACCTGAGAGGACTTCAGTCTCATACATCTCACACACTGTTAAGGCTTAAAGGGCAGTGGGGGAACAGTGGGCATTCCCTACTCAGAGATAGACTGCAAGCTCTGGGGCTAGACTGCCAAGGTCCAAAACTGGACTCTACTACTTATTTGATGACCTTGGGCAAGTCACTTATTATTCCTGTGGTTCTGCTAAATGTGTTTAGCTGCTAAATGGTAATCTACTTCAGAAGGTGGCTGTGAGAATGAATGAATACATATACAGTATGAGGTTGAACAGTATGAAATTACCATTTTTATAGGTCAAAATGCTCAAATATCAGCAAGTGCATATGGTTCAACCAAACATTTAAAACAATGCCTAATGAATAGTACATACCCAAAAGGTGTTATTGTTTCTTCTCATAGATGCTTCTAAACCATTCGTTGAGGTTTATATCACCCAATGGTCTTTTCTCATTGATGTCCTCTTACTAATCTCCAGGTTCCTTTAAAACAAGACTAGGCCACTTGGGTACAATTTTTAACACAACCCTTGTCCTATCACCATCCTGGATGACTTCAGTATCCATCTTGTTAACCTATCCAATTCTTCACCTTCTTCACCTCCAGGGTCACCCACATCAAGGTCATACCCTGGAATAAATCATCAAGTGGTGCTGCTTCCCATCCCATATCCAAAGATGATGACAATCTCCGATATTTCCAGTCCTCTCCTGCCTGTGCTTTAACTGTCTCTCTTCTTTAGTCCCAGGAGAACCCTTGACCCCTCTCCTGGCCTCACTGCTTTACCCAGCTGGTATACCATGGTTCATATCACCCTAACACTCTCTCACCAATAGCTTCAACTACATTGGACCTCTGTCCTTTTGCTTCACTTGTTTAACAAAATCTCAATACAGGATCAATTCAAAAATATACTTTCTATATTTCATGACCCAGCTGTTTAAAACACAGTTGGAGAAAATCAGCTTTCAGACTGATGCCACTATAAATCTGCAGCCCTCAATCTCTGCGCAATCTCTCACTCATCCTTGCTTAGCTTGCCTTTATTTTACTAAGCAACATTTCAAAACTGTCATTATGCTCAAGACTCCAACCAAAGCCACCTCTCTCTCAGCAGATGACCTCATCTTCTACTTCAATGAGACAATTACACATACATTATCTCAGCATCCTCCCCTTCCTAGCTATCTTTGGACAAATTCTTACACTCTTTCTTCCTGTTCAGAAGATGATGCATCCCTACTCTGGTTCAAGGCTCTGCTCTCCACATATGGCCCCAATCTTCTTTCATCTCTCTGAGGATCTTGTTCTATCAATTATCCCCCCTTTTCCCTAAATATTCAACCTCTCACTGCCTATTTGCTTTTTCTCCTAAGCCCAGAAGCCAACTTAACTTTGGGCTTAATACGTTAATATTTTCCTCTTCTTGAACCTGGGTTGTCCTCTAGGAACTGTCCCCTTCCTTCTCTTCTAATCCAAGGGATTTGAAAGAGAGGTCTGTGCTCAGTATCTCAACTTTCTGACCCTTCCCATTTACCTTACAGCAAACCACAATCTGACTTCTGCCCTGGCCATTGCACTGAAAACTTCTTTCATGAGCCCACCAACGAAGTCCATAATGCCATCCCTATGGACAAGGATCAAATCTCTGTTTTCTCTGCTTTTTCTTTCCAGTCTCCCTCATTGGTTCCTCTTCTTTTGTTTGCCCTTGAATGCCTGTATTCCTCAAGGCTTCTCCAGTGGTACTCTGCTCATTCTACGTACTCTACTTGTACAATTTCACTAGCTCTTGATTTTAAATACCATTGATAAGGGGTGACTTCAAATCTGTATTTCTAGTCCAGATTCTCTTCCAATGCCTGCCACATTTATTTACTTGGATAGCCCACACAGGGACTTAAACCTAACGTATCATTCATTCAGTTTTTAAAAAAATATTTATTGATGACTCACACTTCAACTAGTATTCAGTAGTAAATAAGACAGCAAGGTAGGCCCTTTATCTTTAGCCTTGTATCTCATTACCACCTCCAATTAACCTTTAGACCATAATAATACCAAATTTTCTGGCAGTAGTCTGCCATTGTCTACTGAAAGAAGACTAAACACTGGGGGCCTTTGGACATGCCAATCTTCCAGCCTAGAATTCCCTTTCCATGTTCTTTTCAATTTTAAGACTTTAAGAGAAGTCTTGCCCTCCAAGGAGCCTTCTCTAAATTCCCAAACTGGGTTAAGTGCATTTGATCACTGCATTGGCTACAATGTGCTAAAACTATGTATTTGCACATGTCTTCCCCACTGGATCTCCAGGGCAGGAGTTATGTCTCTCCAATGAACATGACTGGCACATAGGTGATAAATGTTTGGGATTACTCAGCTAAATGTAATCTTTCCCCTCTTCAAACACCTGAAATACTGTGATACTTTTCTAACTCTCCCCAGTATGGCTGCATATATCCACTTGGAAATCTCATTCCCCTCTCCTTGTTAATGCCCGTTTAACTTTCTCGAGCATGCTGTTCCTCTTTCATTCTCTACACTTCTCAAAATCATGAAATGGGCACTCAAGAAACAATGGTTGAATTGAGCTGAAATGAACAGAGAAAATACTCCCATATTATCATCTTCTATCTCTGGAACCCGTTAGTGGCATTGTGTAGTCCAGGGCTAAGATTTCCCAGGTGTCTTTCTGCCACAACCAAGGTCCAAGAGTGTTATCGAACATGTTTTGACTGATCTTCAAGCTCTGGATAAGTCCCAAGAGACCACTCTGATTGCATATAAGGAATCTCCCATGCATGTAAATGGACTCACCATATTTTCTCAATTCACAAAAGAAGGAGGAAAGATGGAACTTTTAGTGGAATAGAAATTCATTTGAGTACTGGATCACTATGTACCGTACGTCATCCTGCAATGCATTTAATTCAGACTCTTATGACTTAAGTTCATTTCTAAAACATGAATGCTTACATTTATTTCTCACAAGAAGCTTCATTCTCAATATATAAAAAATGATTTGAGCTCTCTGTGAAAGGAATGATGTAAACATAAGATATTATTACTAACATTCTCCTTTAGATAACCTCATGAGGTAAGTATTAATGTCTGAGGGAATATTATTTTACAGGTGGATAAGTCAGCTGACTTGCTCAGAGTCAAAGGTAGTGGTAACAGCCAAGAACATACACCAAGAGTCCTGTGCTTATTTTCATTGCCAGACCTAATCCAAGCTTTTCAGTAAGTGTTTCTTATGGTGTGAAGACAGTCTAAGAACTTTATCCTTTCTTTTTTGGACTGTTTTTGCCCCATCCCTCTTTCTGTCTTATCAATTTTTCCTTCTCAGAAGGGAACCAAAAGAGAATGCAATGGTCACCTAGCAGCCATCCAATCCCCCACCTGTGCAGTATTTGGTATAGTACAGAGGGTCTGTCAGGCATACTCCATTTAACTTCTTATCCAGGGCTCCCAGTCAAGGCAGCTCTCAGAGCTCTGCCAGCATCAGTTAGTTCAGTTCTAGTAAGTCGTTTTGTTGTCCAAGTACGGCATGCTCCACTGAATTCATTCTTCAGTTACCTCTCATACAGGTGGCCTGTATAACTTAATAGAGATCTCACTCTCCAAACAGTTTTTCGAATCTGACACACTACATTTATTATGACAATTCTGACTAAGTCTCCAAACTATTTTGATGGGCCCTGCAAAATAGCAATCATTTATGGAGAAGTAGAAGTCTGCTAGACTGAATTATATCTAGTTCCACGCTCTAAAACTTTACATAGTCAAAAAAGTCACTGTTATCTGGAAGGATGCAGGCCTTAGGTTGAGAAGGAGAAAGAATAAGTGAAAAAAATAAAGAAGATGAGGGGAACAAGACTTTTCTCCGTAATAAACAGCAACAAAAACAACAAAAACTGATAACTTGTTTCCAATATTTAAGGAGAGGGGCAGAAATTTGTTAAAGTGCTATAGCTGATCAATGATATGTTTAGATTCTGGAAGAAGGGCATATACATCATTTATTTATAAATTATTAAGGACTGATTGTATACTATGCACTGGGGATACACAGATAAATAGAAATGTAAACTATCACAATTCACTGAGATAATAGCTTTAATTGCCATCAGGCACATGTGTACGCATCGGAAACTGAGAGGAAGGAACTTGAAATGTCATTATGCCTTCGTTTTGTTTTTTTTAACCTCAGTCCAGGTAGGCAGCACAGTCTAAGATGAAGATACGTAACCTAGAGATGACAGACTTGATTTCACTTGGATAAATACCAACCACATCCCTCCTTCCCACTGGTTGGTACATAATCATAACATCCACTGATGTGCTGGTAAATGGTTAACAACTGGCTCTCTGGGGAGAAAAGTCCTGATCTGTTGTATTTGTTGATTTCCATAGTGCAAATATTCCCATGATGACTGATTTCAAGCTGCCAACATGATATTACTGAATACGGAGCTGGGAAGAAAACAGGCATAAATAACCTCGAAAGCACAATTGTAGTAAAATTATTAGGAAATGATGAGTTTTGAGCACTTGTTATCCCTCTTTTCAAGAACTTGTCTATTTACTTGCAATTAAAATAATTTAATTTTTAATAATGACCACATTTAACAAACAGCTCACATAGTTCTTAAAAAGTTAATAGTCATGAGCCAGTAAGGACCAGCTGCAACATATCACTGGACTTACACCCTTGGTATGGCAGGGGGCACGGGTAATGATCCAGATCCATGTTTATTAAAAAGGTGTGCCTCGCTTCATTCCCTACTGTCCTCTCCCTGTCCTACCCCAGATGAAGTTAAGAAACCACTATTCCAGGTTCACTGTGCCCTTCTCTTTGCCCTCTTCTCTGCCTCCAATGACCTTCAATAATTTACACCACTCTCCACCAGGAGGACAGACCTTGCATCCCAGTGCTGAAGTCTAACAGACTGGGTTTGCTGATCTGTATTAACTTTATAAACATTCGGCAAACGGGGCTGTTATTATTACTGCTATTCAATGCCTTTCCCTCTATATTTACAGTTTAATTCAAGATGCTACCATATTTAAGTGGCATTTTCAAGCTTAAAAGTATTCTTAGTATCAGCAGATTTTCAGTCAAGGTGGGATGGGACGTGCAGAAAGGAAGGGCCACTGGTGGGGGAGCCTACTTCACTCCAAGAGATCTGCCCAGAGTTGACCACTTCAACTCCCAGTCCCTTTCAAGCTCCTAAGCCCAGCCTCTGCAGCCTGCTTACGTGCCCTCTCAGTCTACTTCTGAGCTAAGCAATAATTTCTCTAAGGACATATTTACCTATAAATTGTGAAAATTTTATTCAGCTGTTTTAAGAGATATTGTGATGAGGTTAACTCTATAAATAGCCCATTTCTCTGTTAAAATATAAAGGTATCCAGAAAATACCTGAGAGAAACTCAGAGCTACAAATTTATTACTTATCTCAATTCTAAAGGTCTGGAAAATCAGTCATGACCTTCAAAGAACATGGTGTTACATCCACAGAACACACACGATGCTGGAAGGAACACGTGCCACGCACCTGCCTGAGTAATACAGATAAATGCAACAGCCTGCACTGATAAAAACGTATTCCAACCTTGATAAAAAAAATTATAAAGTGCCCTCATATTTGAAGAACACAAGAAAGAAGGTCATGAACTACTTAGCCTCGAAAGAAAAATAACTGACTAATGCATTTGTTGTTTCACAATTTAAGCTTATATCCTGTATCTCACGGTGGGGACTAAGCAATGTATTTGGCTAGTAGGATTTAAATTTCTTCAGAAAACATATTCTCTGGGGCCAATGTAACCTTCTGAGGTATTTACCAGAAAAACTGGGCCCAAGTGATCTAATGTTAACTTAGGGAAGTGGTTTCCAACTGTTGCTAGAAACTCAGTGGATGAGAAATGTATGATCCCCTAGGCAGCCTGGCAGTGCGGGGGCCAAGGGAGACTCCTCAGGGACTCCTCGCTTCAGTTGCCCTCCAAAAGCCTCCGTTGTTTACCCTAATGTCTTAAATAAACATCACCATTTTCTCTGTGAGCCATATTGGGAAATACAGGCTGGGAAGCACTAGCTTAGGGAACATCAACTTCCTATGGGTGCCTGACACAAACAAAGGTCACTGCAAGAACTTGACTCATTGAGCTGCATCAGCCTGATAGGGTGCAAACAGCAGAGGTGGGAATAAAACTTGGGTTGTGGTTCAGGCTTCCTCACTACCTAGCCCTGAACCCTCAGCAGATCACTTTACCTGTCAGGACCTTGACTGCTTCAGCTGTAACATAAGCTGCTTGGCCTAGATCCCTGTGTGAGCACCATAAGCCTCATACTGGTGTAGGTGCTGTACACTGGCCCTAATCTCAAGGAAACTGTAATCCAGCTAGAGATAAGATCACTAATAAAGAAAAAGAGTAACGAGTAAATACAAAATCTAACTGAATTGTAATGAGTTTGGAGGCCTAAGAATTATCACTGCGTATAATACCTCAATGGCACTTCCTACTGGGCATATAAATCTATAGAGTAAATTTGCATCACAGACTAGTCTATGACCTCTGATTTTATTTAGTCATGCAACAGTCATGTTCAAATATTCAAACATGTGCTCCAAGATTATAAAGTCATGTGAGCTTAAAAGTTCAGCTTCACCTTGGCTGTACCTAGGAGCTCTGGCCTGGCATATTTAACACTTTCATTACGACACACTTTAAGTTATTAACAAACTGATATATGTTCAGATAAAATTGACCAAGGCAAGGATGAGTGCTAACAGTTCTCTTCTGAAACAAAATTTAAACATCCTGCTCATTCATCATTCTTTACTCTTTTTCCAGTCCTTTAATGCAGTCGCTCCCGCCTCACTTCTTTTGGACCCACAGAGACCCTAATCCCTTTACTCCTCCACTAGATCCTTATGCATCAGCCCACTTCTACTTTCACTTCTTTTCCTATCCAACATAGGTTCAGTGGATCATCACTTCCACCTCTCTCTTACTTATCTTCATCCCCCCTGTCCCCAGGAAGCACTTGTCTGCACATAGTCAACACTAGATCAATCAATTTAACAAAAAATCACACATTTGAAAACTGGGGCAACTGTACATTTATGGTTACCAGCGCTGCCTGGTCTGGCAGTTCTGTTTCCTTCGAAGTAAGGGTGTTTCAAACCTTCTCTGGTTTACTATTACCCTAATTATCCTACCCTCCCTAGGCAGGCTAAACCCTCTTTGAAAGTGGCAGGAGGCAGGAAGATCAATTGAGGTTGCAGGCAGCCGTAACTGCTAGTAAAACGCAGGCCAACCCCTGAAAGCCATCAGGAAAGTGGTCTCCTCCATATAATAATGCCTGTGGGTAAGGTATGAAATGTGGAGTTATGAATACTTGCTTTATTTATTCTGGTCATGATCTCACCAGTGAGTGTGTGGCTGTGACCATCAACAGCGGGCAGGAGCCATTTCTAAAGATGTTTTTAATTTTGCAGGCTCAGTGCACTTCCTTTATCTAGAACTTAAATCTTTCTCCAGATGTTCTTAGGGCCTGGGATCAAATCCTAGCTCTGCCACTTAGCTTTCTAACCTCTGGTTAAGTTACTTAAACTCTCTGTATCTAGGGATAATACCTACCTCATGGAGTTAATGTGGGCATTAAATTTGTTAGTATTAACAAGGCCAAGCCCATAGTGCTATAGAAGTATTTGCTATTGTTGTTGTCCTATGTATAAAAGTCACTCAAATTTTCTCACAGTCATAAGAATGTTAAAACTGTATTATCAGACTTCTGTGGTGGCACAGTGGTTAAGAATCTGCCTGCCAATGCAGCGGACATGGGTTTGATCCCTGGTCTGGGAAGATTCCACATGCTGTGGAGCAACTAAGCCCGTGCACCACAACTACTGAGCCTGCGCTCTAGAGCCTGTGAGCCACAACTACTGAGCCCGCATGCCACAACTACTGAAGCCTGCGTGCTCTAGGGCCTGCATGCCACAACTACTGAGCCCGCGTGCTGCAACTACTGAAGCCCACGTGCCTAGAGCCTGTGTTCCGCAACAGAGAAGATATGGCAATGAGAAGCCCACGCACCACAACGAAGAGTAGCCCCCGCTCGCCACAACTAGAGAAAGCCCACACAGCAAAGAAGACCCAACGCAGCCAAAAAAAAAAAAAAACCCACAAAACTGTATTATCTCTTTCTTCTTCTTTTTCTCCAAATATACTGTGGATAGAGAAATGGTCTTGCTACTGAAAGAGCCATATCTAATCCTAATGACTGACTACATTCTTTCTCTAACAATAAAACATAACATACGAAATATTTCCAAACCCATATGACCTCATACAGAACCTGTTATGTTTCCCATAGTTATTGTGTAACCAAGAGAACAATAAATATTCTTCCTAATCAGGACTATCCATCATTCCCTTCTCTCCTATATTGTCTGACCCATCCCCCCACCCTACCAGCAGTCAACCCTGCTTTCTGCTCCAGCACTTCTGCATCTTTATCCCTACTCACCACCTCCCCATTTAATGCCTCACCTGGACGGAACCACCCTCACTGCCCTGAACTCCCCATGCACTATCTCAATCTTTATCCCTACTCACCACCTCCCCATTTAATGCCTCACCTGGACGGAACCACCCTCACTGCCCTGAACTCCCCATGCACTCTCTCACCTTCAGCCATTCCAACAAGCTGGTCCTTCTACCTGGAACACCCTCTTCACAGCATTCATCCTGCTCCCTTGAGTAACTCATAGTACTCTTCTGGACTTTAGTTACATGGTGCTTCTCCAGAAAACTTTCCTTGACAACCTCAATATCCAATCACCAAGGCTGGATTTGGTGTCCCTCCTATAGCCCTATCACTTTATTATAAATTAGATCAGAAGTTCCCTAAGGGCAGGGATCACAGCCTATGTTTTCCTCATTGCTTCCCTAGTTTCTAACCGTGTCTAACATATACATAGTTTGTACTCTACAAATGGACAAATGAACTATAACGTAATAGTTTCACAGACCTAGGGATGACTACAAAGGGGCTAGGGCAAGATCACTGTCATTGTCTTGAAACATCTACAAATATCATGAAAGGAGAAGAACGTTTCTTTTATGCAGCTTCAGAAAGAGATATCCAGGGACTTCCTTCGTGATCCAGTGGTTAAGAATCTGCCTTCCAATGCAGGGGACTCGGGTTTGATTCCTGGTCGGGAAACTAAGACCCCACATGCCATGAGGCAACTAAGCCTGCGCGCCACAGCTACTGAGCTTGCATGCTCTGGAGCCTGTGCGTCACAACTAGAGAGAAGCCCGCGCACTGCAACGAAGAGCCCACGCGTCGCAGCTAAGACCCGACACAGCCAAAAATAATATAAATAAATAAATATTTTTTTTTTTAAAAAAAAAGAAGAAGGGCTTCCCTGGTGGCGCAGTGGTTGAGAGTCCACCTGCCGATGCAGGGGACACGGGTTCGTGCCCCGGTCCGGGAAGGTCCCACATGCCGCGGAGCGGCTAGGCCCGTGAGCCATGGCCGCTGAGCCTGCGCATGCGGAGCGTGTGCTCCGCAACGGGAGAGGCCACAACAGTGCGAGCCCTGCGTACCGCAAAAAAAAAAAAAAGAAGAACGCGACATCCAGACCAACAGTGTAGGCTCTGGGGAGCCACATTTCAAATCAATACAACAAAGAACTTTCTAAAATGTAGAGCATGAGATACTTTGGTCAGTATTCAGTTGCATATAGCTGGACAGGTTTATACAGGAGCTGGCAAAATGAACTGGGTGATGCCTAGTCTTGCAAAGTTGAGAATGTGACTCATAAAATTCTACTTTGGGCACCTGGGCATGCATGTGTATGGTAAGAGTCATCCTGAATACATATAAGAGAAGATCAAAGATTATTTATTAATGTCACCATTAAGCCTGCCACACCATGGAGTACTGGGCAAAGGAATAGTCAGAGAAGTTTAAATAAAACAAAGTAATCCAACCCAAACCCAGCATTCCAGCACAGGGGACAAGACTGGCAAGGGGCAAAGCCAGGTCCCCTAGGGCATTCTCCACACTACCTCCGTCATCCTGGAGGAGGCAACTTAACTTTACAACTTTCAAGAAACTTCCCATTAGAAGTGGTTTCAACTTTAGATTTATTGCATTTTCCAAGGTTACATCATTTGGGCTGTGCATAATCCAGAGGGACTCAACGGGCTAAACTGTAAACTGTTACAATAGACATTAACGAATATTGTGCCTGATAAAACCTGCAGTCTGCACGCACGCACAAATGCACCCACACAAGAAGGGACTTTTCACCTTATATGGTTACTTCAAAAACTCGACTCCTTTTACAGTCCACTTTGTTGGTCAGCCAAACGTGCAGAGTACATATACTTTAAAAACACCAATTAAAAATATTAACAACACAAAAAAATATAAACGGTGGTTCAGAGCCAAGGGCACATAAATTGACATGGATTCAGACAGTAAGTAAACATAAAATGAGTAACAGAAACTACTACATCATCCAAAAGGAAGCAGAAACAATAGCCCTTAAATGCAGAAGTGATCCTCCCCACACCCCAACTCTCCCACTCCAGAGGGCAAGGTAATGATTAGAAGGCAAGCAAAATGATTGAAAGAGGAAAGGATAGAGGGAGGGGCCCAAGAATGATATGGGCAAGACCTGCAGCAGATGGGGAGAAAAGGGGAGGCAATCTCATTTCACACTGTAACCTCCTCGGACAGCCCCACGGGCATTTTTATTGCTGCATCTCAAGTGCTCAAAACCTCAAACCAGGGTGGCGTAATTGAGAAGCAGGTGTGGAAAGAGGGTGGGCTGGGAGTTACAGTCTTTGGATTGACATTACTATTATTATTATCATCTAGTTCCTGTAATCACTTAACTTTCCTAAACCTTAGTTTCCTCATCTTTAAAATGGGGATCCTAAAACCTACCTCAATACATCCTTGATAGGAATAACTAAAACCAGGTATGCAAAAGTGACGAATCTAGCTAGAAAAACACAGAATCCTTCAATGATTCTGTTTGTTCAAAGAGAAAAGAACTACTTTCCTCTCTGGTACCTGGCAGGTTGAGCTAGCACTATTTTTCCAAAAATGAATCAGCCCAGGTCACGGTGAAGCTCATCAGTATAATACTGAGAAGCATGATGCTATACACACTGCAGACAATTGAAGTATGAAGGAAGGAGGGAGCCAGGAAAAGATGAAAGGTGAAAGAAAGAACCAGGCATAATCCCAACATTTCTTTCTGCAAAAGGAATAGACATGCACCCTTAAGGCCATTCCCTTGTACTTCCTGGGGGTGGTCTGAGTCTTATTCCTACCACAGTGAATGAGCTTGAGGTTTCAGCCAGAGAACCGTGCTCATAATCCTACTGTTGGGTAATTCTAAAAGAAATTATATTAATACAATTCTTTCCTTTAATTGTTCTCTACACAATTATCCCATACCCTCTGGGAGCTAATTTGATAGCTCACTGGAGACTCACTATTACTCTATCTTTGGAGTCTGTTAGAAATAAAGTATCTTTATTAAATCTAATTTTGTTTCTTCCATCTCTAAAGCCTCTTTATGGGCTGTAGCATTTTGATCTACGGATTACTAAATTTAATTTATCAGTCTGGAAAAGAAATTTTACATGTGGAAAACCAAGGCCTAGGAAAGTGCAGAGAATTGATACAACCCCTATAATGAATAGAACTGCCTGAATATTTATACAATATATTTTTTAAAAATTATGATCATATCCTAATATGCTTTCTAATTCTAAAAGATTTATATTATTTTTTAAAAGCACTATTTCTCTTTTTTTATTGAAGTATAGATGATTTACAATGTTGTGTTAGTTTCAGGTATACAGCAGTGGTATACACACATACATACATATCTATATCTATATTCTTTTTCAGAATCTTTTCCATTGTAGGTTTTTATAAGATATTGAATAACATATTTCAGTTATCCCTGTGAATAACATATTTCAGTAATTTATCTGATGGAAAAAAATGAAGGATCAAATGTTTATTAAGGCATGACAATTTGCTATACTATTACTCATAAGATCTCAGTAATGCAGACTTCATTATCTCCATCTTACAGATAAAAAAGACTTGCTTGGGTACATCTCATGACTTCGCACTGCCTAAGCATAAACTAACAACTCCTTAAGATGCTAGGTGAGTCCCACCAAGTATGGCTCTCTCTCCAGTTCCTTCTGACATCTTCCCCCGTCCCTCCTCAGCCTCTTCTGCTTCCCTCCTCCGTATCACAAGCCTCTCCATAACCTCTGGCCCCTGATCTGCTCCTCAGTTCCCTGAACAAGCTCTGCTGGTTCCTGCCTCTATGCCTCACTCTGCCCCCAGCTATCTTCTTCCACTGTATAAACACTGAGATTCAAATGAAGCTTCACTTCAAGTATTTTCTGAAATGTTATTTCAGTCTACTAATTGTAGATGTCCCATGACAACTTCCCTTAGGGACCCCTCTTACCCTTCTTTGGCACATACAGCGTGGCACGGTTCTTATTGGAAAACGTCTCCATTCTCTGTTAACTTCTATGAAAGGTAGGATGGAGTCCTTCGGAGGCACTCTTCTGCTGGGTCTCAGTAACACATGCTTCTTTATGTTCAGTGTGACAAGCCCTAATTCTATATATTCATGACTGCCCAAGTGGGGGCAGTGAAAACACACTCAAGAGAGTGATTATTTTCCCCTTTTGTTATTATTCCCAAATTCAAATTAAACGTTCTTCATTCTACTTCAAACAAACAAACATAAATGCCAAACTCATAGAGTACAGAGGCAAATGAGATCAAAGGGGCAGATAACTCAGTTTTGTAAAAGGAAGAGGGAGAGTGACAGGCAGGCTGATTATTGTAGCTTCACTTTCAGGCCAAGGACTGAATAGGTTTGCAGAGGTTCATGGATGGCCCCAAAGGCGGTGTGTGTGTGTGTGTGTGTGTGCCTGTGTCTGTGTGTGTAACTCCTAGTATATGGTATGAAAAAGTGATTAAAAGCACTGCTTTGTTCCTTAAAAGACTTCTGATGATACTACAGCACAGAAACATAATGAGGATTTTGTATACATATGTAACTACATAAATTTTGTGTTGGTATTTCTAAAAAATGTCGTAACTATTTGTGAAAAACCAGTACATTCTGGCTCCAAGTCTTGGTTGGGTTGGCCTTTCTTCAACTAGATTCTTTTAGTTAGTGCTTACAGTGTGTGGAAATCGGAACTTTTAAGAATAGACTACCATGCACACAAATGCATGTGGTTCATTCACTACTTTTACTACTTTCCATACTTTCTCACTGGCTTGGACTTTTCCTTGTATCAACATCTTACTGCCAAATGAGAATACCCTGATGAATATTTTCAAGTCACTCCTCTGCTTTATACATCTTTTATTGTATATCACCTAAAAAACAAACTTACAAATATAAACACAAGTATTTTTATTCTTATAGAGGGGAGTATGTTAAGGGGAGAGGGGTGAGTGGAAAATGATACCAAGATTTCTAGCCTGGAAAGCTGGGAAAAAGGTAGCATAATTAAATCCAGCTAGAAGCTTGGGCTGGAACATGAAGACTAACAGGAGTTTCCTGGATCTAGAAATTAGGAAGCCACTGATGAGGACAGAAGCTGCATGACAAGTCAGGGGATGGGAAGTTAAGAGACTAACAGAATGAGGTCACACAAGGTGAAGACGGGAGATAAACTGGCAGTTAGCTGTGGGAACAGTGAAAGCAAAGATATTAGAAAAAAGGACAATTGGACATGTTATGAAGTTATAGAAAGATTATCAGCAGTGAGAAAAAATAATAGGTACACAAGGGAAAGGAGGTAACTGAGGGGGCAGGATTCCAGAGGCGATGCCTGTGATTCAAAGCTCAGATGAGGGAAAAGACTTGGAAACTAAGAGGCATATTCTTTTAAGACAGGAAGAGAAGAAAATGTGTAAAGAAGGGGAGAGGCATTGGGAGCAGAGGAACAGGGCAAGAGCGGTGAGGGAATGAGCAGAAGGGAGCCAGTGAGAAGAGTGGAAAAGATTTGGATACATGGTTTAGGAATGAGACAGATTCTAGCAACAAGGAACGAATGAGCCTATTATTGACAGTAAGGGCCTATTGAAGCTGGAAGCTTAAAAACATGTTCTTTAAACCAGTCAGTCAGTCAGTCAATGAACATTTACTGAGCAACTCTGAAGGTCCAGGCACCGTGCAGCCCTAGCCAAGAAGAACTCCAGGGTCCAGTCAGGAAGTCAGGCAAGTAAACAAACCATAACACAATGTAACAAGTTTTATGTTAGAGGTCTAGGTAGGATACATGGGAGAAGGGAGAAGATGCATTTAATCCAGGGGTGTAGTCTCCTGGAGCGGGAGTTGAAAATTATTAAAATAGTCCTATCTGTAAACTGTGAGAATGAAGAATGGGCCATTGGGAACTCCATCTCATTACCCTCCTGGATATACTAATGAGGAAGTTATATAACCATACCCCATGTGAAATCAAGTAATTCCACACATCAGCACTGAGGGATCTTGAACATCAATGCTTAAGGATGTAATTTTCGTGATTACCAATAAGTTAGACAGGCAAGACTGACAGAGTTCCTCAGGATTATAATCAAAACAAAAACTTTCACAGACCTTCCCAAGCAACAGAGTGTCTGGTTATGGCTGAATATCTTGTTAGAGTTCTCAAGCTTTGCTGGGAACTATTCTAGGGAACTGGCTTCCTGATTCAACTCGGGCTACTAAATTCCAGTTTAATAAATACTCGTATTCTATTATCCCCTGGAGCCAAGCACGAAACAAATATTTTCTTAAATGCCTTTGCTAAAAAATCAATTATCTGGGTTTTGTTTCCATCTTAAAATGCTGTAGGTATCTTATCTTTCCATGAGAAACAAATACTCCAAAGTCCTCACTGTTTATACTCCTTGTCATTTACAACTCTGAAAATCAGTCTTGCACTCAGCTTTGCTAATGGGCTCTGTTCCATCTTCTGTGGGAGCATACCACATCTTTACTGTGGAGAGGACTTGAGGTCTGACTTAAGATTTCTTAATAGAAAAAACAGCCCTCCATTGCTAGAATGGTACAGTTACAGAATTGGAAGGCATCTCAAAGCCACTTGTGTAATTGCTTAGGTGATGAAGGACAAATTACCCAGTGCTTGATCTAACTTTTTGTTTTAAATGAGAGAAGACACCCTTTCATTTACCATTAACATAATACAATCTTTGTAATAGTGAAATAGATAGAGGAATAGCAGGCTTTTTCTACTCAAAGTGATTCTGCCTTTGCTGTGCTAAACTAATTATAGTTAACATTCATTGAGGGCTTATTATGTGCTGGGCACTATGCTAAGCACTTTACAAGAATTATCTCATTTTGTCCTTACAATAATCCTAAGAGATTGGTGCCATTATTTTTCTTATTTTACAATGAGGAAATTAAGGCTTAGAGAAACTGAGAGAGTTCCTGTTCTGATTTTGCCCTTTACTGATGTGTGACCATCATTAGGTCACCTAACCTCACATCTGTGAGTAAACTGGGAATAATTACGATACTTACCTCATAGGGTAGATGGGAGGATTACGTGAGATACTGGCCCAAAGCACATCTGCCATGAATCCATTTTTCTTTCTTCGAGGTACTGTATGGGTACTAGAAAGAACCTAGAATGTCCTATAAATATGGAATGTCCTATAAATATCAATTAAATCTATCTGGTCTATTGTGTCATTTAAAGCTTGTGTTTCCTTATTAATTTTGTGTCTGGATGATCTGTCCATTGGTGTTAAGTGAGGTGTTAAAGTCCCCCACTATTATTGTGTTACTGTCGATTTCCTCTTTTATAGCTGTTAGCAGTTGCCTTATGTATTGAGGTGCTCCTATGTTGGGTGCATATATATTTATAATTGTTATATCTTCTTCTTGGATTGATCCCTTGATCATTATGTAGTGTCCTTCTTTGCCTCTTGTAACATTCTTTATTTTAAAGTGTATTTTATCTGATATGAGTATTGCTACTCCAGCTTTCTTTTGATTTCCATTTGCATGGAATACCTCTTTCCATCCCCTCACTTTCAGTCTGTATGTGGGCCACAATTTTCATACAACTCCAATCTAGACAAAAGGATGTAAAGACATCTGTATCTCAAATGACTCTCAAAACCTCTACAGCAAAAACACTACTTCACACCTTAGAACCTTGCCAATTACCTGATTTCTCAGTCCATGACAGATCTAAAAGCAAAAACCAGATATAGGTTGCAAAAGTAAAGAAATATATATATATATATATATATTTTTGGTGGTACGTGGGCCTCTCACTGTTGTGGCCTCTCCCGTTGCGGAGCACAGGCTCCGGACGTGCACGCCCAGCAGCCATGGCTCACGGGCCTAGCCGCTCTGTGGCCTGTGGGATCTTCCCGGACCAGGGCACGAACCCGTGTCCCCTGCATCGGCAGGTGGACTCTCAACCACTGCGCCACCAGGGAAGCCCAAAGAAATATTATTTAATACTTCAAAACTGTTCATATAACTAACATTGAACTTCAAGTGCTTTTATTTGCAATGAAAAAAAATCACATCTACAGGAGACCATGGTCTATGTAACATCATGGCTCTCACAGCCTGTGGTGGTGATGCCTGTGTCACATCTATGTCTTGTATTTAACAGCTTCAAAGTCGACCCTAGTCTTGTGCACAGTCACACATATCTCACACGAATAAATAATTACTTTGTGAATAAATTTCATCTCAGGGGTGGAGAATCATTCTTTCAGATTTACTTATTCAGAGGTTCCCTCATGATTGCTTCATAATATCATCTAAGGCAGGGGGCAGCAAAATATGGCTGTTTTGGTAAATAAAGTTTTATTGAAACACAGCCATGGCCACTCATTTGTACATTGTTCTGTGGCTGTTTTCTGGCAAGACAGAACTGAGTAGTTGTGGCAGAAACTGTATGGTCTGCAAAGCCTAAAATATTTACTACTTGGTACTTCATAGAAAAAGTTTTCTGGCCACCGGTCTAAGGGCACCTGTTGGACCAATTAGTGACTGAATGTCATTAGGAAAGAGATGTCATGCAGCCAAGCTCAACATGGTGGGGTGTGTCTGTGGTGGGGGAAGTGGTCAGGAGGAAACAGTGCCCTATAAGTACTGGCTTCATTGCTCTTTCCCATCTTTCTCCATTTTATATCCAACAGCTTTGTAAACACATGAACTCTGCTAGGTTAAGTCTATGTGAATTTTGCCAGAGGGACTCGCTCAAAATCTGGTCATTTGATGATGAAACAAACTCATTCATTCATTCATTCATTCAATAAACTGAGTACATACTATGTGCAAAGTACCAGAGACATAATGGTGAGTAAACAGACTATGTCTGTACTCATGGAACTCACAGTCCAGTGGGGGAGGCTGAAATTCTCTAGAGAATATAAATGTATATAAAATTGCTACTGTAATTGGTGTAAGAAAGAGGTCATGGTGACACTAAAGTGTCTAACAGGGTCATGACCTAGTCAAAAAGGCCAGGGAGGGTTTCCTCAGGAAGCGTTACTACAGCTGACAGTTGAGGGCTGAGTGGGAGGAGTTAACTGGGGGAAGAACAGAGGGAAGGTGGCCAAGCAGAGCACAATGCAGGCCTGGAGGTGGGAGAGAGAATGGTGAGTGTGAACTACTAAGAGGAGACCAGCATATTCTATTCAGAGCAGAAAAAGTGAAGAAGGGAGGAGTGTAAGGTGAAACTGTGGGCCAGATCAAGCTGGGCCTTAGAAGTCCTATTAACAAGTTTTGAGTTATTTCAAGGGCAGAGTTAAACCTAGCAATCCCTGGGTGGCAGTCTTTCTCCCATGGGCCACTACTCTCTTCCTGAACAGTTAATGTTTTTCTCCTTTCCTTTCCCCTCTCCTTCTCTCACCTTTCTCCTTTCCTTTCCTTCTTTTTAAACTCCTGAGCCAAAAAACACTCTACTTTGAATATTCACTTAAGTCTTTATCATATTCAATGAGGAAAAAAAAAGGCGGGGGAGGGACAAGATAATAAAGAATTTACTTGTACATCTTAAACTAATACAATACTATATATCAACTATACCTCAAAAAAACTGGGAAAAATAAGTTGAAAAGCAAAAACAAAAACAAGAATTTACTAAGCAGCTTTTTGTGAATATATTAAACCTGTATAAAGGGAATTATGTGGGCTGACGCCATCCCTCTTTCTGTCTGGCGAGTGAGTGGGTATTCACCCAGCCATGGGCTGCTTCCCGCTGGGAACAGCAAAATTTTTAACTTCAATTATACTATTTGATGAATAGTACTTTGTAGCTGAAAGGCAAGGAAAGGCGCCAGGGGAGACTCCTGAAAATACGAGGTAATACAAAGAAGTAAAAAAAAATCCCAGAAACAAGACATGTGAACCATGGCTCAGCCACTTAATAATAACTGTGTGATCCTGGGCAAGTTACTTAACTTTTCTGACTTCTGGATTCCCCATTTGTAAAAAAGAGACTATTCAGGTGTCCATCACAGAGTTGTTACAAGGATTAAATAAGAGAATGTAAAGGTATCTAACACCTAGCAGGAGATCAGATATCATTTTCTTCCTTTCCTAATAGTAAAATCTATTTCTATTACTGATATATATTATGGGAGAGAGAAAACAGGGTAAGTGGTAATAGCAGGTATAAATAAGGAAGTAAAGGTGGAAAAAGTCTTATCTGTAGTTATAGTACGTGGCTTCCTTGTTGGTTTATAGTGCTTTGTAAACTTAACCAACTTTTGTTCTTTAACGTAGTAACTCAAAATGACTAATACCTTAAAATGACCTTACCCCCAATCCTCCTAAGCAGGTAAAAAAAAAAAAAAAACAGAAAAAATACATGAAGTCAAAGGTAGAGAAGTATCTTTGACTATGGAATTAAAAGTTATTATGGATAATATACAATGACATATTTGAGAATATTTATAAATTAAAAAATAGCAACAACAAAACTCAGTCTGACACCTGCTCTTCTCAACATTGCCCATATGCTGCACACCCGGCTGCTAAGAACGTCATTGGTAATCACTGTGATTGGATTTAAGGTAGAGATTAGCAGTATCAAAGGAAATAATTATTTCTACATATGAAATCAGTCTTACTCTGATTCTCAGAACTCAGAAGAACTAAAAAGCAAAAATTATGCTTTAGACATAGAATGGCTTAAACCACTATCAATGTCTTATTGTGCAACTCTAACCATCTTTTAAGTGTTACACTTTTTGATTAGGAAATGCTAATGTAAGCACCATGCAGTTCTTTGTACCTTTTAGGGAAACATTAAGTACTTTGAAATGTAGCCAAGTTAGCGCTCTGAGAAGGAGCCCAATTGCTACTGGATTGTTTGTTTTTCATTCTTCCAACTAATTAAGGGCACAGAGAGTGAAGTGGCCTATTAAAGGTGCTATTATAGGTGGAAGCATGGGCAGTCATAGATCTCTGCCTTCCCCAAATGAAGACTTGAACCGTGCTGTATAGCTGAGCATTTAGATATAGCTGAAGGGCAAAAATCTAAAGCATATTTAAATATTTAAGCAAGAAGCTAGTCGTCAATTATGGAAGGTTCTATTTAAAGTTATCTTATTAAAAACAAATGAACTGAATAGTACTTATATGTCAAAATAGAATTTGGGGAAACAGCCTAAGGCTTCCTTGTAGGCCTAGCCTCAGCATTTTTAGAACCAGAAGCTTACAAAGGCAAAATTTTCTTTAATTATACCCTTAATGATAAATCACTCTAGCCACTTGCTCAGTGCTGGGGAGACTTTTCCTTGCTTTCACGTTTAGGAAATCTTCCTTCCAACTCCTTGAAATTTACTCATCATAATTTATATTATCAGGTGGCGTTCAGCTAATAGCAGTGTCATGGGAAATAAAATGGCACAAGAATTCTGGACACATCTTGAAAGAATTGGCTACATTTTTTAAGACCACAGAGTTGCGAAAAATGAACGCTCACAGAGTGGATGAGTGCTTGTCGGAGAGGCTGTACAGCTAGGGTGCCCTCTCCCCACTGCTTGTTGGGGAAGAGCTGGGCAAACCCATCTCCAAGCTCTTCCCACTCTAATGATGTTTTATGATTCTGAGACTCTTTTCTAGACCAATCTGGTCCTTCTCCGCATGTCCTAAGCCATGTAACAATTTAATTTTTGGTGCATTGCTTGGTAACCATGTTTTATGCACAAAGTATTGTCTTTTGGTAACAAAGGAGTATTAAAATGAGGACACACTCACTCCAAAAATCAGAAAAAGAATGTTGCTGTTTTAAAAGGAAAAAATATTTCTTATCTTATTACCACCAGTGTCTAATTAGCTTTGCTTCTACTTTTGTTTGAAATATACTCCCCAAGTCTGATTCTCATCTTTTGAATTCAAGTCTACATAATGAAGTAAACTGTAAATAAAATAGCAGCCTTTTCCATGGAGAGAAAACATTTGCGAAAGTAAACATCCTTCCACTGTTAAAGATGAATTACTTGGATACATATTCCAATTCTTATTTCATTTCCAAACTCTCAACTTTCAGGGTCTGAAAAGGTGGTACAGTGGTCTACTCTAACAGTATCTAATGACTTCTATATATTTTTTTACCTTCTTAAAAATATTCAAACATTTTTCATATTTTTAATTTGGTAAAGGGGAAAGAATTTAGAGGGGAGATAGAATAACAATTATGAGTTGTGATTAAATCCCACAGAGGCCAAAATCATGACTTTAAAACACAAATAGATATTTTTCTGAGCCAAAGACAGTTCTCAAGGATTCCAGCCAGTTTCAAAAAGTCCAGATAGTGGTCAAAGGTTCTTGTTAGCTCTGGATCCACAGGGTTCATGCCTCTAAAGTGTAAGTTGGGGAGGAGGAAAGGAAGGACTCAAACGAGGATGGTAAACTAAGTATCCAGGAATAGGAGAATGGTTATTAATAATGGCGCCTTCATATAATGAAATTCTATGCAACCATTAATAACTATGGTATGGAAAAATGACAACAAATAATATTCCCCAAACAACATGCACATTATAACAGATACAGAAGACAAGAAAGTGTGGAAAACACTACAGAAAAAGATGAAGAGCATGGTTGGATTAAGGATGAATTTTTTTATTCTTTATGATTGTTCCCCATTTTCAGTGCTTAACATATGCTGCTTTTTAATTAAGACTTTTTTTTCTTATTAAAAAAAGGGAAATGTTGACAGAAAAGGAGAAAGGAAGAAAAACAATACAACACTCACAGCAGAAGGCAGGCATTTGTTAGTGCCTGTGCAATGAACGTGCTACACCCTTCTGAGGGAGAAAAGTGTCTATGCTTGGCAATTTGGTGTTTTATATTATACAGCCAGCAAACTTCTATTTTAAAAACTATAGCCAACATGCTGGAAGAAGCAGTCTCTACTAAAGGCAAAAATAAGAGTACTCTGGATCCAGCCTTCAGCATGTAGCCACCACCAAGTTAAACTGCAATAATTTCTCACCTGAAAGTAATTACAGCATATGGTAACTTGTACTGAAGAGAGTAGGGTGGCTGCATGGAGTCTCTTATGACACTACTAACACCACCGAAAAGCATCCTTTATAGTTTTTAAGATCAACAGTTTGAAAGACCAAATGTCTTCAGCCCACTCCTCAGCAGCAAATGCAAACAGGGCGTTCTGATCCAGACATGAAACCATGTAGATCAGGAAACAGCACTAAAAGGTTCCATAACAAGAAAACGGGAGCCTCTTGTTTAGCTGTTACAAAAAAGAAGTTCAGACACTTTTTACTCATCCTTTCCAGGATAACTCTTTTTCCATAACAAAAAAGTTTCTTAATTCCCCACTGATAGTTGTAGCTTTTCCTGTCCATGGACTGAACAAAGATATAGCCACAAAAGCCTACAACAAATTCAGAAAACATTTAAATGGCTTGCATGCTATCAATCACGACAGTCTCCATTCTGGAGACACATCACGCTCAGTTTCTCACAATGCTTTTGGAAGATGACTGGGAGGCCCCTAGGACAACTATGAAAGTTCCTAGGGGTTCCAGGTTCACAGGTTGAGAACCACTACCACAAAGTATATATTATATAAGGGACCAAGGCCATAATCTCAAGAACTTTATCTTTCCAATGGTTATCACTAGAAATACAGCTATTAACCATGTTCATGCACACATTCACAAAAGAAATACAGAATTTCACAGTGCGGTGCTAAGTGCAGGAAATGAAAACAGCCGTGAATGAGTCACTGGCTGTGGGCCCCCAAGTGTGTATGGCACTTCTGAGCCCAAGGGGTTCTTCTGTTGGCTCTGTGACAGAGGTTTAGCAAAGGAGGTAGGGACTGAGAACCCTGACAGGGGGTTTCTTTTCTAAAAAGTAGAGGGTAAAGTTGTCTTCTTTTTCCTTATAAAGCCTTCCTGTGTCAACAGGCTACCCGCCTCCAAACCCCCAGCAAAAACAGGGGCGGCCCCTAAATGCCAAAAGAATAATTGTCTGGGCTTTGCATGCTGAAATTGACTTGGCAAGCTTTCCATCTTGCAAAGAACACAAAGAGCTTAGTTTAGTCTGTGTGTAAATGCTTTATAATCATTACCAAAATATCCAAAGCAACACGCTCAAGGGGGTGTAATGATTCTTTGTCTCTCCCCCAACCCCCCTTAATTGTAAGCTCTGACATCCATTTATTTACTTATACCTCCTAGCAGAAGCCACCTTCCTTGGTCAACACGTACTCTTGGCTGCCATAGGTACTTTCGAACAAACGGTATATATGGAACCACACACAGTGGGTAGAACCCCCAAGCTCAATCTATCCCAGTCCCGTGTACTCTGGAGTGTCCAGATCTATTCAATAGGACTGGGAAGGGATCTGCCCTAATTAAAGAGCACTGGAAATGCACACCTTCGTAAAGATTAATGGGGCTAGGGGCTTGGGAAAGGGCTTGGTGGACCCTTCTTAGAGGACACAAGGAGAGCCCTGATACCAGTTAGAAGAACCCTGATCATTGGTTTGACCCAAATTCATAGGATCTAGCCTGGGCCATACTATCTAGGCCAAGTGTTCACCCTGCTGCATGTGGTTTTCTAGATGCTTTTGGATGCTCCTTGATGTTTTCTGACTTAAGCAGACCTCCTGCTGTATAACTCCCTTGCTACCACCCAGAATGAACTGAATAATGGAGAACAGTGAAGGAGCATGAACTTGACTCACACTGTGCCCTAATCTGAGATTTGACCAAGCCTAGGTATTTTTTCTTACTCCCTGGTGTTCTCTATGTTCTCTTCTCTCACTACTTCATGATGCAGGTCTTTGGTGAAAGGGCTCTGGCCTTCTTTGATTTTGCCAGTGTAGTCAAAGCTATACCATGATTGCTGCAGAGCGTTCTCTCCCACCTTTAAACAAATCATTATTCCGAATGAGAAAGAACTCAGGCAGTAGAACATAAGCTTGCGAAGACTGGGTGGGTTCTAAAGGCAGCTGGAGTTCCTGCTCTGCCATAGTGTTCTGTGGCTTGGGCAGACTGACTTTACATCTTTCAATTTAACTTTCCAATAAAGCATAGGTCAGTAGTAGTATTTGCCTGATATATTGTTTTCAGTATCAAAGGGAACAGTATATTTAAAATGCTCCAGTAGAGTACCTGGCCAGGAAGACAGTAAATTTCATGTTGCTGTGGTATTAGAGAAGATTTTTAAAGTCCTGGTTGGTGAAAGAGGCACACCAGTAAGAGCTTGGGTGAGCCTAGCCCTTCGAATCAGCAGCCTTCGTCCTCTAGTTCAGAACAGTTATGGCCCGTTTAGACCGAGAAGCCAGTCACTTCATGTTAAGTCCCTCCAAACTGGCAGGATCATAGTTCCCTATCACCTCTCTGCTAAATAACAGGCACCGGTTCCTGGCCAAATTCCAATTTCTTCAGCTTGCCAATCTCCATTTTGGCAAGGGACAAAATAACACACACTCTGAAAATACAAGTTTAGTACTGACTAAAAGAACTCCCCTTGCCTTCAGTGATGTAAGGCTGAGTAATATATTCTCCTCATGATGCTAACAGGCAAAAATCCATTATTTATTTTCCTATCTCACTTGATGTCCCAAGAGGGAAGGTATGTTTGATGAACAAAGAGATAAAATTGTATCATTATGTCTCCACCAAGATAAGTTATGTGTTCCTATCATATGTCAGGCACTGGGCACAGCATTTTACACATACGATCTCAAATCCTCCCAACAACCCTGCAAAGACAGAGTCCCAAAGAAGTGAAGTAACTTGCCCCAAATTGGACAGCGTGTAGGGATGGAGATAGGACTGTAACTTGGCTGGCCAGCTCCAGAGGCTGCACTCTCTCCCCTGCCATATACCATGCTGTCTCCTACTTTTTTGCTTACATTGGGATTCTAGAAAACAACCAGAAGCTTCAGGACACCAAAGATTTGACATAAAACTGAAGTAGATGGAATATTAAAAACAAAACAAAAGCTCTAAGTTAGAAATCCATTTGTGTCATTTTGTCAAAAGTTTTCCCTGACACATTTTGGAAATGTCTTCAAAATCTATGCAAAGTTCACATACAAAAACCAATCTCATTATTTTAAGGTCACAGTTGGTTCTCTGACCAAAAACAGTATTAGCTGACCCAAATCCTGACTTGATTCACTAGCTTTAGTTCCAAGGAACTTTTCCCTGTTGTCAGAAGTCAAATTCACCTTCAATGAACCACATTTTGCCATGGCTGAGGGATATTCCAAAAAACGAAAATTCCAAAAGTAGAGTGCCAAAACTGTTCTGAGCAGTGGCAATGTTGTTAAAATGAAGTTACAGCAGCTCTCTGCCCCTTGAAATCATTTCCTCTCTTGGCTCTTTTTTTTTTTTTAAATAAATTTATTTATTTAATGTATTTATTTTTGGCTGTGTTGGGTCTTTGTTGCTGCACGTGGGCTTTCTCTAGTTGCAGAGAGCGGGGGCTACTCTTCGTTGTGGTGCACGGGCTTCTCATTGTGGTGGCTTCTTTTGTTGCAGAGCACAGACTCTAGGCACACGGGCTCAGTAGTTGTGGCTTGTGGCCTCTAGAGTGCAGGCTCAGTAGTTTTGGTGCACAGGCTTAGTTGATCTGTGGCATGTGGGATCTTCCTGGACCAGGGCTCAAACCCATGTCCCCTGCATTGGCAGGAGGATTCTTAACCGCTGCACCACCAGGGAAGCCCCTCTCTCTTGGCTCTTGAGACACAGCTCAGTTTTCTGCTTTTCTGTCTCTGCCGGACACCCAAAGATTAGTGTCTTCTGTCTCTTTTCTCTACCTCACTCCTTTTGCACCTTTTGTCCCCCCTTTAAAGAGAACACCTTCTTAAAATGTTTATGTATCCAACACTATGTCTCTGGTGCTTTCTATTTAAATCTTTTATCATGAATATTTCCAAATACACAGAAAGTAAAAAGAATATAACAAAGACCATGTACTCACCCACCTTTCAACAACCCTTAATAATTTGCCATACTTATTTCTCCTCTACCCTCTGCCTTCATTTTTTCTGAAATATTTAAAAGTAAAGCCCAGGACATCATGTCATTTCACACTAAGATACTTCATTATGTATCTAGAAAAATAAAAAGGAAAGGACATTCTCTCATGTAAATTCGATGTCATTGATACATTAACAAAATTACCAATAACTTTTTATTATCATCTAATACATAGCATACATGTTCAAATTTCGCTGGTGGTCTTCTCCTTTACTTCAGCCGTAAGGAATAACTCGACATTTGCCACATGCTGTTTTTCATGCACCTTCAACCTGTACGTATGAGCCGTATACTCTTATCCTCCATGGCCCAACTTACCTCTGAGGTGCTTCCACTAAGTCCCTTTGGCACAGTTAGACATTTCCTCTCAAATGCTCCCAAAACACTTTGTACATTGGACATTATTTATAGTATTTATTGGTATTTTGTATTTAGTCTTGAACCTATATTTCTACAACACTAAACTGTGAATTCCTCAATGTCTGTTTTTTTTCATCTGTAAAATAAGGAGAATAATACCAACTCTATGTGTCCGAACTTGTAAAAAAAAGATATAAAGAACAGAAAGCATAAATCATATTATCAGGCAGATAACTGGAGCTTTACAAAAGTTAGTTTCCTTCTTTTCCCTTAGTAAGTATAAATGTATCAGACTAGACTCAAATACCTGGGAGGCCAGGAAGGAATTTTTCCCCAGTACAGGAAGATAGATTGAATACGGGAAGATGTGGGAAAGGAGAAGCAAAATGGCTGCAAGGTCAAGTACTGCCCTGGGACTTTACCAGTTGCAACATTTTTTCTGTAACACACAATCTGTCTATTCCAGTCACAGGTCCTTAGATAAAAGAAGAGAAAGGAAAGCTGTCATTTGGAATTTATAGATGGTAACTCTTGATATCTGAATCTCCTGTTCACCTCTGAGCTCTTTATTATGCTAGGTTGGTCTAGCCAAGAGGAGGCCTGAAGGCACTCAGAGTGACTTATTAGTCAATTAATGGGTGAAGAAGAGGTTGAGAAAGCCAACAAAAATTTGTGGGAGACTTCAGGTTCTCGAAAGTTGCATTTTTCAAAAAAGTAATTAATTAATTAGTTTATTTTTGGCTGTGTTGGGTCTTCGCTGCTGCATGCGGGCTTTCTCTAGTTGCGGCGAGCAGGGGCTACTCTTCATTGTGGTGTGTAGGCTTCTCATTGCGGTGGCTTCTCTTGTGGAGCACGGGTTTAGTTGCTCTGTGGCATGTGGGATCTTCGCGGACCAGGGCTCGAACCCATGTCCCCTGCATTGGCAGGCGGCTTCTTAACCACTCTAAAGATGCATTTTTATCTTTTAAGATTCACATCTTTCTAGGGCTGGAAGAAGTAGGGGTTGGCCTATGAACATGTTGTGTTGCTATGGAAACAGCAACAGAGCTGTAGGCAAGAGATGTGGGTTCTGGTGCTGCCTCTGGGCATGACCACGGGCACATCAGTTAACTTCAACAGGCCTCGGTGGCAGAATAAGGGGATTGGAGGAAACTGGTTCCAAGAGCCAAAGAGACAAAAATTCAAAGAGAATAGAAAGGTTAAGTGACTGGCTCAATATCACCGTGCTTGTAAGAAAAAACAGAGAGCAGAGTTGGAAGAAATATGAAAAGTGATGTAGTTTGAAAACTGTTAAAAGAATCATATGATTTTCAAGAGCTCTGTTCTAGTGCTGGGACTGTGGCATTTTAAAATGCATTTAAAGCTAACTTGGACTATATGAAAATAATTTTCTTCTTTGGTTTTATTCCACAAAGATCTGGAAAACATTCCCAGCCCCGTGTCAACCTTAAATGAGAAAAGAATCTTTAAAGAGCCACTGATTTGTAATGGAAAACTCAGATAAATCAACTATTTATACTCTGAGATTTTTATATTTCTTTTTGTCCTTTCTTCAGAACACACAGCTAAGAAAAGCCATGATGTAAGTCTGTACTATTAGACCCCATTGGCAGGCTGTTTGTTCTGTATCTACAGCCTAGCAGCTTCTCTGACTATAGCACTTCATGGACAAACAACCAAAGAACACATTCAAGCTTAAAAAAAGTGCAAGTGTTGATTAATCTAGCATGAGCCTGGAGAGAAAGGGGTGTCAGAAGGCCTAAGTTTTCATTTCTGGTCCAAGGTTTGTTAGTCAAAGTTATTTAAGCTTTCTGAAGCTCGAATTCCTCCTCTTGAAAAACAGAGTGAATAATTACCTATTTACTGATACAACAATCAATGTACACATGAAAGGTATTACAAGCACTTACCTGATAAGTGAAACTGGAAATAAGTCTTCATTAAATGCCTACTATCAAATGTCTTGATCTATACTTAACATTCCAACTGAGATCCAATATCAGAAGACTTACTGAGCTCTTCCTTAAGTATATACTCTTACCATTTCACTGCTTTAGTTGTGTTTAATATCTGGGAGATCACGCCCAACTCCATGCATTTCTTTAAGAAACACCCGGCCTAATGAAGAGTAGGTCTAAAGGGGTATAATCAAAATGTGTGCATGAGATGGTGTGTTGGGTGAGGGAGACTAGACCACATAGTATGAAGAGTGGTGGTTAAAGAAACTGAGTATTACATCTGGAAAAAAGAATAGAGCCCTTCCCACTGAAGGACCACAGTGTGACAAGAGAAGTAGTCTTGGCTGACTTAGCTCTGGAGGCAGAAGAAGGATAAATGAATAAAGATCCTGGGAGCTGGATTTCAGCTCATAAGGAAGCACTTTCAGACACTGAGAGCTGTATAACAACGGAGTAGATGGGCATAGAAAATGCTTAGTGCCTGATACTATGGGGATAGATGAGATGACTACACTGCCTTCTGAACCTCATACTTGATTTGAAAGAAACCTTGACTTTCTATTAGGACTCAGAATTCTTAAGAATATGGACCTGAATCACAGATCCCCAAGTTCTGTTCCCCTCTCTGAAGCCCTATCCATGCCCTCCCTACAAGTAAAAACACCAGTAAGGGTATGTTACAATGATTTTTTACTGAAAATGGAAGAAAAAGATAAAGGGTGCCATTGCTAAATTAGGTTATCTGGTTTTCAATGTGTCTTTTTTTAGCCATCAGATAGCTTTACTGCAGCTGGCTGAATTTAGTGTCTTCATATGTGGGTGACTAGGGCAATAAAAGGAAATGAACTTTTTATTTTTTCATTTTAAGAGAAACCAAATAAAATACTCAACAGGATTTTTTTCCCTAATGTGGCCATGCAAGCACAGCATGGCTGATTTGCAACTGAGCACTATTAACATCTATTTATAGCCAGTATTTTCATAGACGAATCACATTTACCATGAGACTGTTAATATTAAGGGCTCAACCAGCACTGCTGAGCACCCCATATAATCTTACTACATCTCTTTCCATTCCCCTTCCAGGGAACTAAGTTATAGCTTTATGGTTCCATGCAGAGAGAGGGGGAAATCCAAGTGGAAATGTAAAGCTAGCCGGCAGCCTGCTCTCTAAATTCAGCAAGTGTGGGATGTTAAGCACGTTCAAACTTAAGGCACTGAATCCCTTCCAAGTTTGTCCCTTGGTGAAGAGCATCCTACAGTTAGCACAGACTCACCCTGCATTATGCAGCCATCTTGCCATCAAAACGATTCATCCCTCAAATTTCCTACCAAACAAGTTAAAATAAGACCACTTTATAAAATGTCACATACACTAAAACAGAACTAATGACTGTTCAAGGTGCTGTCAAATAAAAAGGAGGAATGCAGCGGATGTTCACCTCATTTTATGCATGTGAGAGTGTACTCAGGGAGGTGGGGGTGAGAGAGAGCGAAAAGTCAGGGTATATATGATAAAAGTTTTCAAAATTCGGTGACATTAACAAGAATTTTCTAGTTAGTCTTGGGGATCCAGTGTCCCTTCTCCACGCACATGTGTGTGCATGCATGTGTGCACGCACGTGAGCGCGCACACACACACACACACACACACACTGAACTTTGTGTAGGTACCAGCACTACCCTGATTTTGATATTAATTTCCCTGTCTTTGATGTCTCCCATGAGAGTCTCCACGCTTAGCCTACCTTTACCAAGCCCTTTCCTACAATCTTTACTACAGGCTAAAAGTCTTTAAGATTAAATAATATACACAAAGCACTTAAAACAGTGCCGGGCATGTAGTAAGAGGTCCATACACATTAGCTACTTCTGTACACTCCAGCTACTTCTATGAGATTCTCAGTACCATTTTTCTGAATTTCTAGCCAGTGGTTCACAGATGAATCATTTTTACCATGAGGCAGTTCCTACTTACAGCCAGTCAGCTCTGTTGAGGACTGCATGATTCAGTCTTTCAAATGAATCCCTGATGAGTTACAACTCTGTTGAACACTGAGGAGACAGACATGAACAACAGGGGCCCTAAGCTCACAGAGCATGAACAATAAACCCATTACCAGGTACCATTATCTCCATTTTACATTTGAAGGCTCACAGAGGTAGAGTAGGTTGTCCAAGGCCACAGAGCTAACATATGGGAGCAGCAATTAAAGTCCAGATCCATCTGATCCCACAATCTCATAGTCTTTCTGTTATGCTATACCTCCTGCCTTCCCCCAAGATGCCAGCAAAGTGGTTGAGAAAAGCCACTTTGTGGCCTTTGAAGTTTAAGAATAACAATGCATTCAGTTAAGTTTCTGCACATAAATAATGCATGAAAACAAAACATCTTTACTGAATGGACCAATTGCTGAAAGGGCCAGGGAGTTGTGACTTCATATTATTCAGATTTTTGTGTAATTCTGGGTAGCCAGAATTAACTGTACCCATATCAACAAAAGGGACATTAGTCCAGATACAAAAATAAGCTTGCACAAATTGGCTAATATGATAACTGACATAGTAGGTACTTCATAAATATTTGTTGAATAACTTAATGTTGAACCAGGATTTTTTCCTTTACTATGTATGCCTTCTTATAAAACCCTAGGTAGATACAGCATAGTGATTTGCTGGACTCTGGAACCAGACTGTCCAAGTTAGGACCTGGCTCTGCCACTTTCTAGCAGTATGACCTTTGGCAAGTTACTTAACAGCTACAAGCCTCAGTTTCCTCTTTTGCAAAATGGAGATAAACAACAGTTTTTAAGAAGACTAAATGAGTTAATCAAAAGAAAGCATTTAGAACAGACTTGTATTTGGTAAGTACTGAATTTAATGTAAGCTACCATTATTATTACTTTCTTCTTTAAATTGGAGTAGTTTTGATTGGTTACCTCAACATCGTAGTAAATGATCAAGACCAAAACCAATTTCTTTCACTGAACCTTTTTGAAGTTCTTTTATACAAACAAAATATCCTCTTTCCACCATTCAAACATGAAAATAAACAGGTACACAGAGACTAAATTATGTTTAGTGCTCAATTATATAGAATAAACAGTTTTTGCTATCTAAAGATTAATAAAGAATGATTAAGAAAATTCAATTTTTATAGTAAAGAGTTGGCTAGGGGCATGTATATTGGGGGAAGGTAGTAGGTAGAATAGGCCTCAGTTGACATTTGGTCATTTTCTGTAACTAGATTAAGTAAATAATTGCAAATTCTCTACTAGTCCTTCTTCTTCATGAACACATCCTTACCAAGATACATCACGATTTTAACCAGCTTAAGCCAAAGAAAAACTGACCGAGGTCACCACACAGGAAAATAAAGTAGAATCCGCTTCTCAGGGCCAACTACACTGTATCTGTATCCATAGATACAAGACAACAGAGAAGCAGAGAATTCTAAAGCGGGAAGTCCCGGGACCTCAGAGATCATCTAGTCTCAGGCGTAAATCCTGCAGTCAGGGGGACCCACTGGGGAGTAAGGAACAAGGTAGAGGTCAAGGCAAAGAACCCCTCGTCCTTGTTTCATCCTGAATGACCTCACGGGGCCAACCTAGACTAATATCCTCATTTTACAAGTGACAACCAGAGCTTTGCTAATTAAAAGCAGAGTTGAGATCAGAAGCCATGTTTCCTGATTCCCAGTCTATCGCTCTCTTACAGTCCTCAAGGCTGCCATTCTTTGGCTCTGAGAGTCACAGATAATCAACACATTAGGCTGTGTTAAATTTGACAACTAAGCAGGTTTTCTCCTTGCAAAACCATCAGGCATTATGTCACTACCGACACTTTATGAAAAGAGTAAGGCATCATTATTTGGTATAAGCAAAAGCAACTTTCCATTCTGTTTTTTTTTTTTTCTTTGTAACCTGAAAATCCCAAACCACTGTTGCCATTACAAAATTTTTCTTTTCCTCAGTATGCAAGGCCAAGCACAGATGCATTAAAAATTTGCCAAGAGAAACAATGAAGTCACTGATAATACAAAGCATGAGAGTATCATGAAATTCATGTCTGTGTTTTCTTCCACTCGATACTTAATTACTTCTCATTACTGATCATTTTGTGGTTGTTGGCAGAAGGGCAAGGACACTCCACCATTGTAAACATGACGAGACACACTCCTCAGTAGACCAGAAGTCTGCACACGATGGGTCTGTTCACAAACTCAGTGTGAGAGCCAGCAAGAATGTTGATGCTATTTTCCCTAGCCCTCAAAGAAGACTGGTGGTTTCAGAAAAACTCTAATCAATTTTAAAAGAACATGGTATAAAAATGTTTCAGGTCATTCCTTTTTTATCGCTTATAAATATCATCATTGGCAAATGATCTGTGCTCTCCTGGCAGATTTCACTCAACTCACTTTAAGAATGAGGTGAGAGGGAATATAGCAAATATTTTATAATAACTATAAATGGACTATAACCTTTAAAAATTATGAATCACTATATTGTACACCTGTAACATATAATACTGTACATCAACTTTAACTCAATTAAAAAAAAAGAATGAGGTGAGGGAAGATAGAACATATACAGAGAACCATTCAGTTTTCTGTAGCAGTTCAGGGTTGCCTTAAACTCAAAGAGCACTACTTATGAGCAATGCTTAGCAAGCTACCCTGCTAAATAGAAACTTACATTATCTTGGAATTCTGGAAGGCATACCTTGGATAAGATTAACGGTGGTAGAGGAATCTTTATTGATTAGTAGCAGAATACAAGTTGATTCTTATCAGTAGGCTATTGTTCCACATATGAATATGTGGGTAAGAGGAAAGCACAGGAATGCATCACAGAAATCATAGAAATAAACTTATGCTTCCAGGAAACTAAAAGAAGTAAAGAACCAAATATATTTTACCCCTCTTTTAAACTAGATTTTTATTTGATTTTCACAGAAGTCTGAATCTGTAAGTGTGACAGACCTAGAGTTTTTCAAAGATGGCTGCAGTTAACTAAGTCTTCCCCATCCTCTGCAATGTGACTCTGCAGCTCCTTCCATCAAGAGGCAAATCTATTTCCCCACTTCCTGAATTTGGGCTAGCATGCCATTCTTTCACCAATAAAAATAAGGCCTTGGAGTCTCACACTCTTGAGATGCTGACCTGAGACCACCATAAGGGGAAGCCTGGTCTAGCCTACCAGAGGTTGAAAGCCCATGTGGAGCAGAGATGAGATGATCCAGCTGAGATCTAGCCCAACTAGCTGACAGTCAGATATGGGAGTGAGCCCATCTTAGACCATTCACACCCAGCTGAGCGGCAAGATGACTGAAAATGCAGAGTGGCCCATACAATTTTGAGCTATTGTTATTTAGCAATGTTATCTAAGTTGTGGGATAGGCCACAAAATAGAAAGAGCAAACCATTCACTCTGTTGAACAGCCATTAGGTATGAAGCATCAGGTCAGAAACCCTATGAGACATATGAATGGAGACTATTAATATTTGGTGGAAGACATGGATGGCCCTGCCCTTCATGTGAGAACATATCTGTAAATAAAGTGGTATGTAATATTTATTTGTTTTAAACATATCTGGTCTACATTAACAACCTTCCATTACTCCTATAGGCCAGAGCAATGATCTTTCTGAGGTGTTTAAGACAATCCAATGGGGTGGGAGAAAAATAATTAGATATCTTATTTTTTTATTAATATTTTTCCTTTTTGAATATGTTTTCATAAGGTACATAGCATATATTAATATGCTAGTATAGGAATATTATTTATAAACACATAAATACACACATAATGGGGTTTTCCACAGTCATAAATCTTATATATCCTCAACCTTCTATCCCTACATAAAAATGTACTCCTTCTATGTCTTTGCTTTTCTCAAATAAATAAATCCTTCCTTGGCTACGTAGGGGAGAGTCAGTGACAACTACTGCCACAGACCACTGTTCATCTGTATTGTAATTATTGATAAGTAATCTCTTCAGCAAGGCTATAAGCATTTTTCACACACGGTGTCTGTATCCATTTCAGACAGGGTGTCTATAGCCATCTGTCTTTGGCAGTACAGTAGCATGACACATGATTTTTAAGAGCACAGGTTCTGGAGCCAGGTTGCCTGGATTCACATCCCAGTTCTGCCTCTTATTAGCTGTGTAACCTTCATCTGTGCTTCCATTTCTTTGCTGTAGATGGAGATAATAATATTCCCTACCTCACAGGGTTGTTGTAAGAATTGAATGAGTTAATAAATGTAAAATGCTTAGAAGAATGCCTGGCATGTAGTAACTGCTCAGTAAGTATTAGCTGTCATCATCATTACCACCACCATCACCACCATCACTGTCTATCGCCAGCGTCTAATAGAGTAAATAAATGTGTGATGGAGGGAAGTAAGAAAGAACATGAGTTGTAGAGAAAACACATTATGTGACTTGTTAAAATTCTGAAAATGAATGTTTTAAATTTCTCCAGATGCACATTGTAACTTCAAGGCAGGGTGTCCCACTAGTATCACTTGATAGTTGGTTTGTTACTGACAAATAAAATATGTAAATAATAAACACGTAAGGCAATAAACACCTTCAAGTTCTGCTTTTACATCCTGATTGTTATGATGAGGCTACTGAAAATTCTCAGTTGAAAATTATTGCTGGGATTATTTCCTTAAGCATTGTCTTTTAACTGTGATCTCTCCTCTGGTGAAAATCAAAAGTCACAGGTCCATATGTAGTCCATATGTAGCATTTAGATTTCTGTGGATTTCCTATAAGATGCAGACCCACAAACCCATGTCTTTTAAATATACTATTGATAATCTATGCTAAAAGAAAGGCACAGTGGCAAGAATCGTTATACATCCTAGGAGAAAGGGGGCCACAGAGATCACCTCCTCACCCCCCCTCACTTCACAATTCAGGGCACTGCCCTCAGAGAGGGTCAGTGTCTTAACTAATCCGATAGCTGATTTGTGACAGAATTCTTTTCACATGACTTCTGTCTAGTTCAGTGCACTTTTCATGATCCCAGATTTACGAACTGTTTCCATAAACCTTACATTTGAAAATATATCACTTGTATTAAGGGAAGTAAGGAAGCCACACCATAAATAACCAATTTAGTGCACGAAACACAGTGGGCCTTCAATAAATGCTTGTTGAAGGATGGGTGGAGAGATGAATGGAGGCTTAGCTGGTTGGCTGTGAAGTCCTCAAGGTTCCTAAACTGTTCTACACTCAGGTTTCTCAAGTGGTGCCAGCAAGCTGGGAGTGGTAAGAGTCACTTCTTAAACAGAGTACCCAAGAAAGACACAAAGCCATTCTTTCAATCTTCTTTTCTTTCTCCCTTTATTCACGGCTCACAACTCATTAGATGAAAGAGGTAATCAAATAAACTTGCTTCAATTCTTGAAAATTTTTTCTAACTATAAAGGTAATAGAGAAACACTATAAAATTGGGGGAATAAAAATAAAGTTAATAATAAAAGCTAATGTTTATTGAGTGACAATTTTGTATGAGGTATGTTGCAAACATTTGACATGTGTTGACTCAGTTAATCCTCACACCAACTTTAGGTTATAAATATACTACTACTATCATCCTCATTTTACAGATGAGAAAGGCACAGAGGTATTAAGTAACTTGTCCAGAGTTTTATAGCCAATAAGTAATGGAGTAGAGATTTGAACTCAGGCAGAGTGGTTCCAGAGTCCATGGTCTTAGCCATTCTTTTATACTGCCACTGTTCAAATTTTGCTTTCCAATGCAAATTATAAAGAAAAGAACTGATTTAAAAATTGATAAACTTGACTAAATTAAAACGTAAAACTTCTATACCACAAAAGACACAAAGTGAAAATGTAAGCTACAGACCAGAAAAGATAACATCAAAACATATAATCAACAAAACAGTTATTTATAGAGTATGTAACGAATTCCTACAAATTCATAAGAAAAAGACAAATAATACAAAAGAAAAATGGGCAAAGACTATGAACAAGCAATTTATGAAGAAATTCAAAGGGGCTCTAAACACATAAAAGGATGCCTGCTCTCATTAGTTATAGAATGCCAATTAAAAAGTCAGATACCATTTCACTTACCATATTGGTAAAAATTATAAATTCCCTAATAGCAAGCGTTGATGAAGATACAGAGCAATGAGAACTCTTACACTCTGCTATAAATTGGTACTCCATTTAGGAGAGCCAAAATCCCATTCCTATGCTGTAAAGAATACTACCTGAAGAAATGGATGTTCACAGGAAAAAGAAAATGCACAAGAATGTTCACAGCTGCATTTTTTCTAATACTAAAAAAGGTAAACTATTTAAACATCCATCAACAGTAAAATGGATAAGTAAATGGTGGCCTATTCATATAATGCAATACTATATAGCAGTTAAATATGTAAAATAAGTAAAATGGAGCAAGCAAGAATCTCCAAAATATAGGATGAAAAAACATTTTCAGAATGATACATTCAATATGCTGTATTTACATTAGGTTTGAAAATCTGCAAAGCAATACTATATATTGCTCAGCAATATATACACATGCATTAAAAGTATAAAGTAAAGTATAAAACATGCGTGGGAATAATAAACACCAAATTCAAGATGGTTACTTCTGGGGTAGGGCGGGTATAGAGTGGGTTAAGGAAGAGGTACATAGGGACTTCTACTATATCTATAATATCAATATTTTACTTAAAAAACTGTTTTCTAATGTATATAGTAAATTAGGATTTTACAAATCTGTGTGCTAGCATGTAGTGATTAATTATATTTCCATACTTTTCTGTATGCTTGACCTTTCCAGATTCTTTTTTTTGGTCACGCTGTGCACAGCACGTGGGATCCTAGTTCCCAGACCAGGGATCAAATGCGTGCCCCCTGCAGTCGAAGCGCAGAGTCCAAGCACTGGACCGTCAGGGAATTCCCTCCAGATTTTTAAAGAAATATTATTACAAATGAAAAGCAAGGTACCAATAATGATGAAAGGGACTTCCCTGGTGATCCAGTGGTAAAGAATCCACCTTCCAATTCAGGGGACACGGGTTCCAACCCTGGTCGGGGAACTAAGATCCAACATACCACGGGGCAACTAAGCCTGAGTGCCGCCACTACAGAGCCCACGTGCCCTGGAGCCTGGGTGCCACAACTAGAGAGAAGTCCGTGCCACAACGAAGAGCCCGCACCACAACCAAGAGTCTGCGCCGCAATAAAAGATCCCCACATGCCATAACTAAGACCTGACACAGCCAAAAAACATAGAAAATAAATAAATAAAATAAATAAATATTAAAAAAAATAATGATGAAAGTTTCATGATTTTTAGTAATGAGTAAAATTAACAATCTGCTTGAACATCACTGAAGCAGACTATAAGTTCACTTGATGTTTTCTCTTTCCATTACAAACCTCAAAGGCGGAAAAAATTATCTTGCTATTGTAAATTAATTTGGATAATTATATAATCAGATGTGGAACTAATATGTCCCTGAAATATTAATTTATTTTATACTGTTTTCATAATGGTTAAATACTATAGGCACTAGTGTTCTTATTTTGTAGATAAGGGTCCTAAATATAAATCCTTGACTTATCTGAGGTCAGCTCTGGAATTTTAGCAGAATGTCAAGGATACAGCCAGGGACCAAGCCTTCATTCCTTTAATATTAGACTTTACTGTCATAACAAAATAACCCAAAGTATTTTGTAATTCTGATGCTTGTCTCTTAAAGCACCAAAGGCTAAGAAATTTAAAAACTCTTTTTAAACTTCCACAAGGAAACACTATAATGTGAATGTGAAGAAAGTTAGAACAATTAGCAAATTTACCATTTTACTATTACGTTAAGTACATCTTATGTAAGCACTTAGGCCTAGGTTGGAGGTATGACCCAGGTCCCTGAGGTAGAATGCTTGGTGGATGAAGTTCAAATACACAGTCTGTTTACCCATGGACATAAGTGGCCTTAATCAAAGCAGAACACATTTTTTAAAATGTTGATTTTAAAAACAGAAGTATAAATAAGACTGTGATTTATGAATCTGCTAATGCCCTTCTCTGCTGTAGACTTCAGAAAGATCGAGTCTTTGGCTGTGGTAAATATAACAAGAGTGCAGACTTGTCAAAGCAGTAATAGGAGCTCTTATTAAAACTCTACTTCCACTAAGAGTTACAAATTGTCTTCCTTCTTTCCAGCCCTTAAAGAATGCGTTCCAGAAGCAGTGACACAGAGGGCTCAGCCCAAAAGCAATTTCCAAGACATAGTGAAGACTACAGTTTCCAAGGTCCTGAGAACATGAAGCAGAGACAGCAAGACAAAGACCCCACCAGTGAGTCGGATGCAATGCTTCCGTATCCTAAGTCACACAGTGGTAATGGCCACCAAGGAGAAGACCTCTCAAGAGACGACTTATTATTTCTTCTCAGCATTCTGGAGGGAGAACTGCAGGTCAGCTGGGTTAGAATTATCCCCCTCATGCTTCAAGGGGAAGGCTGCTTATGAATTTTGTGTGGTGGCTGCCACAGAAATAGGTATTTGTGCTTCATACTTGTATATACATGAAATCAAAGTACACATTCACAGAATTCTCTTCTGGCAGCACGAAGAGCAATTAATCACATCTAAAAGGGCTGTTGTTATGACATGCGATTGGCATGCACATTGTGAAAGGTCACATCCTCTGCCCATGCTGCTCACAAGCTTCAGTGCACAGGCACGTATGGGTAACAATAATAGCAGATGACTTCTGGACTGGTTTAAACAACAATAGGTGCTTTTGTACCTCACATGAACTGGCTCCTAGACTTGCCCTGGCATTATTAACCTATACAAAAAACTAAAAACAGCTGCTACATATATAGAAGAATCTTATTTCCTATCCCTGAAAATGAAAATGCCAGTCCATTGAGGCATATCATGTTATCTGCTTGTCAAACACAATAAAAAATGTAGAGTCTCCCCATGTTGTATAGTGATCACTTTTAAAAACATTATTAATGTGTAACTAGACTGTAAGAAGGATGAAGTAAAGGGACATAGTTTTGCTACCTTTTCTAAAAGGTGCTATAACCAAATATGATTTGTTTATATTTGAAGGAGAAGAGAAAAAATACTCAACTACACAAGAAATCACTTGCAGAGACTGCTGGTAGATAAAGTGGGCTTTCTGAAATGCTTTTTGTTCCTGCAGGCTCGAGATGAAGTCATAGGCATTTTAAAGGCTGATAAAATGGACTTGGCTTTGCTGGAAGCTCAGTATGGGTTTGTCACTCCAAAAAAGGTGCTAGAAGCTCTCCAGCGAGATGCTTTTCAAGCAAAATCTGCCCCTTGGCAGGAGGACATCTATGAGAAACCAATGAATGAGGTATGTATCACATCAGGGGTGTGTACCGAGTAAGCTCACCAGCCAGTAAAGCACTAGGCCTGGCAGGTGAGCAGGACATGTAACTCCTTTTTCGATTATTTATAGTTGTATGTTTAAAATCTTCCCCAGGTAGATAAATACTACATGCTCTACAGGAAAGAAAAGGAGAATAAATCATGGATGGGATGTTCCCACTGGGTTTGTTTCTTGACATTAGACTAAAACCTAACAAATGCAAGAGAATTCCTCTCTTTTGCTCTCTCCCCCTCTTTCCCTCTTGTATAAACACATAGACACACAGACACACACAGATACACACAGACATACACACTCAGACCCAGACCCAGACACACACACACACACACACACACACACACACACACACAGAGGAATCTGCACTTCTTTTGGAGATCTGAAGGCAATAATAAAAAACAGATAAAGTTTAACCATAGAAGTTAATTTCTTTGAAAACACTGAAGTATTATGTCATAGAAATTCTGAGCATGAATGGAAACGATCTGAAGAATTATCCAGGAAACAGAGTTTTAGAAAGTATACGTTTTAGATGAACACATAACTTCTTTTTCCTTCAAAAGTTTAATGACAGTAAAGACTTTTCTCCCACCAAGTATGCCCAACAATGACAACAGCAAAGATGAACAGTCTCAATACGGCCACCACTGCACAAAGATACAGCACTGCTTGCTCTTTTACTTGCTGATATTTCTGAAACTCCTTGGCATCCTTACTTTATTCTTCTATTTTCTTCTGAGACCTCAATGGAAAATTTCATAATTTTTCATTTTTATAAAAAGTAAACAACTAGGAGCATAAGTTAAGGCTAGAGAGAGTGAAAGCAAATTTTGGGCAAATTTCCCCCACATACGCTCTGGCAACCTACCTCAGGACTGACCTCTAATGTCCTTGCTATTCTTGTCTTGAGTGTCTCATGACAGAAGCCTACCATCTTGCCAAATTGTGAAAGAGTTTGGTCATATGGATCTGCTTCTCTGAGGGGTGAGGGTGAGGATGAGACCACCCAAAGTCTGTTGATTGCGCTTTAATCCAAATTTTAAACAAGAGGAGCCGAAGCCTCATTCAAGTCAATAGTGTTAAAACTGTATTCTGGCTCCCAACACAGTGACTGTGAAACAGCATTAAGCACAAATTCCCCAACCAGTATAAGTGCAAATGCAAGTTAATTATCACTGAACATATACTCACAAAACTCCACAAATGGCACAACCCCTCAACACTTCAGAGTAAAATGAAACAGAATAATTCCAAACTTATCCTGAAATCAGTAGGAAAAGTTTTAGCTACTTTTGTAAGTAAATAATTCTATTGTACACAGGCAAAACTGGAAACACCCTCTCTGCAAATGCTTGCAATCCTAACTCTGCAAAGTGTCCCTAAAAGTTACCCATAATTTGGCCCTGCTTTATGAATCCAACCTTCCTTGATTACTCAACCAACAGATACCCCTACACAGACACACACACACACACAGACACACACACACACAGACACACACACACACACACACACACACACACACTTCTTACATTCCCATCTCCATGATTTGTCCGTTTTCTTCTCTTGCCTACTTCCGCCTGATAGATTTCTCTCCTCAGCTACCAGTCTCTCCCAGTTCCTTGAAGCCCCTATAATTCTATCTACCCAACAACCCAGTTGCCTACCCTTTTCCTCTATCTAGAAGTAATGGGTGAGGGGGGATATCCAGAAAATAAACAATAAAGGGAAATTCTGACTAGGAGTCCCTAGATAGGGCTGAAGAAAAGAAATAAAGTGGGGTGTTCCCACTAAGACCATACTGGAGGGCACCCTAATTACATCAGGGTAAGGATGTGCATGCTAAAAATTTATTATTTTGTTTTCCTCCATCTTCCTCCTTTTATTTTCCTCATAGTGTTCTTTTAAAAAAATGTGAAAAATCTCAACCATGTCTAGGGTAAACTAAAGGGGATTTATCTAGTCATAAGGCAAAATACCTTAGAAAAACAAACTGTTCTCAGCTATGTCATATGTTAGGAACACTGACTTAAGGTGGAGGCCTGCAAGCTAGAACAAAGGATGTGGATGGGGAGAGAGGGAGGGAAAAACTCAGAGTCCAGAACAGTTTTAACCTCCTATTCCTTTCCAACCTAGGTTTCTATACTAAAAGTTACCTTAAAAAAGATACTTGAGTTAATGGCCTAACATATTCTTAGTTCTTCCAAAAAAGATATCAAGAAAAATATAACAACAGTTTGGATTTATCAAGGTACTATAATAAAAGAATCTACATACCTTATTAGCATTACCTTAGGGCAATTCTTAAAGTATTGATACTTATTTTAAGCAACTATATAGTTCAGCTTTTAAATTTCATTTCATAATTTTCATTGTATAAAAATAGTTGTGCTTCCTGTCTTCAGGGTGCTTAATGTCTCTTTTAAGAGTGACAGACAACAAGTGATCACACAATAAGTATATAATACACACTATGTTAATTTTTGTGGTGAAAACCACAAAGCATTATGAGGGAGTATAATGGGGGATCGAATTGAGATAGAAGAATCAGGAAAGCCAAGTTCCAGAGAATGAGTAGGGGTTACTCAAGTAGAACATAAAGAAATTCCATTTCCAGAAACATTGTGGATGACATATCATGAAATCATATCACTAAAAAATACATAAAAACATTAGATAAAATATCTAGCATACTCTTAAGTGCATGGATGAGCTTTACATGCAGCTAGAGAAATCCTGAAGCCAGGAACTAAAAAGGGAAATTTCCTCAGACTAGCTTCTGGCTCCACATATTTTCAATCTTTCTCTTCTGTAATCCACAATCTTCCAGTGCTAGGAACCAAAAGACATATTCATTTTGCAGTATAGCCTCTGGTTTTTCTCTTCTGAGCATGGCTGGGTGAGCTGGCACACCCAGAATGCTACCAAGATGGACAGTTGAGAGGTATATTGTGAGAGTGATCTGAAGCTCAGTAGATGACCGAATAAGAATGACACAGGACTATCACCATTCAGGGTGACAGCAAAACAAGGAAGGGCTTTCAGAAGAGTCCGGTAGGGGTCATGCTGAGACAAGAATCATGCCCCCATTTCCAGTATCTGAGATACTGAGGCAGTGTGAGAATGGGCAGTCTCTATTTTAGGATGCTAGCATTATCCAGGAAAACCAGGTTTCAGTAAAGACAGGGAAGAAGATGGAGCATTTTATGAATAGCATATTTGGTTACCTTTGATCTACTAAAACAGCCAAATAATTTCTCTACTGTCTGAACCAGCTTTATCTCTACTAGTATATTCAGGGTAATCAAAGAAAAAGACAATCTTCAAATACCCAACAAAAAAGAACAAAGAGAACCAAAGCCATAGCTCAGAAAGAAGACAAAGCCCCAAATTAGGGTGGTCTGTGACTCAGGAGCTATTAAAACAAAGGTCATTATTCTTTCCTAAACATATATTAAGCAACCAAAAGCAAAAAGACTGACGATCTCTCTGTCCTTCACTCTTTTTGACCACGGGAGAATCCAACCTATTGGAACACATTGGACTTCCTTCATCCTAGGCAAGGAGTTGGATTGTATTAGCGGTTGCGGGTAGGATATGACATCAGGGAGGCTAAAATGGTAAGCTTGTTATTGCACAGTAAACATTAATGAGTTATCTTTTTAATCTTTCTTCCCCTGACACTCCCTAAAGTGACTGAGTCTTCCTGTTTTCTTCCCCAGGCTTCATTCAATCCACAAGTGGGGCTAGATCAAAAAGGGGCAGTGGTTCTTTGATAGTCCCTTAGTGCTTAATGATACACCACCTTATACTGCTCCTAATTGTTTAGTGTGTATATCTTATCTGCCTAGTAAGAGTATAAGCATTGAGACTTTAAAATTCTCCCATGGCAACTATCATAGTACTAAATGCATATAGCATAATAGACGCTTAATAAATAGTTGTGGCCTTGAGAAAACTGTGGCAATACAATTGATCTTAGAAATCAAGGCCAACCACTACATTTATAATCGAAAAACCTGAAGTACACAACGGTTAAGTGGCTTGGCCAAGCACACACACACAATTGGTGGAAAATGAAATGAGTTCAGACAAGCTCAGGTCCATCATTTGATCTGTAGGAATGAAGAAGAGACTGAATTAAGAACAACTGGCATATTTTCTAAGAGGCATTTTGGGTATGGAGAAACGAAGGCACAGAATAAAACTTCAAGCATAAGCTAAAACATATCTAGAATCACTTACACTTTCTTTGGGAACTTTCCCTCTGCAAGGTCCCTATTTGACACCTTTCCAATTTCTGCTGTTGACAAACATGAGGTCCTTAGCACCAAACAGCATGCAGTAAATATAGGCCATTCTTCAAGAGTCATGGAAGGTGAGAGAAGGAAAACCCAGAGAATTAGACATTTCACTGATATGAAGAAACAAATAATTCTACTCAGGAGTGACCAGAGAAAGCCATAAAGGAAGAACAGGAAAAGTTTTGGGTGGAAGGGGAAAAAGGTTTATATGTCCCGGCACTGAAAAAAGCAGTCTTGAAGCACCACGGTGTGTTCTAAGAACTACCTGAAGTCTGGTGTGGCTAAAGGCTGGGTGAGAAAAACGGGAAGGTATGGAATGAGAATGGGGTGGAAGTGTCAGGAGGCCAGATGGTGAGAAACCTTTCAGCTCTGAATAGGAGAGTGGAGTAATCCCACTGGTGGAAGATTGTGCTGTCACTGATCAGGACAGGCTGGATGGGGGTGAGGCTGAAGGAAGGGAGAGCCCTTAGGAGATTATGTAACAACGGGCAATGATTCTTTCCAACTTTCCTTCCTTTTCCCTACAAACAAACAAACAAGCAAACAAACAAAATAAGGAGGAAAAACACAATGGAAAGCAATAGTAGATTAACTAAACCTTCTCTTTTTGGGCTAAACTAAGTTTAATATTCATGTCCATACAACTACAAGAAGCTATCTGAGGAAGTTTCCTTTATGAAGCCTCCCTTAGTCATTCATTTATGCTTTACTAAATACCTATTATAATTATTTATTTATTAATTCTAGGGCCGATCTTGTGATAAATTGAATGTTTCTCTAAGTCAAACGTCAAGCTCCCTAAATTAAGGCTGATTCTATTACTATTTCACTCTCAAATTCTAAAAGCAGTTGATTTGAATTTCCCATATAATGCAGTCTAGTGTTTGGGCAACTGGAAGTTTTCAGAGAACTGTTGTTGCTTGAGACCCAGGACAATTAAAACTACAACCTCCCTCTCAGAGGATGGTCATTAGTTAAAAGTGACTCTGCCAGCAAGCAATACAACTTAGCAATTTCAGCTTCCACAAAAGGATTGGTCACATTAATTAAAAATCATCACCTATATGACATAATGAAGTATTTTGTGTGTGTTAAGGCACCATTATAAACCCATATTAGAAAACTAGACAACCAGCCTAAGCGTTTAGAGGTCAGTTGGGTTCTGTATGCTGGGACACCTTTATTCCCTTCTTTTTCTGAAATCATTTGGCCATTTTTGTGCTTTGGATTCCTAGTTAAGTATGTGCTTTTTAAGGATGTATGATTTAAACTGGCTTCAAATTCAGGGTCACAAATTTTCAGTCTTTTACAATAAAGGCAAAGGGCAAAATCAACCAATATTATCAGTTATAGTTTAGTATTTAACTAATCTAGACAGTCACATGCTTTCAAAACCATGTTCTTAAATGGATTTTAATTTATCACTGGTCAAAGATCCTGAAGCTTTTGTTTTAATCAGTCTACTTCCCTCTTTTCTTTCTTGATTCCTTGTTTGCTTATTTTGTTTTCAATCTGTAAGCATATACTGGGCACCTACTATAAGCAAAGCACTCTATTAGATGTTAAGAATTTAAGAAAAATAGAATGTAGGCCCTGCTTTCAGGGAGTTCACAGTCTAGCAGAGGAGACAAAAGTAAACAAGACACGGGGTAATTGTTTTATAATAGAGATATAAGTAGGCCACAGAAACCAGAAAGGACTTGGTGTTTACACCAGGTCTATACCAACACAGAATTGATTAACAAGAATTTGAAAAAAATACACAAACACCTTTATGAATAATGCACTGAAAAACAGACCATGGACCCAAGAGATGTACGTGAGCAGAGTACTTTAGGGAGGGCTGGGCAGCTAGGGAAGTGGCAGAATCAAACACTGTACAAGGATTCCTTTACTTTCCATCATTTCTCTGATATGGTTTCCCTGGAGAGAAAAGGAAGTAGCAAAAAGGGGGTATGGAGAAATTGTTCAGATATTTACAGAGGAACAAATGTTTCTTTCTGGTTAAAAAAAAAAAATGATGACATGGGAACTAAGATCCCACAAGCCACGTGGTGCGGCCAAAAAAAAAAAGACAGTAAGAAAGTTACATTTGTGTTGAAACATCAAAAAGTATCAATTAACAAGAGTAATGCTAAAAAACTAAACAAGGAAATCATAAACCCACTGTTGAATTAATTTGTTAAAACTTGGATATTTCTAAAAGAGGGAGAGATGGCAGTATTATGAATGATTTGTACTTAGACTATTAATGTATTTTCTTTTGTAGTTGGACAAAGTCGTGGAAAAACATAAAGAATCTCACAGACGAATCCTGGAACAGCTTTTAATGGTAGAAAAATCTCACAGGCAAACCATATTAGAGTTGGAGGAAGAAAAGAGAAAACATAAAGAATACATGGAGAAGAGTGATGAATTCATAAGCTTGCTAGAACAGGAACGTGAAAGGTAAGGCTACTTTGGACAAGACAGTGACCTATTCTGCAAATTCTTACTAACCTCTACTATGCGCTGGGCATTATACCAAGGGATACAGGGATACAAGGTAAATATGACAACCTCTGGTCTTAAAAATCTCATGGCCAAGAGTGAGGAAAAGGATATGTTTAAAAACAATATCAATACAATGCAAGAATAACCGGGTGTGACAGGACTGTGGAAACATAAGTGCTGGGCAACTGATTCTTCAAGGGAGTGCCCTGTGAAAGCTGCAGAGAGGAGGTAACGGGTCTAGTCCCTGTGCAAACAAGAATGGAGACCACATACAAGGCAGGGGCAGGAATAAGTGCCACAGCATAGAGGTAAGAGAAGAGTATGGGTACTGAGGGAACTAAAGCTTTCCACATGGCTACAGCACAGGGTGTGAGAAAAGGAAACGCTAGACATGAGCAGCTGGATTTTATACTGTTGGCGAGAAGGAGCAAATGACAAATTATGAGAAGGAGAATGAGTTATCAGGGATGCTTTCTTAAGGAACCATTAAGGAAAGACGGAAGAAAGACAGGGGCAGGTATGTGTTCCAATGGCTATAGGGTTAGGGAGGATGGGGCATAATAAGAATTATTTATGACGTATAGTCAATATGAATTAGTGACTAATGTGACTAGAGAGCAGAGCAAGGAAAACAGGAAGTTATACTCCTAGTTCTTCACCAAGGTACAGAAAGCAGGAATGGGGCACAGCTTTTTGTTGTTGCAGGATTTCTGGTTGGGGAGATAGTTCAAAAGATGGAGGGGGTCCTGTTTTAGACAAGTTGAGCATGAAGTACCTGGTGTATTCCAATGTTCAGTGGGGAGAAGGATGTGTCTAAACAGACAACCCACCGTTAGAAATATAGGTCTGGAAAAGGCTGGGCTGGTGATGTGTATTTGTAGCCAGTGATAGCTGAAGTTATGGGTGCTGGTGTGGTGAGGGGAGAGAATTTTGAGATGGGAACTCTAGAAAACAACACAACAACCCATCAAATTAGGGTTTTCCTCCAGAAAAATGGGTCAAGAAAGGAAGCTGAGAAGGAATGAAGAATGGTGGAGGATTAGAACAACTAGAAGAGAAAGCAAGGAACCAAGCAAGGGAAGACTTTCAAGAAAGAGTGAGCAAACAGCACCAGATAATACAGAAAAGGATGACCAAATGTCCCAAGATGGCAACAAGGAAGATACTGAAGAACTTAATGAGCCCTTTCAATAAAACAGTGAAGGCAGAAGCCAAATTGCAATACTTTGAAGAATAAATAAGAAATGAGAACATAGAAGCTTAAAATGTGAACTAGTATTTAGAGAAGCTTGGCTACAAAAAGGGAGAAAATGGTTGGTAAACATTTTATAACCGTATGGAAAGCAGGTTATTTTGCTCAACTTTGACCCTCTGTTCTGAATTACCTTAGAAAGTATGAACATCCATTTTAAATTGAAAGAACAATGACTCCTCTCTATTAATACTGCAAAGATAGAAAATAACCAATCTCAGTAATGTCAAATTTTTACTGGACCTTCATGTCACTTTTGTTATTCCATGTATACTTCTCTTATGAGTTACAGAGCTAATGATGCTAGATTCTAACAATCACAGAAAAATACAGAAAAAAAAATTACTGTGAGTTCCCTTTTCTAAAATACTAGTAGCCTCAACTGTTTTATTTGACTACTTACAATTCATATTTTAACTAGGTAATCAAAGTTACATAATAGCTACGCTAATGGCAAACTTTCATTTCTTTTCAGTGCACTTCATGGTAGTCGTCAGAGCACTAGAGATTCAATGGCTCTCACATCCAGTTTCTTTTTCTACATTCATCAGGGGTTTGTTTTCTACTCATTACATAGAGAGGGGGTCTTGTTACCTTGCCTCTCATGAACCTGAAATATCTTCAGGGCAGATTAAAGGAGCAAAAGAAGTCTGGCACCAAGGGAAGATCTGGCTCAGACCTTACACTATAGGATTTGTTATTCAATGAGACAATGTCATATTAAATATTATTTCGAACCCTTGTGATTTGGCACCTGTGGCCTCATTTGGCCTCCAAAACTTATTTGGCACTAACTTGTTGAACACGGACACTTCCTTTCATCTCTCATTATTATGAACATTTATTGACCATCCTCAGAGTGCTGCCTGCCATAGAACAAAGAGGTACTGGAGGTCCCTGCCCCCGGGGGCTTAACCACGTTAATGGAGAAGGCAAAAGGATACAGATTTAGGGTGGAAATGTGAAAGGCTGTTGGTGGTATAGTTCTAATGTTCACCATTGTCTCTCTACTATCTTCTGAAGGAAGGCTGAGGAGGGCTATCCAGAAGTAACACTGTAAAGCTGGTGGGCAGATGGTGAAGATTATTTAAATCAAGAGAGCAAAGAGGAACAACACTGAGAAATGAGAACAAAAGAGCACTAGGAACAAAGGCCACGGGCTAGAGGAAAAGGAAAATAGTGGGACGAATGTAAATTGTACACCAAGGAATCAGTATATTAAGAACGGTATTTCTACATGTATCAAAGTAGTTTAAGAGGGAGAATTTAAAAGATCACATTTTTTAGCCATATAGGATGCAAAGGTTTTTTGTCTTGAAGAATAATGAAAGTAAACAAACCATTACCAAAAAATAGGAAAAAATGACTGAAGTGATTCTCAATCCCTGTTTAGCCACTCCAGAAGATATGGGAATATTCAGCTATTTCTGTTTGCCCAGGAACAGCTTCCAGATGGAACTCTTTGGGTGTGAGAATGCTAAGGCTCTTCTTGACTCACATGATACACAGACAATTCTCCGGCTCCATCTGTACATCACAATTCCCATATCTTGGCACTGCTGGTGCACTGGCCCTTCCTGGCCCCCCTGCTTGTAGCAGGGAGACTGTGGGCCTCATGAGGCATAACTGACTTCCACTTGCTTTAAGGCCATGTGCATAAAAATACTAAATGAACACCATCTAACAAAGAGGTGGGGGAAACTAATAATTTCAGATAAATATATACAGAGGAGGTGCTTACACAAGAGAGTAAAATACCATTCATGTGTCTCATTCTCTGACAAGAAATGACAGAACACAAACCTAACTTTAGTGAGAGTACTTCCTCTCAAACATGCAGCCACCCTTCACAAAAGCAAGACTAATTTATTCTAAGGAGTCAAAGAATAATGTTTACTTCCTTCCTCAAACAAAGTGATGTAAGCCACTCCCGAATCAGTGACCCTCAGTACAAAGAAAGAAAGAAAGAATATCATAACCCCCATAAACGTGGTTTGAGTAAATATAACTAAAGGACTATCTGATTGAAACTCTGAAAAATACTGTGAAAGTTTAGTGATTGTATTTTTAGTGTTAGATAATATCTACTTGGAAAGAAAATAAAAATTAAGAAATACATGATTGAGATAGTTAATGAGACCTTAGAGGGTGTAATAATGGATTTCAAATTAAGGCTCAATTTCTGTGTTTTCTTCGGAGAATTCATTTTATGTGGAAAACCCTAAAGGAGACTGATGTCACACATTGAGTTTAGGCCAAAATGTTTGCCAAGTGATGTCGCTGTCGTAATCAGTAAACAATTGGCTTTCCCACTGCAGGAGGGTGGGGGCAGGGAACAGCTCAGGAAACCCTGTTCCCAAGCGTGTTAATGCAAAGTTTCCTTCGCTGTAATCTGTGCAGTTTGGTCTGTCCATAAAATAATTATAGCGACATTTCATGACAACCTTCTGTTCACTGACCAGCTCCAATGTGTGGATGTGTGTGTCACTGATGACCTGAATTATGTACTTGGCTGAATTACAAGTGGCGTCTATGTGAAAGGTTTTATACAAAAGCAATGCCAGTAATTTTTGGCCTTTCTGGATGGCTTCACAGGAAAGCCAAAACAAAAATCACTTTTAGTCAGTGCAATTTTGCAAAATTTTCCCATAAGTGAAATGCCAATTTTGTCTGTACTTTCAAAAAAGCTTGCATAATTTTTTTCCTTTTTCAGTTTCAATGGGGGAAAAGGCTGTGAAGGAAAAAAAAAAAAAAAAAAAGAGTTTCCTTTTTTTGAAACCATGCTTTCTTTTTTAGAACACTAAAACAAACCATGTATACGAACCATATATATTACTGCATTTCTGGCCTTGAAACCACTGAAGTGGGAAACAAATATTGGTATGGCAACTCTGTCTAAAAATGACTTCAACTATGTATTTTTTTAAAGCTTGAAATTACTTTTCATAATATCTTGGCCAAGTAGGTTAGCACTGTTAATTCTGGTTTCATAAAGCAGGACTTCAAATGGTAGCTTCTCAAGAGCGACATAGGAAGGAAGGAGTCACAGGCAGAATTAATTTCTTGTTCCTGTCCTAAGCAGGTGTGACTAGATAGAATAGTGGCTCAGGGGGCAGAAGGGTCTTTGCAGGAAAGTCAGCAGGGACCCAGCTTCAAGGGTTGTTGCCTTGACCATACCTTGGACTAAGTCCTTAGTAAAGAACAAAGTGTTTCCCCCGTCCCTTTGGCGGAAGCAACTTTATAAAGAAAGATTTCCATCATCAACTCTTTTCTACTACGACAGGCCTGTTTTCTAGATGGGCATCAGGAAAGGTGAGTGAAACACTGAGCTATATTTGACCCTCCTGTTAACTGAGTATATTGGATTACTATCAAAGGCTTCTCTCAAAAAACATCAAATCTTCTTTCTAGAGGCTTTGGATACTCCCCTGAAATATAAATATATAAATTTAAATATATAAATGAATAAGTGTATTAATCTATCTAATTTTTTAGTTAGTTTAACTAACTAGTTAGCTATTTAGTGCTGCTTGCCACTCATTCATTCACTAAAACAAAAAACAAAAAAACCCCAAACTAAAAACAAACAAAAAACCCCCCAATTAACTAAATACCTGCTACATGCCAGGTCCTGTGCTAGATCCTAGGTGAAGTAGGTAGATGTGTTCATCACTGACATAAAACTCCAACTCATTTGTGCATGTGTAAAACAGAGACACCACTGTAGACTTTATGATTTGATACTAATGCTGCCAGGGCACTATGAGATCATGATAGGTAGGAAAAAAAGGCACCAGTATGGTACAAAAATATAATACATGAAATACTTATGAAAATAAAACATTCAGGAGAACTCAATAAACACATTAAACTAGAGTACTTTACTAGAGAATTCAATATCTTGCAACTATTGCCATTAGGATTTTCTATTTCTTTGGTCTTAAACCTCAGCTTTTAAGAATATCCCATGAAGCATAACACAGTGGGCATAAGGTTTTTTAAAAATAAATAAACTAAGTCTACTTTTTAAAAATCATATTTGGAAAGCCAGCAGTTTTAAATTTCATGCACACTAAACTATTGTTGTAGAATGCATTGTACTCAAATGCAATCATTTCCTTTCAGTTTTCTGGCAAGGAGTTATATGTATTACATACTCTCAAGGCTATGTCTTGCAAGTTGTGAAATGGATGCCAGATCTCCATTTGACCTTTGTCATTGGTATCCAGTTCTTTGTTAGAACAAAATGGAGACCACCACAAACACATATTTTGATATTATAATTCTACAGAAAATCACAATGTGATCAGCCTAGTGTTCATATACCTCAGACCTAATAGGGTCTGGGTAGGGATGCAGAGCGATTACCTCACAAGGATACCAAAAAACCCATTTAGGACTGTACATCATAACTTAACTTTCAACAGATGTCACAAAACCATACCCTTGTAACTGCACAATTCAGTGGTTTTTATACAAAACCATTTAATTATAGAGGTTAAAATTTGGATAGAGCGATGATGCTATTTTATTGCTGTTCCTTCCCAGAAAGCTGAACTAAACTTTACAAATAATATTGGGTGTGTATGTGTATATACAATGATTAGTGAATTTACTGCTCACAAAAGAATACTACAAATGTTAAAAAGCAGTCTAAAAGGAAACATAACGAGCACAGTGAAGGATGAACTGGGAACTTGGAGATAGGGGACTCTGGTCTGCAGATTGGATCTGCAGCTCGTGTGTAACCCTGGGTAAATTCCACTTCTCCAATCTTGTATGTAAAAAAAAAATAGGACAGGCTTACATCATTTGTGTGTCTCTTTCAGATCTAAAAATCTGTGATTATGTGATTGTTACGAATAAGCAACTTTTACTTCAAGTCTATGATTCTAACCCACACTATCAAAAGAGGTCAGTGAGAATGACAGCACCTCAACCACCAGCTTCAAATCCAAGTCTGTAGTATTTCCATTCTTAAAGGATATCTAGATTTAGGTACATCCTATTGTTTCTTGAATGTCACATATTCAAATCTGAACTTATCATCTTTGTAAATGCAGGTAAATTTACAACTTTTCTGTTCCTGTTTATTCCACCACAGTAAATCAATCTATCAGATAATCATAAAGAATTATGGAGATCTCTGAATCCTAAATTTAAATCAGAAAAGACCTCGCAATCTAGACCAACCCTCTAATTTTTGAATTGTGAAAAGTGAGGCCCATCAAGACTCTGCTAGAAACCTCCAAATCTTGCTGCTAAACAGCAGCAGAGCCAGACCAGAAGCTAGCTCCCCTGATAACATATTCGGCACTGTTCTCCCCAGAATCATTACTAGGTGCTCAAGCCTTGTGCTTGGTATTGCGGGAAATCCAAAGAAATTTAAGACATAATTACAATTGAAAAGATAAGACCCTCATAAAGTAATCTATAGATGATTCAGGTGTTCATTCTGTGGTACTGACACTGCCGTTGCAACATTATAAAAGGTCAGTCAAGAAGGATATTAAGGACTGTAATTATCCAACAGCCCGCATGGCCCTAGGAGAATGCAGGACATACAGTAAGCCCTGGATAAATATATCTAACTGGCTCATAGCTACTAGCTTAACAGCCCTATAAAACAGGAAGCCAAAGACTGAATGTGGAAAGGCAACCTCAAACTTCTGTTCCATCTGACTATAAAATGTAAAGAGGGAGAAGAGTCATTAAACCATATCAAAATAGAAAACTTTGCCTCATAAATGGAAATCAAGGTGGAACATTAGAATTAAGCTGTATCCTGAATTTGCAACTTGTAGGTAAACTTTCCTGGCAAATGTATATTATTTCTCATGAGAAGATGAAGCCAAATGGCTTTGGCCAGCCATTACAATGGGAGATGCCTGGCACAAATGATGAGTAAATATCACTGCACAGAAAGGCCTTTCCTTGGAAGGGTGTAGGGTATTGGAGCTAAAAGCATAGACCCTGGAGTCAGAACCAACAAGAGTTTGAAGCATGGTCCCATCCTCTCATCTGGTCCTACTAGCTATTTGACCTTGAACGAAGTACTTAGTTTCTGTAAGTCTCAGTTTCACTATCTGTTAAAAAAAATGATATGGATCTCACAAGTTCTTACAATTACTAAATTATATAATGCCTAAAAAAGTGCTAAGTATGGTGTCTGACACTCAGTAAGCATTAGCATCTTTCTTCAAATTTGCCTTTCTTCAAATTAGTTCATTTGTATACTCTGTGCCACACCACCGGGCATTTTATGGATTGCCAGGAAGGCACCTAACTGGACCCTATGCTGAGTGCTAAGGATGTGATGATGAATAAAAGCTTTCAAGGGACATACCCTTCAGTATGGGGAACAAAGACACAAAAACAAGTGCAATGTTGTGTTACAGATGCAATGACAACTGAGAATACAGAGCAGGCACAAATGAAGGATCATTCTCTAGGCCTGGTTGTATCTTACTTGCTTTAGAGTAGGGGTATTGGCTGAATGTCGTAATGATCTAACACTGTAACACCGAGCTGGACACTATAGTACTCAAAAACTTTTTTTCCCCCTAAACCATGGAGACCTATTTCCCCCTTGGGAAGCATAAACAGAAAGGTTAATGCAATGATATTATGAAAAGCACAGCCTACCACATACTCAAAGTTAAGACTCAACGCAAAATGATGGGTTTTAAGTGCACCAAAAGACTCCACTGTTCCTTGGGCCTGCCAGTGTCACAAGATCCCCACACTAATCACATCTTCTTGCCTAAAGGGATTAAGTGGGTTTTTGATTTGTTTTGTTCACAGTTCCTCTGCAGGGCCAAGAGCATGGAAAAGTATAATAAATATTTGTTGAATAAATGACTAAAATGTAGAAAAAGTTGTTACATTTTAATTTATTATTTTCCATTAATATCTTCTCATAAATTAGCTTCTGGATTAGTTCTTTTCACTTAGCCCAGCTTTGGAGAATAGTATATAAAAGAAGTCAATTTTGATAGGGGAAACAAAATAAGCTTGAGAGCTTTGGGATTATCCTAGAGAGAGTAGATATAAAACAGGATGGGTCAAGGCACTGGAGGAGAGAATGATCCAAAAATGGATTTTAAAGTTAAAAAACATAAGAAACATTAACCATTTAAAAAGCTAAAAATAACTCTCTCAATTCATACTTTGCATAGTTTTTGTACCCTACATTTTCACTAATAAAAACATCATGAACATTTTCCTAAATCACCAACTACTCCTCAACACCGTAATTTTTAAGTACATGAATGCTACTGTGTCATATAGATGTAATTTATTTAACAAGCTCACTATTGTGGGCATTTAGATTCCTTCTACTTTTTCACTTTTATAAAGTACACTATGATGAATAGCCTCATACTCCAGTTAATTTTTACACCCTCCTGATTGTTGCCTTAGAATAAAGTTTTAGGTGTGGAATTGCTGGGTCAAAAGTTATAAAACTTTTAAGGATTTTGAAAACTGTAGCTAAATTGCCATCTATAAATAGACTATTTATACTATCACTAGTAATGAAGGAGAGTACCCATTTCTTACTTCATAACTTTGCCTGGGACTAAACTTGAATCTGACCTCATTTAAAACATGACGTTAAAAAGTATGTAAAGTGAATGTTCGTAACATGAATCAGACTTTCCCACTGACTTAAGCTTTGGTTTTAGAGATGTGTTACTTCTGACAAAAAAAATTCTAACATATCACCAAAAACATACTCAAACATAACATTTCCTTGAAAGAATATTTTGCCATTGTCAATATAATTTCAGTATATTTCCTCTTTCAGTATATTTCCTCTTCCCCGACAAATTCAGATGGCTTATCATCACTGATGTTCCAAAACACTGCTTCTGTTGCTCTTTCTCTGAAAGGTTTGAAACCTCCTCTCTCTGTATAATCCCACACAAGACTTAAGAGTCCAAATTCAGAATCCTGGCTCACCTTTCCCACCACATGACGAATTTGGCAATAGTTCATAATGCTTATAGTACTGGCCTTACAAAGACAAGTTTGATTTGTTTAACACTGTGGAATCCAAAGTTCACTTTGTCAAATTCCCCTTTAATAATTCGGTTGGTTAGGAGTACGTGAGAATTCCATAACAATTTCTCCTATTCAACTCAATTTCTACTCGCCAATTCTCACTTCCTCATGTATCCTCCCTATTTATCATGCATAATACATTATGCCCATAGTATTTTCCCATTTATTTCTATGACTTTCCTGATGACAGCGTGAAATATCTGAGATGCCTGGTGAACAGGTAACTTATATCTTCAGAAGATGTTTCAGAAGAAACATATTTGCAGGATTTATGAGGCTGAGTACGTGTTTTCTTCAAAATAATTAATTTCTACCTCACAGTTTGTCACTTTATATTATGCTTTTTTTTTGTTCTGAGTACATATGACATTCAAGGCATTTCATGCCATAACAAACACTGGAATATATATATATACATATATATATATATACACACATATATATATATATATATATACACACACACTCACACACACACACATATGTGTGTGTATATATATATATATGTAAAGAAAAAAGTTAGGAGAAAAGAGAATCATGTGTGGCTGTCACAACACTGTTTAGTAAACATTTCCTTCAAAGATATCAGAGAGATCTCAAAATGCAATATTTATCAGTAATGCCCGTTAGTGAGGACCAAATATAAGTGGCAATTAAAAAGACCATTTCCCTGTGGGGCACAACTGTCATTTGCTTTATGTCAAATTACTTCTTACTCTAAACAGATTTGTCGATTAATCAAATTCCAGCTAATAATCTACTCAAGAACACTCCAGCTGTTTTATACACATACTTCCAAACATGATAGCATTAAGCCATTAGGACAGCACTTAGATTAAATGAATGGTCTTTTATGTGTTTATTTGCAGAGACAAAGATGGAGAACCCCCGTGGCTTCTTCATGTAGAAGAATTCAGTGGCTTACTCTCAACATTCCTTTGAAAGATAAGATTTTTATCAATAAACAAAGAGGCACAAAATAACAAAAATGTTGGAAGGGGGGAAAAAAATCACTCCTTAATTTTCACCTGTGTTGAAATCTAAGTGAGGCATGCCTCAATAACAAAGCAGAGCAAATCAGATAAAACTTCATCCTGAAAAAAACCTCTGGATGGCAAGAAATGAATTCTCTTCTAGACTGGAAGGGTTTAATCTTGAAACATACCCCCTTGTCTCCTCTGAATAAGCCTGTATTTTTTCAAATTGATTTTATTTTGTTTGTTAGGGAACATGTGGGGCAGTCACTCAGTTTCCACTTCCAGTTCCAGAAAGAAGCCTCAGGAATCCAAAGAGGTTTGTAGCTTCGGAACGAACTTTTCTTGTACCATGACTGAACGCTCAGAACTCACCAAAGCATGCAAAGAACCCAAAGAAAGTTGGTTAGCTTCTTTGGACTTCAGATATACCATACAAGGGTGAGAGAGGGAAAAAAGGACAAACATACAATCACAGGCAATTCAGATGAACCCAAATTCCAAAATGTTTCAGAAACAATGTTCAAGCTCTGCTTTTATTAAATGGTGATAGCTAAGTCATACTTTCTTGTAGATGGTGTATTTATTAACAATTATTTTCATTAAAAATATATCCAAAACATAAAAGGGCATGTGGCGGGGAGGATGCTGCAGCCTCAAATGCCTTCAGGGGCCAGCAGGGTAAGGTAAATGACAGGAGCAGGCTGGCTGTATACAATAGGGAACGGTGAAGACCTCGAAAACCTGCAAAGCTCAAGCCCATCTGGTTAGCTATCTAAATAATTACTTCAGTATTATCAATAAATAAGAAATAGGCCCTATGACACAGTTGATCCAGAAATGAAGAAGCAAGACTTTAGGAGTCCAGCTCTGAGAACAAGATATGTATGGTGAGGAAAGAGAACCAATGTTCTCTGGAACCTTATAACAGAAGATGTGTACTGAATCAGGAGGATAAGCACTGGGCACCCACACTAGGAAGTACAGGTGAGGTGGACAAGCCTGTTTATCATGGCTTCTTTTCTGCCTTCTCTTTCCCACTCGTGTATAAGCTCCTCAAGAGCTGAGACATGTTGTTTTGTTTATCTCTGTATCCCTAGCCCCTTGAAGAGAGTGCCCAATGGATATTTATAGAATAAATAAGTGTATTACTCTCTCCAAACATAGTCACTAACATGAGTACTATAACTGGTAGCAGCAGCTACGGGGACTTCAAAGGAGCTGTTGGTTTTAGTGGAGACGGCTGCCCAAAGGTCCCCTGCTTTTTTTTTTTTTTTTAACTTAAGTATACTTGATTTATAATGTTGTGTTAGTTTCTGGTATACAACAAAGTGATTCAGATTTTATATGTGTGTGTGTGTGTGTGTGTGTGTGTGTGTGTGTATAAACACGTATGCATTCTTTTTCAGATTCTTTTCCATTACAGTTTATTATAAGATACTGAAGACAGTTCCCTGTGCTATACAGTATGACCTTGTTGTTTATCCATTTTATATATAGTAATATGTATCTACTAATCCTAAACTCCTAATTTATCCCTCTCCCCCTTCCCCTTTGGTAACTATAAGTTTGTTCTCTGTCTGTGAGTTTGTTTGTTTTGTAAATAAGGTTCCCTGCTTTTTGATGGCAAAAATAAAAATGTGTTATTCTTTGTTACTGCTTCTAAATGTTTTTATACTGACATATATATGTCACACTACTGAATTAATATAAAAACATTAAATTTCGTCAAGTTCTGTGTGTGTGTGTATATATATATATATATGTATATCTCACACATTTGAAAACAAAACAAAATAATAAAATGACAACAAAGGTGCAACCAGCAAAATCAATATTATGAGAATTCTGTATAACAAACAACTTGCTTTCATTAACGAACAACGTACAGGGGAAATATAGAGGGGAAATTTTAAGCTAAAGGAATTTAAACATTTCCATAAAGTGCAAAGCATGATCTTATTTGAATCTTGATTTGAAGACACTGTAAGAGACAAAAAGAGAGATAGACAGAAAATATGAAAATCAGGGAAATTTGGACACTGTGATATTTCACAATATGAAAGAATTATTCCTCATGTTTGGGTATGTTAATCGTATTGTGATGTATATTTTAAAACAAAACCTTATCTTTTAGAGATATATTCTGAGAATATTAAAAAATGAAATAATAGGATGTTTGGGATTTGCTTCAAAATAATCCAGATTGGGGAGCATAGTATAGGGAAGGAAAAGTAATTCCCCCTCTACCCTTTTGAGTTCTTCACTAAGACCACTGAAATAAAAGACAGGTTAGAGGCGCCTTCAAGATGGCAGAGGAGTAAGACATGGAGATCACCTTCCTCCCCACAAATACATCAAAATTACATCTACATGTGGAACAACTCCAACAGAACACCTACTGAACACTGGCAGAAGACCTCAGACTTCCAAAGGAGTTTCTTCCCAAGGCAAGAAACTCCCTGCATACCTGGATGTGTGGCTGACAGGGACTTGGTGCTCTGGCCGGGTGTCAGGCCTGAGCCTCTAAGGTGGGAGAGCCAAGTTCAGGACATTGTTCCACCAGAGACCACCCGGCCCCATGTAATATCAAACGGCGAAAGCCCTGCCAGAGATCTCCATCCTAATGCTATGACTCAGCTCCACTCAACAACCAGCAAGCTACAGTGCTGGACACCCTATGCCAAAAAACTAGCAAGACAGGAACACAACCCCACCCATTAGCAGAGAGGCTGCCTCAAATCATAATAAGGTCACAGACACCCCAAAACACAGCACCAGATGCAATGCTGCCCAGCAGAAAGAAAAGATCCAGCCTCATCCACCAAAACACGGCACCAGTCCCTGCCACTAGGAGGCCTACACAACCCACTGAACCAATCTTACCCACTGGGAGCAGACACCAAAAACAATGGGAACTACGAACCTGCAGCCTGAGAAAAGGAGACCCCAAACACAGTAAGTTAAGCAAAATGAGAAGACAGAGAAACACACAGCAGTTGAAGGAGCAAGCTAAAAACCCATCAGACCAAACAAATGAAGAGGGAATAGGCAGTCTACCTGAAAAAGAATTCAGAATAATGATAGTAAAGATGATCCAAAATCTTGGAATGAGAATGGAGAAAATACAAGAAACGTTTAACAAGGACCTAGAAGAACTAAAGAGCAAACAAACAATGATGAACAACACAATAAATGAAATTAAGAATTCTCTAGAAGGAATCAGTAGCAGAAAAACTGAGGCAGAAGAATGGATAAGTGACCTGGAAGACAAAATAGTGGAAATAACTACCACAGAGCAGGATAAAGAAAAAAGAATGAAAAGACTTGAGGACACTCTCAGAGACCTCTGGGACAACATTAAATACACCAAAATTGGAGTTACAGGGGTCCCAGAAGAAGAAGAGAAAAAGAAGGGACTAAAAAAATATTTGAAGAGATTATAGTTGAAAAAATCCCTAATATGGGTAAGGAATAGTCAAGTCCAGGAAGCCCAGAGAGCCCCATACAGGATAAATCCAAGGAGAAACACACCAAGACACATATTAATCAAACTATCAAAAATTAAACACAAAGAAAAAATTTAAAAGCAGCAAGGGAAAAACAACAAATAACATACAAGGGAATCCCCATAAGGTTAACAGCTGATCTTTCAGCAGCAACACTGCAAGCCACAAGGGAGTGGCAGGGAGTGGAAGGAAGTGACATATTTAAAGTGATGAAAGGGAAACCAAGATTACTCTACCCAGCAAGGATCTCATTCAGATTCGACGGAGAAATTAAAACCTTTACAGACGAGCAAAAGCTAAGAGAACTCAGCACCACCAAACCAGCATTACAACAAATGTTAAAGGAACTTCTCTAGGCAAGAAACACAAGAGAAGGAAAAGACTTACAATAACAAACCCAAAATGATTAAGAAAAGGGTAATAAGAACATACATATCAATAACTACGCTAAATGTAAATGGATTAAATGGTCCAACAAAAAGACACAGACTTGCTGAATGGATACAAAAACAAGACCCGTATATATGCTGTCTAAAAGAGACCCACTTCAGACCTAGGGACACATACAGACTGAAAGTAAGGGGATGGAAAAAGATATTCCATGCAAATAGAAATCAGAAGAAAGCTGGAGTAGCAATTCTCATATCAGACTTAATAGACTTTAAAATAAAGACCATTACAAAAGACAAAGAAGCACACTACATAATGATCAAGGGATCAATCCAAGAAGATATAACAATTGTAAATATTTATGCACACAACATAGGAGCACCTCAACACATAAGGCAAATGCTAACAGCCATAAAATGGGAAATCGACAGTAACACAATCATAGTAGGGGATTTTAACACCCCACTTTCACCAATGGACAGATCATCCAAAAGGAAAATAAATAAGGAAACACAAGCTTTAAATGATACACTAAACAAGACGGACGTAATTGATATTTATAGGACATTCCATCCAAAAACAACAGAATACACTTTCTTCTCAAGTGCTCATGTAACATTCTTCAGGATAGATCATATTTTGGGTCAAAAATCAAGCCTTGGTAGATTTAAGAAAACTGAAATCGTATCAAGTATCTTTTCTGACCACAATGCTATGAGACTAGATATCAATTACAGGAAAAAAAATCTGTAAAAAATACAAACACATGGAGGCTAAACAATACACTACTAAATAACCAAGAGATCACTGAAGAAATCAAGAGGAAATCAAAAAATATCTGGAAATGACAATGAAAACACGATGATCCAAAGCCTATGTGATGCAGCAAAAGCAGTTCTAAGAGGGAAGTTTATAGCAATAAAATCCTACCTCAAGAAACAAGAAATATCTCAAATAAACAAACTAACCTTACACCTAAAGCAATTAGAGAAAGAAGAAGAACAACAAAAAAAACCCCAAAGTTAGCAGAAGGAGAGAAATCATAAAGAAATCAAAATCATAAAGATCAGATCAGAAATAAATGAAAAAGAAATGAAGGAAACAGTAGCAAAGATCAATAAATCTAAAAGCTGGTTCTTTGAGAAGATAAACAAAATTGATAAACCATTATCAAACCATTGCTCATCAAGCAAAAAAGGGAGAAGACTCAAATCAACAGAAGTAGAAATGAAAAAGGGGAAGTAACAAGTGACACTGCAGAAATACAAAGGATCATGAGAGATTACTACAAGCAACTATATGCCAATAAAATGGACAACCTGGAAGAAATGGACAAATTCTTAGAAAAGCACAGCCCTCCAAGATTGAACCAGGAAAAAACAGAAAATATAAGCAGACCAATCACAAGCACTGAAATTGAAACTGTGATTAAATACCTTCCAAAAAACAAAAGCCCAGGACCATATGACTTCACAGGGAAATTCTATCAAACATTTAGAGAAGAGCTAACACTTATCATTCTGAAACTCTTTCATAATTTAGCAGAGCGAGGAATACTCCCAAACTCATTCTCGAGGCCACCACCACCCTGATACCAAAACCAGACAAAGATGTCACATAGAAAGAATACTACAGGCCGATATCACTGATGAACATGGATGCAAATATCCTTAACAAAATACTAGCAAACAGAATCCAACAGCACATTAAAAGGATCATACACCATGATCAAGTGGGGTTTAACCCAGGAATGCAAAGATTCTTCAATATACACAAATCAATCAATGTGATACACCATATTAACAAACTGAAGGAGAAAAACCATATGATCATCTCAATAGATGCATAAAAAGCTTTCAACAAAATTCAACACTGATTTATGATAAAAAACCCTCCAGAAAGTAGTAATAGAGGGAACATACCTCAACATGATAAAGGCCATATATGACAAACCCACAGCCAACATCATTCTCAATGGTGAAAAAGTGAAACCATTTCCACTAAGATCATGAATGAGACAAGGCTGTCCACTCTCACCACTATTATTCAACATAGTTTTGGAAGTTTTAGCCACAGCAATCAGAGAAGAAAAAGAAATAAACGGAATTCAAATCGGAAAAGAAGACGTAAAACTGTCACTGTTTGCAGATGATATGACACTATATATAGAGAATCCTAAAGATGCTACCAGGAACTACTAGAGCTAATCAATGGATTTGGTAAAGTAGCTGGATACAAAATTAATGCACAGAAATCTCTTGCATTCTTATACACTAAGGATGAAAAATTTGAAAGAGAAATTAAGGAAACACTCCCATTTACCACTGCAACAAAAAGAATAAAATACCTAGGAATAAACCTTCCTAAGGAGGCAAAAGACCTGTATGCAAAAAACTATAAGACACTGATGAAATAAATTAAAGATGATACAAACAGATGGAGAGATATACCATGTTCTTGGATTGGAAGAATCAATTGTGAAAATGACTATAAAACCCAAAGCACTGTACAGATTCAAAGCAATCCCTATTACCAATGGCATTTTTCACAGAACTAGAACAAAATCTTTCACAATTTGTGTGGAAACACAAAAGACCCCAAATAACCAAAGCAATGTTGAGAAAGCAAAATGGAGCTGGAGGAATTGGGCTCCCAGACTTCAGACTACACTACAAAGCTACAGTAATCAAGACAGTATGGTACTGTCACACTGGCACAAAGACAGAAATATAGATCAATGGAACAGGATAGAAAGCCCAGAGATAAACCTACACACATATTGTCACCTTATTTTTGATAAAAGAGGCAAGAATATATAATTCAGAAAAGATAGCCTCTTCAATAAGTGGTGCTGGGAAAACTGGACAGCTACATGTAAAAGAATGAAATTAGAACACTCCCTATCACCATACACAAAAATAAACTCAAAATGGATTAAAGACCTAAATGTAAGGCCTGATACTATAAAACTCTGAGAGGAAAACATAGGCAGGACACTCTATGGCATAAAGCACAGCAAGATCCTTTTTGACCCACCTCCTAGAGAAGTGGAAATAAAAACAAAAATAAACAAATGGGACCTATGAAACTTAAAAGCTTTTGCACAGCAAAGGAAACCATAAACAAGACAAAAAGACAACCCTCAGAATGGGAGAAAGTATTTGCTAATGAAGCAACTGACAAAGGATTAATCTCCAAAATATACAAGCAGCTCATGCAGCTCAATATCAAAAAAACAAACAACCCAATCCAAAAATGGGGAGAAGACCTACATAGACATTTCTCCAAAGAAGATATACAGATTGCCAACAAACACATGAAAGGATGCTGAACATCACGAATCATCAGAGAAATGCACATCAAAACTACAATGAGGTATCACCTCACACCAGTCAGAATGGCCATCATCAAAAAATCTACAAACAATAAATGCTGGAGAGGGTGTGGAGAAAAGGGAACCCTTTTGCACTGTTGGTGGGAATGTAAATTGATACAGCCACTGGAGAACAGTATGGTCGTTCCTTAAGAAACTAAAAATAGAACTACCATATGACCCAGCAATCCCATTACTGGGCATGTACCCTGAGAAAACCATACTTCAAAAAGAGTCATGTACCACAATGTTCATTCCAGCTCTATTTACAACAGCCAGGACATGGAAGCAACCTAAGTGTCCATCAACAGATGAATGGATAAAGAAGATGTGGCACATATATACAATGGCATATTACTCAGCCATAAAAAGAAACGAAATTGAGTTATTTGTAGTGAGGTGGATGGACCTAGAGACTGTCATACAGAGTGAAGTAAGTCAGAAAGAGAAAAACCAATACCGTATGCTCACACATATATATGGAATCTAAAAAAAAAAAAAAAAAATGTTCTGAAGAACCTAGGGGCAGGACAGGAATAAAGACGCAGACACAGAGAATTGACTTGAGGACATGAGCCGGGGAAAGGGTAAACTGGGACGAAGCGAGAGAGTGGCAATGGACATATGTACGCTACCAAATGTAAGACCAATAGCTAGTGGAAAGCAGCCACATAGCACAGGGAGATCAGCTCAGTGCCTTGTGACCACCTAGGGAGGTGGGATAGGGAGGGTGGGAAGGAGACTGCATGAGGGAGGAGACATGGGGATATATGTATATGTATAGCTGATTCACTTTGTTATACAGCGGAAACTAACACACCATTGTAAAGCAATTATACTCCAATAAAGATGTTAAAAAACAACAAAGAAAGACAGGTTAATAAGAGAAAACCAAACAGAAGTTTATTAACATGTATAACTCATGTATATATGGGATATACTCGGGGAAAACCATTAACTCTATGAGATGACTTAAACCACAACCTTAAATACTGATACCATCTTCAACTAAAGACAAAAGAATGAAGAGGAGTGGGGAAGGGGGTAGCCAGTTATGGGAAGTTACCAGGAAAAGCAAGGGTAAGATTGGTAGGCAGATTTAAGTCGGTGCCTTCTCTGCTGATAAGATTCTCTTGTGATTTAGTCATCCTTCTCTTTCTGGTACTGAGAGGGAGACACCCTTACAAATAGAGATTTCCTTCATAAAAGTAAATTTCCCTTAAAAAGAGTAACTCTACTCTTGTTTTCAGAACTTCTCCTGTATCTGCTGATTATCAAAATAATCAGCTCAAAATAATTCTTATGCTAAAGAGACATTTTGGGGTGGCATAGTCTGCTACCCTTCAGTAGGGTGGTACAGAAGAAACAAGACTGGCCAAGAGTTGATAATTATTGAAGCTGTAAGAGGGACCCATAGGGGTTCATTATACTATCATCTCTACTTTTATATGTGTTTGAAATAATTAAAAAACAAGTGAACAAATAATAACACAAGAAAATAGTTAGAAAATTTAAATGAACAGAAAAGTATAAAATGAAAATTAACACCTTCCTTTGACTTTACCTCACTTCCTACTCTCCAAAAGTAAACTGTAGTTAATAGTTTTCTGTATATATTTCTAAAAATTTACTGTAAGCATATACCAGCAATTTGTAAAGGAGAACTTCCTACCTTATATAAAAAAAAGTGGCTGCATACTATTTCGTTTTAGAGATGCAGTTCATTTGGCCATGCTCCATGTATGGGTTTCAGATTGTATTCTGTTTTTGTTGTATTTGCTACTAAACATTGTCCAGTGAATTGACTCTCAGTAACTTCAGATGCATGTTAATTCCAAGTTTCTTTCAGAAACAAGTTACTCATTGGTAACTTTGTGTTTTTTGCATAATGAAGAACTAAAACCCACAAGAAAAGAAGCCTTTGTGTAGGACCCTAAAGACAACACAGAGACTGTAGTGGGGATGGAGGTAGGGGACAGCACTGAGATAACACTTCCAGAGTGAGGTCCACAGACCCCACTCATGTACTTGTTAGCACCTTCCCTGAGAGTCCTTCAGATCTCCTAGCAGGACAGAGCTGTAAAAGCTACAGAAGCAGGGATCTGATGCAATAGCAGCAGCTCTGGCAGTTCAAACGAAATTTGTACTTATCTGCAGTAGTCACCTGATGAAGTGAACAAAGTGACCACAGAAGAATCAAAGGTAACAGAATTCTAAAAGCAAAGCCTGCATATACTTTCTTTATGCTGCCCCAAACACAAGGGATGATACTTATTTGGATAGTGCACTGCCATTGAGGGGAATAGGACATGATTCATGAACTCCAAATTGTCCCTAGAAATTTTCTGGGGAATCAGAAATAAAGCAAAATAAGAGATAAAACTATTATGAACCTGTGACCCATTGCCATCTCTGGCCACTTTTTTCTTTCAGAGAAAATGATACAGATAATTTTTTTTCTTTTCTAAACTACTCTAAATTTTACAGTAAGACTATAAATCTCATTTCTTTGTGATTTTAATTCACGTATCCTGGATGACAAAATATTGAGCACTTTCTTTGATGAAATTAATGGTGTTTATAGATCATCCTTTGTGAAATGTGAAGTCTTTAACACTTTTTTTTTTCTTTATAATTAGGTTGATTGTGTTTTTGGTATTGCATCATAGTAGTTATGCTTTCTTCTGGAAGTTTTATAGTTTTAACTTTTATGTTTCGGTCTCAAATAAATTTTTATTTCATGTGAGATAGGGTTTGAGGTTCACATCCTTTTCCTTATGGCCATCTAGTTGTTACTGCAACATTTGTTGATATTTTCCCCATTGAATTGCTTTTAACTCTCCATTTAAAATCAATTAATCATATAAATGTTCATCTATTTCTTTCCATTAAATGGATTTTAAAAAAGAGTATAAATCTCAACAGATAATAGTTTTAATATATGCTAATACAGCTTATAGGTGGAATAAAGTTTCTCTTCAAAATATAAAACTATGATAGATGATATATACATATAAAGTAGCACACAAGATCATCATAAAAACTTAGATCTAGGCACAGATCAAATAAAATCAATGTTTTGCCTTTTAGGAAACATGAACAATCTCAGAACATTTTTACTTTGTAAGTTAAACTAATACAATGATAATAATAGCAGTAACAAATCCTAAGAAATCCACTGAGAAAACTACTAGAACTAATAAGCTCAGCAAGGTTGCAGGATACAAGATAGATCAATATACAAAAATCAATTGTATTTCTACACAGTAGCAGTGAGCAAACCAAAAATGAAATTAAGAAAACAATTCAATTTATGAGAGCATCAAAAAGAAATAGATATTTGAGAATAAGTTAAACAAAAGAAGTACAAGATATACTCTGAAAACTACAAAACAATGTTGACAGAAGTTAAAAAAAAACTAAATAAATGGCAAGACATCCCATGTTCATGGATCAAAAGACTTAATATTTTTAAGCTGCAATACTCCCCAAATTGATCTAGAGATTCAGCACAATCCTTATTAAAATCTCAGATGACTTCTTTGCAGAAATTGATATGCTGATCCTAATTCACATGGAAATTCACAGTGCTCAGAATAACCAAAACAGTCTTGAAAAAGCAGAACAAAGTTGAATGTTTGATACTTCCCAGTTTCAAAACTTGCTACAAAGCTACATTAATCAAGACAGTATGGTACTGGCAAAAGGATGTGGAAATAGATAAATGGGATAGAATTAAGAGTACAGAAATAAATTATCATGTTGCTGGTCAACTGATTTTCACCAAGTGTGCCAAGGCAATTCAATGGGGGGAAGAACAGTCTTTTCAAAAAGTAGTGCTAGGACAATGGAATATTCACAAGCAAAAAGAATAAAGTTGGATCCTATACCTTACACTACATCCAAAATTTAACTCAAAATGGATCAAAGAGCTAACTAAATATAAGGCCTAAAATGATAAACCTGTTAGAAGAAAACAAAGGCATAAATCTTCATGACATTGATTAGGCAATGGTCTCTTATATACGACACCAAAAGCACAAGCAACAAAAAGAAATAAACTTGATAAACATCATCAAAATTAAAAATGTTTCATCATCAAAGGACACCATCAAGAAAGTGAAAAGTCAGCCCACAGAATGATTGAAAATATCTACAAATCCTACATCTGATAAAGGGTTTGTATCCAGAATACATAAAAGTCACTTACAAATCAACAATAAAAGATAAAAAATCCAATTAAAAATTGGCACAGGATCTAAAATGACAGTTCTCCAAAGAACATATACAAATGGGTGATAAGCACAGGAAAAGATGCTCAGTATCATTAGCCATCAGGGAAGTGGAAATCAAAACTATGAGATATTACTTTACACCCACTAAAATGACTATAATAAAAAAGACAGATCATAACAAGTGTTAGTGCGGATGTAGGGAAATTGGAACTCTCACACACTGCTGAGTAGGAATGTAAAATGGTGAAGTTGCTCTGGAAAGCAGTCTGTCAGTTCCTCAAACAGTCAAATATAACATTAGCATAAGACCAGCAATTCCATTCCCAGGTATATATCCAAGAGAAAGGAAAACATATGTCCACACAATAACTTATACATGAATGTTCATAGCAGTATTATTCAAAATAGCCAAAACAGAAACAACTCAAATGTCCATCAACTGATGAATGATCAACAAAACTGTGGTATATCCATGCAATGGACTACTATTTGGCAATAAAAAGAAACCCTGTGTCCGTTAGTGGTCATTCTCCATTTCCCCTCCCTGCCCCCTGGAAACCATTAATCTGCTTTCTGTCTCTATGGATTGCCTATTCTGGACATTTCATAAAAATGGAATCATACAATATGTAGCCTTTTGTATCTGACTTTTTTCACTTAGCATAATGTTTTCAAGGTTCACCCATGTTGTAACACCTATCAGCACTTCATTCTTTTTTATGGCTCAACAAAACTGAAAGGGTCCATATGGATAAAACTTGACTGATCTAAATGATCAATATGATAGTTACAAAACTATTAATGATAATGGATATTTCTCACGAGATATAGGTTAGCTATTTTCTTAAAATTTTACAAGGAAGACCTTTTAATGCCAGATCACACTCATGAACCAAAGGGCAAAGACTTGAAAATAAGCTAATGGGGATATCCCAAAGGGAAGTGACCAATGGCAAATGATTATTTGCTGGGGAAAAAAAAAGGATAAAGCATTTTTGTTTAATATGGAAGAAAAATAAAAGAGGGACAATGAGGATATTTATCATCCATCCATTCATTCATTTGACATTCATTTAACCTAACACTAAGAATGGAACTAGGAACTAGGGAAAAGATAAAGAATAAGATATGGATGCTGTCTTTGAGGCCGCAGTAGAAAACATAAGTAGGATGAGGTAATTAATTGTGGGCTGCAATGGAAACATGTATAGAGTGCTCAGGGATCCCATCTGAGGGATGGATTACTTAGTTCTGCATGGAGGGAATGGGAAAGCATACCAGCAGGGAGCAGTTAGCTTAAAGGCTATGTGGATTCTTATCAGGCAAAGAGGAGAAATGGTATTCCAGGCAGAAAACCACACCCACAGGTACAAAGGACTGAAGAAGAGGAGTTTGTGGAATTAACTCTGCTGAAGATGAGTAGCTTAGGGCCAGGGTATACAGACCCTATGTGCCATTACCCTAGAATTCCCCTTTATCCTGAGCCTAAAAGAAATCAGTCATGCAGAAAAATCTCAACCTGCCATGGGTGATTAGTCAGAGAAGCTATGACATACACAAAGCACTGTGTTAGGTGTGTTCAGAGTGAAATTTGGAAAGAACATATGTAATAACAATATTAACAACACCACCCAGAAAACTACTATAAACAAAACACCAAAGAGCGCAAGGCTCTTCAGAAATGGATTCCATGTTACCCACTGCTGTACAACTTCCTGATAAAGACTTAACAACAAAATGGATTTGGAGAAGTACATGCTCATTTGGCTACATTAAATGGAAAAATAAATCTCATTCCCACCTAAATCCCAAAAAGGAGATGTGGGTGTGTAATATGCTACCTAATCCCTTTTGCCTGGCCTAAAATTGGCTAATTACAGCAACATGTGAATAAACGGCACAAAGATATAACTAACTGGAACAGAGAAAGGAACAAGGGTGTCTATTTATTTTGACTGTACCCTGAGCTCTGCTAAGAAGACATTCCAATCTCCATCTCTTCATCCTTGAAAAGAGCTATTTAGCTAACCTTACTTAGAGGATATCACTGTCTTTGGCCATCTTTTGAGTTTGGTCCCAACTTTCTTGAGCAAATTTGATAAAAAAAAAAATTAACTTGAGTTCTGGGCTGATGTTTCCATCTGCAAAATGGGCAGAAATAGCCTTCCTACCTACTACTTTCCTTGCACAAGGGCTAATGAAGAAAAATATGGGCAACTATTTGGGCAAAGAATTTGAGATCTATGGATCAAAAGTGAAATATAAACCAAGTGAAGTGTTTATTTACATATGGGGATATTTTGAATTACAGAGCATTACTCTTTATCAATCCAAGGGCTAACTACTACTATTTCCCAGATAACCTTTAAAAATTACTTCCTTTAGAAACCATAACCAAAATGAAAAGACAACCCACAGCATGGGAGAAAATATTTGCAAATGAAGCAACTGACAAGGGATTAATTCCCAAAATATACAAATAGCTCATGCAGCTCAATATCAAAAAAAACAAATAACCCAATCAAAAAAATGGGTGGAAGATCTAAATAGACATTTCTCCAAAGAAGACAGATGGCCAAAAAGCACATGAAAAATGCTCAACATTGCTAGTTATTAGAGAAATGCAAATCAAAACTACAATGAAGTATCACCTCACACTGGTCAGAATGGTCATCATCAAAAACTCTACAAACAATAAATGCTGGAGAGGGTGTGGAGAAAAGGGAACCTTCCTACACTGCTGGTGGAAATGTAAACTGGTATAGCCACTATGGAGAACAGTATGGAGGTTCCTTAAAAAAATAAAAATAGAATTAACATATGAATATGGGGATATATGTATACATATAACTGATTCACTTTGTTGTATAGCAGAAGCTAACACAACATTGTAAAGCAGTTATACTCCAATAAAGACATAAAAAAATAAAAGAACTTTTTTAAAATGAGAAAAAAAAAAGAATTACCATATGACCCAGCAATCCCACTACTGGACATATACCCAGAGAAAACCATAATTTGAAAAGATATATTCACCCCAATGTTCATTGCAGCACTATTTACAATAGCCAGGACATGGAAGCAACCTAAACGTCCATCAACAGAGGAATGCACAGAGAAGATGTGGTACATATATACAATGGAATATTACTCAGCCATAAAAGAGAATGAAATAATGCCATTTGCAGCAACGTGGATGGACCTACAGATTATCATACTAAGTAAGTCAGACAGAGAAAGACAAGTATCATATGATACCACTTATATGTGGAATCTAAAAAGATGATACAGGGCTTCCCTGGTGGCGCGGTGGTTGAGGGTCCACCTGCCGATGCAGGGGACACGGGTTCGTGCCCAGGTCCGGGAGGATCCCACATGCCGCGGAGCGGCTGGGCCCGTGAGCCATAGCCGCTGGGCCTGTGCGTCCGGAGCCTGTGCTCCGCAATGGGAGAGGCCACAACAGTGAGAGGCCCACGTACCACAAAAAAAAAAAAAAAAAAAAAGAGGTTAAAAAGATGATACAAATGAACTTATTTACAAACAGACTCACAGACTTCAAAAACAAACTTATGGTTACCAAAGAGGAGAGGTGGGGGAGAGGGATAAATTAGGAGGCTGGGATTAACATATATACACTACTATATATAAAATGTATAATCAACAGGGACCTATTATATAGCACAGGGAACTCTACTCAGTATTCTGTAATAACCTATATGGGAAAGGAATCTGAAAAAGAATGGATGTTTGTATATGTATAGCTGAACCACTTTGCTGTACACCTGAAACTAACACACTGTAAATAAACTATACCCCAATATAAAATAGAAATTAAATTTAAAGAATTACTTCCTTTAAGAGTGGTAAAGAGGTACTGGATACGGTAGTATGCCTATGCCACCTCACCTAGCACCTAACAACTGTAAAGACATGTATTTGTTTATTTTGAAAGCTCTTAGTGATAGGAAGATTTATTAGAGAAATGAAACACTTGACCTCTAAAAGCTCAAAGAACTCTGTTTTTGTTGCATTAGTTTCGCCAGGAGAATTCTGAATGTGTTTGCATTCTATCAGTTGACAGTGTGAGTCAGCCTGTCCCAAACCGGTTTTCTAACCAGAAAATTGAGAAGTTTGATGACACATTTAGGTAAACATGCTCATTGGATGAAGTTATTTAAAATATTATGGCCTTTTAAATCCTCTCTAAGCCTCTGAAATCCATATAGGTTTTTAGACAAGATTTAAGTTCATATGAGTCAAAGAGTAGAAATTACATATAAACCAACTCTATTAAGAATTCAATGGATTCTGGATAACTAAGAATGTCTAATGCTTGAAAGAGCAATGAAGATAATCTGACCCCAAAATGAAGCCTTTAACTGTTAAGTAATCAACCTTATTTCTAGTTAAAATTTCAGCTCTAAATACAGGTTTTACCCCAAGAACTGAAATTTCTCATCTGTTCTGGTCAGATGACGACAGCTCTTTGTTGACAGTGATAAATGAACTCTGACTGTGAAAGGTTTACTAAAGTGAGAGTTGTAGACCATGACTCTCATCACCTACTCTCCATGTAATCTGAGGATTCAATAGGCAGCTGAATGCAAATGGAACCAAAATGTGGCAAAATATAAGTCAAAGTTATCTAAATTAACTAGAACTGATAGCAACAGTGTTATTACAAGAGTTAACTAAAATTTTCAGTGTGATGGACTTTTTAATCCACAAAGATCAAAGGCATATAACACACGAGCCACGTGTAGAAAGCACAGACCATAAACCTATACAGGGATTTTTTTTTTTTTTTTTTTTTTACTGTGTGGAGGGTTGGTGCCCCTAATGCTGTATTATTCAAGGGTCAACAGTATATTCCTCTTCTGACATCCTATTTTTAGCCATAATATTACTTCTTCATGCAAAGAAGACTCTTCAGGTGAATCCACCCATTCTCTTGTTCTGGAGAGTTTCTGCTTTACCTAAAAAGAAATCTTGCTCCTGCCATGAAAGAGTGTTTCTGCTCCAACATTTAACTTCTGATTATTCACTGTTACCCTAGGGAGTAAATTCATAACAAATAACTAAGGTACAAGGGAGTGGCTCTACAACCTTTTGATGCTGTGATTCTCACTACTCCTAGTCCTTCCCTCCTGCTCCAAGGGTTCCTCCATTGATATACGAAACACACACACACATAACCCAGAACTCACTTTATCTTGAAGGCAGCACCACCAAACCCTAGGTCAGATTACCTCTGCTCCATTCTCTGATGTTGGGCCAGATAGAGAATTTTATAAACAGAGACCAGAATTTGAAACAGGTGGCCCTCTGCATTTCTTTCACTGACAGCATCAACTTCGAGCTCCTAAATTTTGACACAGTAACTATCTACTTGTGTAAGAAATGCTTCAACAGAACATTCAGTTCTTAAACATTCCAGGAAATCATTTCTTTGTAATACCCCCTTACACACACACACACACACACACACACACACACACACACACACACACACACACACAGGCAGTAATAGTCCCTCAATAATTAAAAAAAAAAGCACAGAATAGATAATTGGTAAATTATTCATGAAGAGGAACTGGGGTCAGAGTGATCCACATAGACCTTTAATTAAATGCCTGAAACTAAGAACTCCATTAAGAGAAAGACCACACACATCCAGATACAACATGAATCCTTTTTTCTGTAGAGACAGTAGATTCTACTTTGTACATTCTATACAAAAACAATACAAAGAAAAATTCTTTATAAACAACTTGATAATTAGTGATAATATTAATAGTAACAATAGTTGTATTTTACTGAATGTTTACCATCACTGTGCCAAGCATATGAGATGAATTATCTCATATAATCCTCATAACAATCTTTTAAAGTAGATACTGCTATTGTCCACATAATATTCAGATAATCAAAGTGAAGCTTAAGGACATTACATAACTTTCCAAAAGTTACAATTGCAAGTAACTGTAGAGAAGTATCAGAACTCAGGTCTCACTGACTCCTGAATCAGAGCTCTTAAACTTTCTCTGCCAGTGGCTCCCCAAATTAAGTAAGTGATCATCAGAGTTGCCAGGGGAACTATTTAAAAATACAGATTTCTGGGCCCAAACCCAAATATCCTGAATCAGAATCTCCAATTGGGGCATTTGGAAATAGGAATACAATGACATCTCAAACATGGTTTAAACGTTCTTTTAATATGTCAAGAAAACCCGACTGAAGCTAGTTGTCACATAGTTGTCTATGTCAATTCATCGGCTTTTAAAAGAAAATACCATCTTTTTTACCATGTGAACCTCTTCTTACTATATAGCAGACAGAAAGGTCTTGTTTGCTGAAAGGTCAAATGAGGTCATGGTCACACTATGTCAGCAATTATGATCAGATAGCCAGCTGCACAGGCTATGTTATGGAAGGTGAAAGTGATACAGCACAACAAATCTGCTGATTCAGAACTGCTGAGTCAGGTGATGAAAGGGAAAAACCTACAACCAAGATTACTCTACCCAGCAAGGATCTCATTCAGATTTGATGGAGAAATTAAAACCTTTACAGACGAGCAAAAGCTAAGAGAACTCAGCACCACCAAACCAGCATTACAACAAATGTTAAAGGAACTTCTCTAGGCAAGAAACACAAGAGAAGGAAAAGACTTACAATAACAAACCCAAAACGATTAAGAAAAGGGTAATAAGAACATACATATCGATAACTACACTAAATGTAAATGGATTAAATGGTCCAACAAAAAGACACAGACTTGCTGAATGGATATAAAAACAAGACCCATATATATGCTGTCTACAAGAGACCCACTTCAGACCTAGGGACACATACAGACTGAAAGTAAGGGGATGGAAAAAGATATTCCATGCAAATGGAAATCAAAAGAAAGCTGGAGTAGTAATTCTCATATCAGACTTAATAGACTTTAAAATAAAGACCATTACAAAAGACAAAGAAGGACACTACATAATGATCAAGGGATCAATCCAAGAAGATATAACAATTGTAAATATTTATGCACCAAACGTAACAGCACATCAACACATAAGGCAAATGCTAACAGCCATAAAAGGAGAAATCAACAGTAACACAATCATAGTAGGGGACTTTAACACCCCACTTTCACCAATGAACAGATCATCCAAAATGAAAATAAGGAAACACAAGCTTTAAATGATACATTAAACAAGACGGACGTAATTGATATTTATAGGATATTCCATCCAAAAACAACAGAATACACTTTCTTCTCAAGTGCTCATGCAACATTCTTCAGGATAGATCATATCTTGGGTCACAAATCAGGCCTTGGTAAATTTAAGAAAATTGATATCATATCAAGTATCTTTTCAGACCACAACGCTATGAGACTAGATATCAATTACAGGAAAACAATCTGTAAAAAATATAAACACATGGAGGCTAAACAATACACTATTAAATAACGAAGAGATCACTGAAGAAATCAAAATATATATAGAAACAAATGACAATGAAAACATGATGACCCAAAATCTATGGGATGCAGCAAAGCAGTTCTAAGAGGGAAGTTTATAGCAATACAATCCTACCTCAAGAAACAACAAACATCTCAAATAAACAACCTAACCTCACACCTAAAGCAATTATAGAAAGAAGAACAAAAAAAACCGAAAGTTAGCAGAAGGAAAGAAATCATGAAGATCAGATCAGAAATAAATGAAAAAGAAGTGAAGAAAACGATACCAAAGATCAATAAAACTAAAAGCTGGTTCTTTGAGAAGATAAACAAAATTGATAAACCATTAGCCAGACTCATCAAGAAAAAAAGGGAGAAGACTCAAGTCAATAGAATTAGAAATGAAAAAGGAGAAGTAACAACTGACACTGCAGAAATACAACGGATCATGAGAGATTACTACAAGCAACTACATGCCAATAAAATGGACAACCTGGAAGAAATGGACAAATTCTTAGAAATGCACAACCTTCTGAGACTGAACCAGGAAGAAATAGAAAATATAAACAGACCAACAACAAGTATTGAAATTGAGACTGTGATTAAAAATCTTCCAACAAACAAAAGCTCAGGACTAGGTGGCTTCACAGGTGAATTCTATCAAACATTTAGAGAAGAGCTAACACCTATCCTTCTCAAAATCTTCCAAAATACAGCAGAGGGAGGAACACTCCCAAATCCATTCTATGAGGCCACCATCACCCTGATACCAAAACCAGACAAAGATGTCACAAAGAAAGAAAACTACAGGCCAATATCACTGATGAACAGGGATGCAAAAATCCTCAACAAAATATAGCAAACAGAATCCAACAGCACATTAAAAGGATCATACACCATGGTCAAGTGGGGTTTATCCCCAGAATGCAGGGATTCTTCAATATATGCAAATCAATCAATGTGATACACCACATTAACAAATTGAAGGATAAAAACCATATGATCATCTCAATAGATGCAGAAAAAGCTCTTGACAAAATTCAGCACCCATTTATGATAAAAACCCTTCAGGAAAGTACGCATAGAGGGAACCTACCTCAACATAATAAAGGCCGTATATGACAAACCCACAGCCAACATCATTCTCAATGGTGAAAAAATGAAACCATTTCCTCTAAGAACAGGAACAAGACAAGGCTGCCTACTCTCACCACTATTATTCAACATAGTTTTGGAAGTTTTAGCCACACAAATCAGAGAAGAAAAAGAAATAAAAGGAATCCAAATTGGAAAAGAAGAAGTAAAGCTGTAACTGTTTGCAGATGACATGACACTATAAATAGAGAATCCTAAAGATGCTACCAGAAAACTACTAGAGCTAATCAATGGATTTGGTAAAGTAGCAGGATACAAAATTAATGCACTGAAATTTCTTGCATTCCTATACACTAAGGATGAAAATTCTGGAAGAGAAATGAAGGAAACACTCGCATTTACCATTGCAACCAAAAGAATAAAATACCTAGGAATAAACTTTTCCAAGGAGGCAAAAGACCTGTACGCAGAAAACTATAAGACACTGACGAAAGAAATTAAAGATGATACAAACAGATGGAGACACATACTATGTTCTTGGATTGGAAGACTCAACAGTGTGAAAATGACTCTACTACCCAAAGCAATCTACAGATTCAATACAATCCCTATCAAACTACCAATGGCATTTTTCACAGAACTAGAACAGAAAATTTCACAATTTGTATGGAAACACAAAAGACCTCCAATAGCCAAAGCAATCTTGAGAAAGAAAAATGGAGCTGGAGGAATCAGGCTCCCGGACTCCAGACTATACTACAAAGCTACTACAGTAATCAAGACGATATGGTACAGGCACAAAAACAGAAATACAGATCAATGGAACAGGATGGGAAGCCCAGAGACAAACCTACGCATATTTTGTCACCTTATTTTTGATAAAGGGGGGCAAGAATACATAATTCAGAAAAGATAGCCTGTTCAATAAGTGTTTCTGGGAAAACTGGACAGCTACATGTAAAAGAATGAAATTAGAACACTCTCTACCACCATACACAAAAATAAACTCAAAATGGATTAAAGACCTAAATGTAAGGCCTGATACTATAAAACTCTGAGAGGAAAACATAGGCAGGACACTCTATGACATAAAGTACAGCAAGATCCTTTTTGACCCACCTCCTAGAGAAATGGAAATAAAAACAAAACTAAACAAATGGGACCTAATGAAACTGCAAAGCTTTTGCACAGCAAAGGAAACTATAAACAAGACCAAAAGACAACCCTCAGAATGGGAGAAAATACTTGCAAATGAAGCAACTGACAAAGGATTAATCTCCAAAATTTATAAGCAGCTCATGCAGCTCAATAACAAAAAACAAACAACCCAATCCAAAAATTGGCAGAAGATATAAAAAGACATTTCTCCAAAGAAGATATACAGACTGCCAACAAACACTTGAAAGAATGCTCAACATCATTAAACATTAGAGAAATGCAAATCAAAACTACAATGAGATATCATCTCACACCAGTTAGAATGGCAATCATCAAAAAATCTAGAAATAATAAATGCTGGAGAGGGTGTGGAGTAAAGGGAACATTCTTGCACTGCTGGTGGGAATGTGAATTGGTACAGCCACTATGGAGAACAGTATGGAGGTTCCTTAAAAAACTACAAATAGAATTACCATATGACCCAGCAATCCCAGTACTGGGCATACACCCTGAGAAAACCATAATTCAAAGAGTCATGTACCAAAATGTTCATTGCAATTCTATTTACAATAGCCGGAGATGGAAACAACCTAACTGTCCATCATCAGATGAATGGATAAAGAAGATGTGGCACATATATACAATGGAATATTACTCAGCCATAAAAAGAAACGAAATTGAGCTATTTGTAATGAGGTGGATAGACCTAGAGTCTGTCATACAGAGTGAAGTAAGTCAGAAAGAAAAAGATGAATACCGTATGCTAACACATATATATGGAATTTAAGAAAAAAAATGTCACGAAGAACCTAGGGGTAAGACAGGAATAAAGACACAGACCTACTAGAGAATGGACTTGAGGATATGGGGGGGGGGGAAGGGTAAGCTGTGACAAAGCGAGAGAGAGGCATGGACATATATACACTACCAAACGTAAAGTAGGTAGCTAGTGGGAAGCAGCCGCATAGCACAGGGAGATCGGCTCGGTGCTCTGTGACCACCTGGAGGGGTGGGATAGGGAGGGTGGGAGGGAGGGAGATGCAAGAAGGAAGAGATATGGGAACATATGTATATGTATAACTGATTCACTTTGTTATAAAGCAGAAACTAACACACCATTGTAAAGCAATTATACACCAATAAAGACGTAAAAAAAAACATAAAAGAAAAAAAAACCCGAAATATACAAGCAGCTCATGCAGCTCAGTATCAAAAAACAAACAACCCAATCCAAAAATAGGCAGAAGACCTACATAGACTTTCTCCAAAGAAGATACACAGATTGCCAACAAACACATGAAAGGATGCTGAATATCACGAATCATCAGAGAAATGCAAATCAAAACTACAATGAGGTATCATCTCACACCAGTCAGAATGGCCATCATCAAAACATCTACAATAATAAATGCTGGAGAGGGTGTGGAGAAAAGGGAACCCTCTTGCACTGTTGGTGGGAATGGAAATTGATAGAGCCAGTATGGAGAACAGTATGGAGGCTCCTTAAGGAACTAAAAATAGAGCTACCATATGACCCAGCAATCCCACTACTGGGCATATATCCTGAGAAAACCATAATTCAAAAAGAGTCATGTACCACAATGTTCATTCCAGCTCTATTTACAATAGCCAGGACATGGAAGCAACCTAAGTGTCCATCAACAGATGAATGGATAAAGAAGATGTGGCACATATATACAATGGCATATCACTCAGCCATAAAAAGAAACGAAATTGAGTTATTTGTAGTGAGGTGGATGGACCTAGGGACTGTCATACAGAGTGAAGTAAGTCAGGAAAAAAAAAAAACCAATACCGTATGCTCACACATATATATGGAATCTAAAAAAAAAAAAAGGTTCTGAAGACCCTAGGGGCAGGACAGGAATAAAGACGCAGACACAGAGAATGGACCTGAGGACATGGGGAGGGAAGGGTAAGCTGGGACGAATTGAGAGAGTGGCATGGACATATGTACACTACTAAACATAAAATAGATAGCTCGTCTGAAGCAGCCGTGTAGCACAGGGAGATCAGCTCGGTGCTCTGTGTCCACCTAGAGGGGTGGGATAGGGAGGGTGGGAGGGAGACACAAGAGGGAAGAGATATGGGGATTTATGTATGTATATGTATGGCTGATTCTCTTTGTTATAAAGCAGAAACTAACACACCATGGTAGAGCAATTATACTCCAATAAAGATGTTAAAAAAGAAAAAAAAAAGAACTGCTGATTCAGAACCTCACCAAAGAAAAGGCACAGAACCAATGTGGAGAGAGAGCTTAAATTTCCAGCAAAGCTACACTCATTACATGAGCAGATCAACATTTCTTAATATTAAATATACAGTTTTAATTAGCTCCTGAAAAATTCACTTTTTGTCTAGTTTATTTATTCATTTATTTCAAAATACTTATTGAGCGCCTACCATGTGCAAGGCACCAGACCAAAAAAATTACCCTTGCCCTCAGGAGCAGAAAAGCATTCAGGTGGTAGAAAAAGAGGTGAGCACTAATTAGGGGATAGAATTAGGCTTCATGGAAAAAGTAACATTTGAGCTACCTTTATTATTTAAATAACTTGAAATATTATTTAAATAAATGAGCTCTACTCCATGAGATCATTCAGAGTGTTGTGCATAATCAAAGCTGTAACCCTACTATGTCTCTCTTAGAGATGACCATCTCTTCTATTCACATTCCATCAATCCAATCCAAACTCACATAGCCGCTTCTCAATACAGGGAAAGCTAGAAATACTTGGCTGGGCAGCCATATATGCCCAGGAGGAGAAAAAACCAATTGTTGTTTTAAAGATAACTAACAAGTCTGCCACAACCTTAGCACAAACCACTTAACCTCTCTGTGCCTCAGTTTATCTTTATGTTCTTGAAGAGGGTAACAATTTCTTGAAAAGGACATAAGAGCACCAATCATAAAGGATTAATAATTAGACATTATTAAAATGAATAACTTCTGTTAATCAAAATATAACAATAATCAGATGAAAAGGCAAGCCACAGATTGGGAGAAGATATCTGCATATGTATAACCAACAAAAGGCTAACATCCAGAATATATAAAGAACTCCTAAAAATCAATTAAAAAGAAAAAACTGGAAAACCAATAAGAAAAAGGAAAAGACTTAAGGACACTTACTTGGAAATCCAAATAAGCATGTGAAAAGGTAGTTCAACATTATTAATCATCAGAGAAATGCAAACTAAAACTATAATGATACCACTGCAGCCCTACCAGAGGCTAAAATTAAAAGGACAACATCAAGTACTGATGAAGAACTGAAGTAACTAGAACTTGTATATATTTCTGGTGGCAATATAAATTCCACTTATATGAAGCTGAATTTTCATTAATATGAGCATTCACTTGCATGAAGATCAAAATAGCAAACTAAATTATGGTAATAGAGGTCAAAATGGTGGTTAGTTCCTGGGAGGAAAGTGGATATCAAGTGGAAGGTGGCACAAAGGAGGCCTGCTGCAGACATGGACATATTCTACATTTTGATCTGGATAGTGTTTAAACAGGTATATAAATATGTAAAAACTCATCAACCTGTACATTTAATATTTGTGCACATTAATAAATATAAATTATACCTCAGTAAAAGAGAAAATGGAAAAACAGTGTTTATAAGTTGTGAAATGAGGTATGCTACACATTCTGAAGATGCAAGAGGTAGAAATGACTAGACTCTACAACTCTTATCAGCCTTGGTGACAAGAAGATTGTTTCTAATAACAATTGGTTCTAATAACAGCAAAGCAGAAAGATTGGGAGAGGCAGATGAGTTTGGTTTTGGAATGATGTGCTTGAGAAACTGAGAAGACATCTAGGAGTAACTGCACACATGAGACCAGACAGAACTCAGGCCAGCAGTGGCTAAAGACAGAGAGATTTGGGAGTTCTGGCCCAGAGAGGCAAGTTGAAACAGCAGGCATAGTTTAAAATACCTAGGAGGAAGTAGTATAGAAAGCAAAGGGCTAAACTGTCCTAGCAAATGCCGACATTCAGAGGAAAAGAAAAGGTGAATAAGCTATCAAGGAAGGTAGAAAGAAGCAGTCTATGATATAGAAACAGAATTTAAAGAGCCCAGTGTCTTAGAAGCCAAAGGGAGAATTTCAAGGAGTGGGTAGGTGGCTAACTGTATTAACTGGCCTAGAGAAGTAGCAGAGGATGAAGCTTGTTGGACCTGATGATGAAATCTCCAATGACCTCTGAGAAAATAATTTCATCAGAATAGCAGGTGCTGAAACCAGATCTGAAGGAAGCAAAGAGTGTGGTGAGGATGTAGACACATTGAGTGTAGTGATATTCTTTCAAGAAATTCATCAGGGATGGGAAGGGAAAAAAGAAACTGTTCACTTGTAGAAATAGTAAAATTGAAGGAAAAGGGCCAATTGAGACTGAAAGATGATGGAGCCAGAGAGGGACGAGTAGAGAGCCAAGTCCCAAAGAAGACAAGTGAGCATGGGAGGCAAGGAAGAGATAGTCACTACAGACACTGATGGGGAGTTAAAATAAGCATGAATCTCGGGTTGACTGAGAAGCCAGGAGCAGTCATAGAAGAATAGGAAAACAACTGCAAAAGAAACATATGTAAACCTCTAAGCTTCCTAGGTTTGGAATAGGAAGATGTCAAACTAACAAAAATTAATGTTTGGAAGGTTCTTTGACCTCATTTTAATGGAACCACCTATCTTAAAAGAGCATGTTAGGGCTTCCCTGGTGGCGCAGTGGTTGAGAGTCCGCCTGCCGATGCAGGGGAAGCAGGTTCGTGCCCCAGTCCGGGAAGATCCCACGTGCCGTGGAGTGGCTGGGCCCGTGAGTCATGGCCGCTGAGCCTGCGTGTCCGGAGCCTGTGCTCCGCAACAGGAGAGGCCACAGCAGTGAGAGGCCCGCATACCGCAAAAAAAAAAAAAAAAAAAAGAGCATGTTAAAGATATTTTTAAAAGGTCCTATTTTAATTTGGTCATTGAAAAATACCAGTGCCAAAAAATGAAATAAATTTTTACCAGGCAGGTTCTACTATATACTTAAAGTGGTTATAAATACTTGATTGGAAAGCAATGTTTTTCTCTTCCTCCTGAAAGATCTATTCCAAGATTAGGAACAAAAATACCAGCAAATGATGGAAATAACAAAATAAGCATATTCTAATGGTTAAACAATCTGGTCTATGGTCCTTACAGACCTTTCTTTATAGTGAGAATAAAAACCACACACTTATCATGAAGAGCAACAATAACAAAAACTTTCGTCACACTTACTGCTGCCAGAAATGCAAAGTGCTTCTCTGAAAACTGGGCAACTCAAGCCAGGTAAACAGATTAAAGCCCACTCAGACTCTGAAGTAGGAGCATTTGCTTGGAAAAACAAGATGCATATCTCAATAGTTACTTTTCCTGGCCAAAGATCTTGCTTAACTCAACTAGCTTGGGCTTGTTTCCATTACTTGAAGCCATACTTTTTAAATAACAAATTAAGAGTTTTTCATTTAGGACAAATTAGTACAAGCAAATGAAGCAGCAGGAACAAGAGCTTTATTTCATTATTTCAGCCTGGGAAATAGCTGTGCAGTTCTCTGTGTGAAGCACCTTAGTAAGAACAGAAGCAAATACTTTTTTCGGTCAGGTCACTGATCCAACCCGCCCAGGATCCCTGTCTCTTATGGTAGCTGTCAAGGAAGCCTTGTAGGGGCCTGTGAAGATGCAACCTTAAATGATGAATTACCCTTAATAGCTAATTTGCCAATTTTGGATTTTATCTGTAAGTAACTCTTCTAAACCTACTTCTTTTTTAACCCACCCAACCAATATGGCAAATGCTTTAAAACAAGCACAGGTACACACAAACACACAGTGCTTACTATATGCCAGCTATTGTTTTAAGTGCTTTTCACTTAATCCTTAATCCTCATAACAGCTGTACAAGATAGGTATTATTATTAGCAGCACTTACAGATGAAGAAACTGAAGACTGGGAAGATAAGGTGCCTAAGGACACAGAGTTAGAAATGGGCAAAGGGCTGAACTGAACCCAGCAGTTTGACCATTTGTCTATATTCTTAACCATGAGGCCATATCGCCTCTAGTGCACTGCTCTTTGAGTAAACCCATTTCCTTCAAGACTCCAATTCTAACAATTCTAGGTATGGGTAAACAAGTGTGTTTGCCCTGCCACACTGCTTATGATTTTATATATTTTATACCCTTTTTTTCTTCCAGTGTTATTGAGATATAATTGACATACAGCACTGTATAAATTTAAGGTGTACAGCATAATGATTTGACTTACATACATTATGAAATGATTATCACAGTAACTTTAGTGAACATCCATCATCTCATACAAATATGACATTAAATAAATAAAAAAAGGTTTTTTCCTTGTAATGAGAACTCAGGATTTACTCTCAACAACTTTCATATATAACATACAGTAGTGTTAATTATATTTACAATGTTGTACATCCTTAGTACTTATTTATCTTAAAACTGAAAGTTTGTACCTTTTGACCACCTTCACCCAATTCCCCCTCCTCCTACCCCCACCTCTGGTAACCACAAATCTGGTCTCTTTTTCTATATAGGTGTGTTTGTTTGTTTTTGAAGTATGACTGACTTAAAACTCTATGTTAGTTCCTGGTGCACAACATAGATCTGATATTTCTATATATTTTTAAATGATCACCATGATAAGTCTAGTTGTTATCTGTCACCTTACATAGATATTATGTAATTACTGACTATATTCCCACACTGTACATTTTATACCTGTGGCTTTTATTTTGTAACTGAAAGTTTGTATCTCTTAATCTCCCTCACTTATCTCACCTATTTCTCTCCTCCCCCCACCTCCCTCCCCTCTGTTTGTTCTCTGTATCTGTTTCTGTTTAGTTGTATTTGTTCATTTGTTTGTTTGTTTTTTAGATTCCTCATATAAGTGAAATCATACAGTATTTATCTTCCTCTGTTTGACTTATTTTACTTAGCATAATACCCTCTAGGTCCATCCATGTTGTTGCAAATGGGAAGACTCCATTCTTTTTTATGGCTTAGTAATACTCCATCATGTATATATACGACATCTTCTTTATCCATTCATCTATTGATGGGCACTTAGGTTGCTTCCATATCTTGGCTATTGTAAATAATGCTGCAATGAACATATGTGAGTGCATATATCTTCTTGAATTAGTGCTTTCTTTTCCTTTGGATAAATAACCAGGAGTGGAATTGCTAGATCGAATGGTAGTTTACCACTCTGTTTGCACTTATGTGAAACCTCCAACGCTGGTTAAACCTTTTTTCAGGACAGGTAACTAGTATGGCAGAAAACATAACATTTGGATATGCTACATTTTAAATAAAAAATAAGATCATGCTATTAATTTAGTGTGAATCCCTTCCCATTCTGTTGACTTGTTAGCCCTTTCTGGCTGTCCAGTTTCTTCCCTGGTCAAAACTATAGTTTTCAGATGTAGCTTGAATTACCACTCTTCACACCATTTTCCATCTTAGAATGGGCTAACAGCTAGATACCCTTATGCATCAGGATAATTTCCTTAGGAATGATAGTCTATCACCCTGTTATGGAATCACTCTGAAGGTACTTAATTTTCACTACCTTTTCCATGTCTTCTCATGGAACTGCACCTGAAAAATTGACTCTTATCATGTAAGAGATGAGTTCAACAAATACCTTTGAGCACCCACACTTTCCTAGGTGCTGGGTGTGCCACAAACTGTCACGAGTAACCCCATACTTTTGGTTGGGGTTACAGGAGACCATGCCTCCAAATGCCTACTCAAAAAATGCCACATACAGTATATGTGCATGCCACATATAGTATATATTTCATCAGTGAATTAAACTGATGAAAGTGCTTCCTAAAAATGTCTAATCTAACATTGTATATATCCTCATTACTTAGGAGGTCGGTGAAAGCAAGCCTATCATTTAAATATTTTGCTCCTAAAAAATAAAATGTAGTTAGCTTAACACTGATTCTTAAAAGACCTCATACAGTATTGAGAGACAGACCACAGGAAATTAATGAAAATGTTTTGTTTTGTTTATTGGTATCATATATTATCAGCAATACATGTATATATACTACATGCAAAACACTACGCTGAGCTCTACTGGGGACAAGATATTTGGGATTACTTACACAGAAACAAATACATAAATCTTTAAAAAAGTATATATATGTATATATGTATACACACAAACACATAAAACTTCTTAAGCTTGTTGGAATCTGTGCTACTTAACAACAAGATAATGTACAGAAAAACACCTTATCCATTAGGTATATCCTGTCCAGAGTTTAACAAAGGAAAAAAAATCACTTGTGTAAGAGTGGAGTTACACAAATTGTTTAAGCAAAAAGACTGAGCTTTGCTTGACTGTTTAGCTTTAGAATACACACCGCTGATATTTAAGCAGCGTAAACTGTGTAGTATCATTGTCAGCGCAAATCATAGGTCTTTATGTGCAATAAGCTTTCCCAAAGAACATCTGGCTAATAGCCAAGCAAAAGTACATAATTTAAAACACTCAATCAGTTTCTTCTGGGGCATTTTTGTTTAGTGTTTAATAGCTTCTCCAGGGACAGGAAAATTACAAAAGTGAATTGTTTTGACATGAGCTAAAATGAGTCACCGCTCGTCACTACATTTTTGAGGATTTGGCATTAATCTTCTGAGACAATAAACCATAAACATTTGAAATAAATATCAATTTTCCTAAACAGTTTAGTAAAGTCAGCCTACTCTTCACATTGGAGCAATAAACTGGTAACCCTAAAGGAAGGCACAAACCTTTTCCCACTTGTAGCCATTTTGTTTTTTCCAAACGTTTCCTGAACATTTCAATGGTCATGTAAGGCCATGTGACTAAAGCAATGGTAAAGCTTAGTTCATTTTTTTTTTTAAATAGAAAGTTAAAAGAATAGTATATACAGTGTAATCCCTGGGTAACTTCCTAATTCATTGTTACCTACTATTTCCATGCAGTATCCGTTGCATGCAAAAGGAAGGAATTCTTAACAAGAAGCCACCCAAACTGGCTTGAGTTTAGACTTCTGGATGCTCCAAGGTCCAGATCCTACCTGCCCTGCCCCATCAGACATGCTCTTGGGCCTAGACAAATTTCATTTTCCTTTAGATCAATGAACGTAAAATTTTCCTAGATATTAGAATCACCAGAGGAGCTTTAAAAAAATCCCAATGCCCAGGGCATACCAATTAAGCTAGAATCTCTTAGACATAAACATCTATAATGCTGAAAGCTCTCCAGGTAATTCCAATGTGCAGCCCAGTTTGAGTAACAGTGCTTTTAGACTTGTGTGGGAGAGCAGAAAGAGGCAGGGTTAGGCAATGATCAACACCTTTGGTACTTAATGTTTGTTTTGATGAGCATTAAATATGGGAAGAAAGGTTGGACTAAATAACTGTTATGAAATTATAGCTTATTAACAACAGAGTTAAGAGTACAAATTCTGGAGCCAAACTTCCTGGGTTGAATCCTGGTTACTTGTAGCCTCTCAGACACAGTTTCTTCAACTATTCAATGGGAATAATAGTAGTACCCACCTTATAGGTTGCTATAAAAATTAAACGAGTTAACCTATGTAAACGTAAAGTCTTTAGAACAGTATTTTACACAGAGTAAGCACGAGGCATGTATCATTTGTTATTAATATTCTCATTATCACTATCTTTGTTATCCACCTCATTAACATAGATGAGAGTTGAATGATCTCTACTAAATCTAAAAGAGATGAATGGCCTTGATTTCCAGAATTTAATCATTACGAATTTCAAGAATGACATCACCCTATGTAAAATAGTATGGAGGTTCCTTAAAAAACTAAAAATATAACTACCATATGACTCAATAATCCCACTACTGGGCATATACCCAGAGAAAACCATAATTCAAAAAAACACATGCACCCCAATGTTCATAGCAGCACTATTTACAATAGCCAGCACATGGAAGCAACCTAAATGCCCATCAACAGAGGAATGGATAAAGAAGATGTGGGACATATATACAATGGAATATTACTCAGCATAAAAAGGAATGAAATCGGGTCATTTGTAGAGACGTGGATAGACCTAGAGAGTGTCATACAGAGTGAAGTAAGTAAGAAAGAGAAAAGCAAACATCATATAATAACGCATATATGTGGAATCTAGAAAAATGGTATAGATGATCTTATTTGCAAAGCAGAAATAGAGACACAGACATAGAGAACAAATGTATGGATACCAAGGGGGAAAGGGGTGGGGTGGGAGGAATTGGGAGACTGGGATTGATACATATACATTATTGATACTATGTATAAAATAGACAACTGATGGGAACATACTGTATAGCACAGGGAACTCTACCTAATGCACTGTGGTAACCTAAATGGGAGGGAATATCTGTATGTGTATGGCTGATTCATTTTGTTGTGCATTGGAGGCTACACAACATTGTAATGCAACCATACTCCAATAAAAATTAGTAAAAAAAAAAAAGTGACATCACCATTATACGTGTATAATATTTTCAATTTTAATTAATTCTTTAATTTTAATAAATATTTACTGAGCATCTACTATGTGCCAAACACTGTTCTGGATGTCCGTTACTTTATAATTTTTCAAAAACCTTTCATGCATATTTATATTCATTTCATCTTAAAATACTGTCAAGTTGCTTCTGACCTTAGAATTTAATAGGATTTCAAAGATACAAAACAACCAGAACACCACAGATGGCATCTTAGGAATGTATAGTAAGAGCTAACTAGTTGAATACTTACTATGTATATGTGCTACTCTAAGCACTCACAGGCTGTAACTCATTTAATACTCATAACAACCCTATAAGGAAGGTACTCTCACTATCCCCCATTTTATAGAAGAGGAAACAGAGACACAGAGAGGTTACAAAACCAATAAATGAAGAACTTAAGAACTTAATGCAGCGAGTCTGGCTCCAGAGTCTTGCTCATCATCCTTGGGATGTTAATGTACATTGAGGAAAAATGCCCTGAAGGTGAACCATGGTGGAGTCACAGTTAAGATGGAAATGGGAGTCCAAAATGTCCATCATAATAATCTTAGGAACAGTGCACCTTGTATGTTATTCTTCACACTTTATCTTGGAAATATTTTGTTGAAGAATGCAATAGGGGCTTAGAAAACAGCTAGAAAAAAAGCAACAACAGTAATCACAACAGCTACCACACAGATTTCACAAAAACCTAAAATCTTTATATACAATAACTTTTAATTATTTTAATTATATAGTCAATATAATTTACAAAGAACTTCTTTGTAGAAAGAATTACTTGGAATATTTCCTATATGACCTTAAAACATGTGATTTCCATTTTTAACTCTAGTGTGTTTGTAATGCTCATTAAGGCTAAAAAGATATAGCACAGTAAGAGATCACCAAAACACCTGCAAAGTGTAATAACTTGGTATTGGAAACCAGTGATCTGCTTTTGAAAACTATAACCAAATGTTCTGTTCAAAATAAAACTGAACAGACTTTTTATTTATATGATACAAAATAAACATAAACATCAATGAACACCAGAAATTACTTCCTCTAAAAAAGATATTTTTAGATGAGAAGAAATGAGTTCCTAGTTTAGGCCTTTAAATAAATGCACACATAACATCTCCATTTAATATAAACAAAGCACATCTATTGCAGCTGCCTCTAAGGCCCTAAATAAAAAGGACTGTTTACATTTTTTCTTTACATCTATTCAGCCTTTCTCAGGTGATCTGAAATACCAAGAAAAATCTCATTTGTATTAATAATGATCATCTAATAACAGAATTGCTTGAAATGTACCTAAACTTCTATGAAAGCTTCAGACTCAGTGTTCATGGAATATACCTCATTTAATTGTACCTTATTCTGACATTCTTGTGTAATAGTCCAAGTCATATTAAAACAAAACAAAACTACTAGGATGATGTGAAAAATGCATACGTGTTTATGTGTGAGTGTATGTATGCATGTCAAAAGTCGATCTGTGAGAAATCTGTCACTACAGAAGAAAAATTTTGTTTAGCTGATCTTCCTAGGTTTCTATTTTTAAAGGAAGAAATTTTGAAAAGGATGAGATTGGATGTAAAGAATCAGACAAACATGGCCCCTGGGCATTGTGTAATTCCATATAAAACAATTTATTTGAAATATCTTTCATTCCATATACCCATGACATACCTCTAAAAATAAGGCGATCTACAATATAGAAGTGCAGTTTCTTTCTCTAACAACCTTTTTAAAATGTCAAAATATGCAACAAAAATAATGTATCACATCTAAACTCCCAAATAAGCAACCAAGAGTTCTTTTGAATGTTTCCTTCTTTTTTGAGAGTCTGATAAGTTAGATTAAGTCTATTTAGAAATACATTTTGATGGCTATTTCAAGGAATAAAAAACCCAATGTTAGAATAAATATAACATTAGTATGAGGAATCCAAACTGGAATTAGGATATCTTTTATTAATACCATCAGTCCTCAATTATTCATGGTGATTAGACAACAAGGAAAACTTCATTTAGTCATGAGCACTGGATACTTCCATGGTGGTCTGTTTTGCCACGTACACTTAAGCAGAAAGCTTTGACACACAATAGGGGTGTCTCTTACAGAATTCCCCTATAATCTCCATCTCTCATTCTAGACATCCCCTTTCTGGAAAAGGTAAAATAAGAGAAAGTGATATGACCAGAAAATAGGAAACTAAATATAACCAGTTCAGAACCTCACTGCTTTCCATTAGTCTCAGAAACAAAACTTTGTTCTTCTACTTTCACTGTCCCAGATTTCTACTTAAATATAAATCACCTCAGTACTCCACCAAAAGGCATCCATTATCTTGGCAATAATGGATTGATGAATCTTCAGTGAATATAAACGATCCAAGATCTAAAAAAGTACTAGTACAGGAAATTCAAAATTTGGTGTCAGGCAAATGAACACAAATTAGTTGAGATATAGAAAGCAAAACTTTCAGTTGCCCCCACCCCTTTTTAAATTTTGTTTCGAACTGTACTTATTGCCAAAGCTATAGAACGGTGGTCAGCAAACTTTTTTTTGTAAAGGACCAGGTAGTAAATATTTTAAGCTTTGTAGGCCACAGTCTTGTTGCCACTATTCAATTCTGCTGTTATAGTAGGAAAGCAGCCAATAATATGTAAACAAATGGGTGTGGCTGTGTTCCAATCAAACTTTATGGACATTAAAATTTGAATTTCATGTAATGTTCACATATCGTGGAATATTATTCTTATTTTGGAATGTTATTCTTATTTTCCAATTATTTAAAAATATAAAAAACATTCTTAACTTGTAGACAGTACAAAAATTGATGGTGGGCAGGCTATAAAACTTAGTCATGTCTTCTCTCTGTCATGTCCTGCTTTATTATACATTTAAATGTATATAGAAATTTCTGACTACAAACAAAACACTTTGTTTACATTACCTTCTTAGGTATCCATTTTAAAGCATGAGAGCAGACAAAAAAAAAAAAAATGTACCATTGATGCCAATCATAATAAAGCAGGATACTGGGAGAGAGGTACAGAATAATTGAGTTCTATACCACTGACACATGTTTAAATCATATTTACAGATATACACATATTAGTAAGTTCTTTGTTCATGCTAATATTATTCATTGTCGAGGCCCAAATCAATAATAACATCAATGGATTTTTTCCCCACAACCTGAACAACTAAAATTAAGTCTTATTAAGAAGTTAATTAAACTTAGACACATAAAGGCTGGTAATATCCTTTGCCATAATCATTTCTGAGCAAACAAAGTGAAAAAAAAAATGTTCTGAGAAACAAATTATGTTTCTCTCTAGTACTTTTCTCTAATATAACAATGGACCATAATTAAATTTTAGAGACTTAAAACACAGTTCTTGTTTATTAGCCATGTACGATACACAATTGGAAATGGGCTTCAGTGCACTTCGTATATACTGATTTCTTTTTTGATTTAAGAAAATTATTTTTTCAAAGTAAATCATTGTGCTTTCAGTTTGTTAGAAGGTAAATACTGATTAATACATAGTTTGTAAAACCAAAACAACAAACACTTGCCCTTTAAGGTAATTTGTGAAATCTCAAACTACTGAGCAAAGGTTTAGTTGCTATGGCAACAAATACATCCTAAACATTGTCATTGCAGAATTATTTAAAAGAAGAGCATGCCTGAAGACAGTAATTTGGGTCCCATTCTTCTAGTCTCAGGCCTTCAAAGTGACTGTTTCTAAGTGCTTCCCTACGTTTTTTTGTTACTTTAATAAAAGGTCCTGTTTCCTGACTAAATCCTGTCTTTCCCCTTTGGGAACCTTTGTCTCAAGACCTCTGTATGGAGTGAGAACAGCTTAAGGTGACTGCCATTCATGAAAAAACAAAACAAAAACAAAAACAAAGACAAAACCCCTAGAAAACATAAACATTCCACACACAGAAATGCTATACTAATGGGGCATGCAGACTTTTTAAAGTAAAACAGCCCCTCTATGGAAGAGCACACCAATTTTGCAGCTAACACTAGTGCAACAAATTTTCCCTTGCCTTCCTATTGCCATATGCCTGCCATTTTCTCCCTATAGTTTCCATTCACTGTTTCAAACATATGTTGCCACTTATTTGCCAGGAAAGGAATCTCTGAACTAACCCCTTTATGTATGATGAAATGGCAGACGGAACGGAGCCAGAGACAGCACCATTAGTAGTTATTCACACTTCTGTTTTCTCTTAACTTCCTTTTCTCTAAAGTTTATTCCTCATGTTAGGAGGGATGTGTAATCATAAAGATATCCTTGACTCATACTTTAGAATATGGAAGCACAGCAATTCCCTGTAGCAGAAAATGGTTCTCTCTTCCACCGAGCTGCATACCTCCGCTACAGAAAGCCTATCTTTACAGCCTAGAGCCTGACAAACACAGGTAAGAGGCTCCTTTGTCAAACCCTCACCAACTATCAACATTCTTTTCTAGTAATCACTGCTAGAGTTTAACCAACATTTAACCACAGTCATTTAATAAGGCACCTGTTCCATGGGTTCAGGTTGCTAGGTGATTAATTGCCCTGAGTCAAGAGGAGAAAACACCATGGAGATTAGTTAAGAGGAAGGGGTTTTTCCACTAAAGATGACGGGAATTTATGGAGATAAAGTGGGGAAGTCTGGTGTTACAAGTACAGCAACAAGAAATGAATGCTATTTCAGTCTGTATTGATTATCCTCTTTTGGCTTACTGAAATCAATCTATAGGCCAAGAAACATCGCCATGGATTAATAGTTATGTTACGGTTGAACTAAGTTCCTTAAACTGTATCTGGCAAACACTACCAGGAACTTGGCCTCTTCTGGAAAAGGAGGCAAAAAATAAGCTCTTGTCCATAGCAGAAAGGAAATACAGTACCGTGAAGAACCCACAAATACTACCATTCACGTGTTATGGGATATGGTAAAAAATAAAAAAACAGTCCTGCTGAGCGACAGCCCACTAAATCTATGAAGCCAACTGCAAAGCTGGATGAAGTATGATTCATTCTTTAAAGGGGGATGTTTTCAGCTTTTCCAGTCATGAACATGGGTGACTGCAAGTTGCTTAAAAGAACATGCTGTCATGCTTAAACCTGGGAGAGCTAAGAATAAAATATATTAAGCTTAACCCTCCGGGCCACATAAAATACATACAAGCATTCTCTGGGTTATGAACACCTGACTCGTGAATGTTCCCTCTATATAAAAAGACAATCTACATTCTGCTCAAAAGGATGACACCTGGAGGGCAAGAGTATTTCCAGAGCTACTTAATTTTCCTCAGGCTAGCTAGCCAGGGGCTGCCATGGATATGATAGGGAGGTATTCACCTGGAATCCAAAGTGGGAACCTGGAACACATTTACTAATAAATATCATGTGTTATGTAAAACATAGGCTCCCAGCTAGTCCACAAAAAGCTAGCTGACCCGAAATATAGTTTAAATTCTATACATTTGCAAGAATATTGTTCTCCACTACAGGCTGTAATAATCACATTGTATATAAATCTTGTGAGCTATGATATGATTGTGCTACAATATCACCATACTATCACAATTACCTAAATACAGGCTTTCAGCATTATTATGGGTTTAGTAAGTCTCCTTGTGTTAATCTGGGAACCAACTCTCTACTTAATAACTTAATAACATTGTTTCTATTGGGAAATATCTTACAAATGAACCTTTCAAATCTTTTTGCGAGATGGGGAAATTTCTACATTTTGAAGGTTAAAGTATTCACTTTCCTTCTTGCTATAAGAATCCAAATTGCCCTAAAATCTATATAAATTCAGCATTATGCCATGTTTCTTCTATGAGCAAGAGAAACCATAAACAACACAGACTTTAAAAGCATAAAAAACAAAAAAACAAGAAATGGTTATTCACGGAAAGAAGAGACCAGCACACGAGCACACAAGAGAAATGTGGATAGTAAATCTGCCCTCCAGCCCCCTCTGGGGCCAGATCTGGCACCAGACCAGCTCCTCCTTAGTGACTGTACATTTTATGTTGCCCACAACAGAGGATCAAATTGGATGGAACTTTATTTTACCTGAACTCCTAAGTGCCACCTTGTCTCACACCTTTCTAGATGCATAACTTCTTCCTCTACACAGAAAGGGCACTTCATTTATGCACGCTGTGTAATTCACTTAGTTTTTAACCAGTATATCTTTTTCTCCATATTTTTTAAACTAAATTTATTTATTTTTTATTTTTGGCTGCGTTGGGTCTTTGTTGCTGCACACGGGCTTTCTCTAGTTGTGGCGAGCGGGGGCTACTCTGTTGCAGTGCGTGGGCTTCTCATTGCGGTGGCTTCTCTTGTTGTGGAACATGGGCTCTAGGCACGCGGGCTTCAGTAGCTGTGGTGAGCAGGCTTTAGAGCGCAGGCTCAGCAGTTGTGGCGCGCACAGGCTTAGCTGCTCCGCAGCATGTGGGATCTTCCCGGACCAGGGCTCAAACCCGTGTCCCTGCATTGGCAGGCAGATTCTTAACCACCGTGCCACCAGGGAAGCCCTTTTCTTCCATATTAATACCTCCCTAACCAACTCTTAGCTGTAAATTCCCTGAAGCAAGGGATCTGTCTTATTTTTCCATATAGCACTAAACTTTGGATATAATAGCACAGAGAAAAGGAACAAAGTTTACTGGAGCCTAATATATGCTGGTACTATGTTAAATGGCTTTCTTCCCCTCAGATTTGTCTCACTTAACACAGTAGGTATTTAATAAATGAATACTGAATGTTTAGTCACCCAGCTTCAATAAAAAGAAAACTGTAAAGAAACTGATAGAAACATTTGTGGATTCAGTAAAGAGGGAATAAGATTTTTTACCTTCAAAATGCCTTTGGGGTTGGTGGTAAAATCTAACTAAAATATCTATGTATTCTGTGAGGGGTGTTGGTAAACAAAAATTGTTCTCAATTAGCATGGAACTCTATTTTACAGAGATAAGTATAAATCAATTATCTATAGAGCATAAAGACTTGTGGAGAGTCTACAAAATGAACAACACTATTTTGGGGCTTACCATCCAAAAACACCTAGATTCTAAAAATATTGTTACTGGAGATGGAGACATGAAGGCAGAAGGATGTGTCTTTAGAGTCCCCAGATTTCCTCATAGGAACACCTTGAGAGGACAGACACAGAGCATGCTGCATTCATCTAAACAAGGCATTGCCATTCCTAGTCACCTTTGCACACCCCACCCACTTGGTCTTCTTTGGGAACAGCCCATATGCTTTGTTGTATGAAGGCTGACCAAGGCCACGAAACATGAAGACCTGACTTGGGATGAGGGCTGAAAACCTATTCACCCAACTTTTATGGACTTTGAGTTGTTCCCTCCTGAAAATCATCTTCAGAATCTCATTCCCCCACTTCTTAGCTGAGGATAAAGCAAATGCAATATAGTGATAAGGAAAACACAGCACAGACACAAGCAGCTTCTGAAACAAACACTTGCACACACATGCATGCACTCACATCTATCTAACTAATGATATGCAAACAGAAATAATGGTTTCTATGATATTTAAAACAAATTTAGCTACTAAATTATCAAAAAAAGCAAGGATCTGGCAATAAAATATGGTAACATTCCAACAAATAGCCTTAGGCAGGTGACTTGTTTCTCCCAACTAGAAAGTTTAGGCTTTATCAAAATCAGAAAACACTGTCAGCAGAACCCTCAATAATATTTCTATCCGTTGAACCTCTTTAATTTTGTTACTACTTTGTTTCTATTCCAAAACTAGTTTCCATTTTTAAGGGTAAAAGAATGATAGTGAATTAAGAGCAAGGGGAGATAGGAAATAAGTAAGCTTATTATATGAACTTTCTCTAAATTAGAAGTATAGTATAGTGTATGGTATAGAAGGTACACGAAGAACCCAAGCCGGCTTTTGCGTTGAGAGCATTTTTTGAATGCTGTGAACTTAATTTTAGTTTTTATGGCACCATAGGGCACAGAGGACAAAGTCCAGGGCCCTCCCTACCCCACATAAAGTTAGGATTACAAACATCTAAACCATCAGTGTTAAAGGTGACTAAGAAACAAAACCAACCTCCAGGAACAAAAAGGAAAACTACTTTCCTTGAACTGTGGCATTGGGAGAAAGGGAAGAAATAAACTCCACTGAGAATTTATAATAACAAGCTACCCAACATGAGAATTTGCAGCCCAAATTCACACTACCTGGGTGGTCCAAAAACAAAAAATAAAAAGCCTAGAGATTCTGGGCTGACAATACTCCCTGGCACCTGGCAAAAAAAAAAAAAGCCTCTCTAGAGGAAGCCACCTTCAACCCAGGGTTCAAAGAATTCCCACATATAAAGTCTAAGATGTATGAGTTCATATTAAAAAAAATCCAAAAACACACTAGAAAATAATGCATAATGATTGAAAGCCGGAGAAATCAGAATCAGAACTGTTGATAAAGACATCAGATATTTAAATTATCAGACAGTGTGTAAAACATACTTAATATATGAAAGATAAAAAAGGGGATTGAAATTTCTAGTTAAAAGAGTAACAGACTATAAAAGGCCAAACAAATTAGGAAAGAAAAAAATTGGAAATGAAAAACTATAACTGTAAGATCAGCAATGAGAATTAGTGAACTGGAAGAAAAATCTGAAGAAATAATAAAATGCAGCCTGAAGAGCTAGAGACGGAACAAGCGAAAGAATAGTTGAAGGATATGAAGAACAGAGTAAGAAGGTCTAACATGTGTCTAAGTTTTAAAAGGTAAGGAGACAAAAAATTATTCAGAAGCCATATTTGAGGATTTAACATTGAGAATTTTCTAGAAGTGAGGAAAGAAACCAATTCACACATACAGGAATCTTAATGAAGCCCAGAAAATATAAAATAAAGAACTCTATACTTAAGAATATCATAATGAAATGGCAGAATATCAGAAGACAAAGGAAAAATCACAAAAGCAGCCAGAGAGAAAAGGAATGACAATTAGACTGATGATTGACTTTTCAACATTAACATGGGAAGCCAAAAGTCAGTGGAATATTACTCTCAACGTCCTGACAGAAATGGTGTCAACCTAGAAGTCTATGCACTGTAAAAATCTTCCTAAGAACAAGGGTAAAATATAGACATGTTCAAATAAATAAAAAGAGAGAGTGTGCAAAAAACACACTTCCACTAAAGGAACTTCAGAAGTATGTATTTAGATTGAAGGAAAGTGATCCCAGATGGAAGTATGGAATAAAAGAAGGAATGATGAGTAAAGAAAGTGGTAAATATGTTGGTACATCTAAACAAACACTGACTAAAAGAACAATAATAGGTAATGATAATATCTTGTGGAATTAAAAAAAAGAACTAAAGTATATTTCAACAGTAATATAAAAATTGGGAGGGTATGCTTAAAGTGTTCTGAAGTCCTTAAAGTTTTTGGAGGATTAAAATTGTGATTAGCTTTAGACTTTGAGAATTTAACTTGTGAGGTAGAATGTATAGGCTAATTAATTCCTAACAGAATAGAAATAGTATATGACTTCCAAAGTAGAGAGGGTGAAAATGAATAAAAATAAAATCCAAAAGAAGCCAAGAAATGAGATAAAACAACAGCAAAAAAGGTGGTAAAAAACAGAACCATCAAATAAGATGACAAAAGTAAAACCAAATACATCAATAATCACTGTAACATAGACTAAATACATTAAAAGACAAAGATTGTCAGATTGGATTAAAACAGTTCTAACAATAATAATAATTCCCAACTGTATGCTGTTCATAAGTGACTCAAACATAAGAATATAGCAAAACTGAAAGTAAAAGTTTGGAAAAGAGACATCATCAAGCAACCACTAACCAAAAGAAAGGTTATACAACTATGTTAATATGAGACAAAAGGGACCTTAAGGTGGAAAGCGTCTATAAAGAGTCACTATATAATGTGAAAAGATTCCATTTTCTAGGAATAGTTTGAACTTACATGCACATAAAAATATGGTCTCTAATAACTATAGCAAGAATTGGCAGAAACACAAGGACAGACTAATCCACCACCACAGCGGAAGAGTCTAACACACCTCTTAAGTCATTAATAAATCAAGCAGGCAAAACTCAGCAAGGTTACAGAAGATTTTAACAACATAATAAGCAAGGTTTATTTGTAGTGAAGATGATGTTCTTAACTCCTACAGAATATACATTCTCTTTAAGCAGATAGGGAACTTGTACAAAAACTAAACACAGTGGGACCATAAAGCAAATCATAACAAACTTCGAAAGGCAGATAACAACTGACCATATTTTCTGACTATAACGTAATCAGTGACAAAAAGATCTCTCCCTCCTGCCCCAAATATATGCTTAAAAATTAAGAAGCAAAACTTTAAATAACTCATGAGCCAAAGAGAGGGATCAAAGCCCAATAAAACCACGGGGAAAAAAGAAACAAACTAAAGTCCTTAGCAAAGCTATTTTTTGTACTGAAATTTATGAAATCTCAGAACTGACCCAATGAAGACAATCACAGAATTTCTTTTCCCTGGAAGTTGAAAAGTGAAGATAAAAGTGTCTGTCTCAACAAAAAGCATTCTGAGAAGATTCTCTTCTCAACTTTACCTTCCACAATCAGTAAATAAAATTGCTGATAGCTAAGTACTTAAGAAGGTGAACCTAAAACATAAAGAACCTCCTCCAGTGTAAGTAATGGATCAAACAGGTACCTCTGCAAAGGACATTATCAAAACGAACAAACAAACCAATTCATTCGGCAAGTCATTCATTCATATTCAGAGTTTGTGTGTATGATATGAGCAGCCTTGGGAGATCTTTACCCAGCTACCAACTTTTTCTCTGAGGAGAAGCTTTGATAAATCATAATTACTTATCAAGTAAATGGCTCAAGAGAGCCATTCTTTTAATAAAGCTAAAAGAAATTCTCCTGCTTAAGTAAAACATTATACATCTATTTTATTTTGATTCTCAGAAAAGACCTTTAAAACTTTTCACTAGAGGCTACTCCACACCCTCACTTGTCCAAGAATTATACCTAAAAGAAGCATTAACATACGAATGTATAACGAGGCTGGAGTATTCCTAATTCTATTTTATGGATATTGCAGCTCAATATGCAACTGAAAAGAAACTTTCCAACAAAGCCACTTAAAACTGCTTTCAGTATGTTACTCAAATGCTCAAAAGCTGCCAATGGCATCCTACTGTCTACATTAAGTTAAAACCCCCACTGCTTGAATTTTAAGACCCATTTATAGTCTGGCCCCACCCTTTGCGACCACTCTCTCCTCCAGGGCTGCAATGTATACCACTTGTACAACTGTCTGCAGGGGCCCCATACTGCTCAACAAGAGCCAGTCAGTGACTACAGTCAATCCAGGGTCCCTTTGCTCTGCCATTCTCCTTCCTGGAATTACATACTCACCCTTCAAGGTCCAGATGAACCTTATCTCTGTTATGAAGACCACCCAGATATTTCTAAGTCTAACTGATACTTTTGTAAAAATTCTTACTTCACCAAACTCAGCATCCCAATTTCATATTAATTGGTTTTTGGCTTTTGTTTATTTGTTTCTTCTATCTACCCATCAAAATCTAGGCAGGGTCATGCTTTATACTCTCTACCCCCGTCACCATGAACTTAGCACAGTGATAAATACTCACAGAAGGTGCTCAACAAATATATGTTGAGTGCTTCTTAAAAGAACATGGCGGATGCAGACTAGGCCTAACTTCTTTATGCCTATAAGTCATCACAAGAGCGCCCCCCCCAACAGTATTCCCTTTGATATCCCACATCCTTCAATTTAGAAGGGAAAATGTAATATCTTTTTCATTCGCTCAATTCCATTCCAGTGAGCAAGTATCATGAACAAAGGTTAATTTTTTTCAAGATTTTTCATCATATTTTCTCACTGGCACTACCTAATTGGAGAACACAGGCCCTTTCATCCCATCAGGAGCATAAAAATTCTTCAATGTTGTACATGCGAAAGCCATGCATCAGCTGCCAACCCCCCTCCCATCCATCTTGCTACTAACACATTGGCATAAATGACTGATGATAATCCTCATTCACAAAAAGTGCTATTAGTTGTTGAAGGTCACAATGACTGGACAAAAAGAGAACACATATAGCCTTTGGGAAGTAGATTTCCATTCCTGATCTAAAAATTTGAATTTTATTATTGTTCATTTCCCCTTGTAGTTGTTAGTGAGCATACATAAAAGCCTGAATGTGTACTTGTGTAGCATGTAGTGTATGTGTGGTTATGAGCAAAAAGGAGGGAAGAAAGAGGAAGAGAGTTAGACATATGTTCCACAAGGTTTCAGCAAACAACAGCCATAGTTAGAGGATGGATGGATGGATGGAAAGAGTCTAATTTTAACCAAAAGTCAGTCAGCACCTATCAGAGGTGAGGCAACACCTCAGCCATTTTCATATTTTGAGTCTACTGATATACTAAAAAGAGGAAATGAAATGCCAATGTAAGTTCATGAACTCATGCTAATTTTATTTTTTTATTTTAAAAATCATTTATTTATTTTATCTTTGCATTGGGTTTTCGTTGCTGCACGTGGGCTTTCTCTAGTTGCGGTAAGCAGGGGCTACTCTTCATTGCGGTATGTGGGCTTCTCATTGAGGTAGCTTCTCTTGTTCTGGAGCATGGGCTCTAGGTGTGCAGGCTTTAGTAGTTGTGGTGCACAGGCTCAGTAGTTGTGGCTCGCAGGCTCTAGAGCACAGGCTCAGTGGTTGTGGCGCACGGGCTTAGTTGCTCCGTGGCATGTGGGATCTTCTTCCTGGACCAGGGATCGAACCCGTGTCCCCTGCGTTGGCAGGCGGATTCTTAACCACTGCACCACCAGGGAAGTCCCGTGCTAATTTTAAATACTTGCATTTAGCAAAGAACTTTGAATTTTTGTATTGAAAGATAAGGTAATGAAATATAATTGAGCTATTCATAGGTTTTGAAAATTAATTTATAGAATATTCTAAGTGGCACAGACTAGTAATGAGACAAATAAGCAATCTTATTATAAACTTATCATTTCTGTCAATCTTATCAGAGTATATCAGCACTTGGAGATAAATCTCAGAGTCCAAATTTGAGGTCACTCAGAGTCGACACCAGTGACGACTCTCCAGATTCTCAGTGTGAATAAGTGAGCTGGAACATGGACATTCTGGCATCACTAGGGCAAGAGCCATTCATGGTAACTGAAAATTGATTCTATGTGTTTCAGAACTAAACTGGATCAGTCTTCATTAGAACTGACTATATTTAAAAAGAAACCAGCTCTATTTTAAGTTATGTTTTGCCAAGAGTCAAGTGTTAGGAAGAAACTCTGCCCCTGCAGTTTTTACTCCTCAAGTCCTCAGGCTGTCAGAGCACTATCATGACAGGCTTTTCCCTACCTGCACGATTAAATACACCCCCATGGGGAAATTTCCCTAGCAAATAATATTTGTGATCAAGGAAATTACAGAAACTTGATTAAATGGAAGAAAGAATAGTTTCCACATCAAGACTTAATCAGTATCATGTTGATTTAAAAGTACAAGGCCAAAATCTATCACTGCAAATATCCTGCACACACTATCCTGCACACATACTTGCCTCCATGGATATGAAATAAATGGCACATAAAATGGACCAAAAGCTAACAGTCAATGAGTGGGAGTAGTGTGTACATGATCATCATCTCTTTTTCTTGCTGGATCCAAAGCACTTCTTTGAAGTCATTTCCTCATTCAGCAGGTTTGTGGAATGCCCACTATGTGCAGGGCATTGTGCTTGTCCTCAGATAGAATCTCACAGAGAGGGAAGGAGGTTTGAAAGATCAAGGTAGAGGGCTGGGCAGAATAATCACCACATATTAGGCTCTCAATAAATGACAGCAATTCTTTTCCCTTCCCTTCCCACTCCTTAAATCTTCTTTGAACCATGAAACTTAAGTCAGAGGGATTTTAAGAAGATATTTGATAGGATTCTTAAATCTTTGTCATAATCTGAAAAGATTAAAGAACATACAGATTCAGAAGTTGGCAATAAATGAAAACAGTTTAAAACACAGTATGGTAGGATTTTTAAGTGATCCTTTCAATATGATTTCTATTACTGTTACTGTTGTTTTGATGCTTATAGTGACGTAAATAATTAGAGAAGGAGAGAAGACAGAAGGAGGAAAGAGAAGAGGGAAGGGAGGGAGGAGAAGAGAAAAGAGAGAGAAGAAACTGTACAAAGCAGAAACACTTCAGAGTTCTGCAGCAGAAAAGGCATCACACACTGGCCTGAGCTCTGCCCCATCTGCGTGTCCCTGAACAGGCTACTGCACAGCCTGAGTTTCAGTTTCAGTTATTCAGTTATAAGATGAGGGAAGCTGACCAGGTGATCTCCAAGATCCATTCGCACTCTACTATCCCATGGTGCAAGCATAATGAAGTAGGTGGCAGATAGGAGAGATACAAAGTTCTATGACTCCAGGCTTAGTACTGTTTACCCCCAAGACCAAATTTTACTACAAGACACTGAGTGTGATTTCTACCAGAGGTTGCTGAAGTCAGTCTGCAATTCAAACCCTGGTGCCACTCTTCACTTCCTCTGTGATCTTTCACAGGTTACTTCACCTCTCTGTTCCTCAGTTATCTATCCCACTGGGTCATTATGTGGATCAAAGTTGGTATTATATGTAAAGCATACAGTTCATGGCATCCATTAAACAATAAATGTGTTATATATTATTGTTGTTATTATAACAAAGATATAATATAAACAAAACCAACAAAGGATAGAAGTGATTAACCCAGATTATCACGGGAGCAGTGCATGATGAAAATACTTAGGTGTGTGGTTGTTCATTAGGAGGCTGGTGATCAGTAAGCTCAATGACACAGTAGTTTGATGTGGTTGCCTAAAATGCTACGAAAAATTAAGGTTTACACACACACTCACACACACACATACATAGAGAGTCTATAAGTCTATAAAGGGGAAGTAACTATACTCGGAAGTAACTTGTTCATTCTGAGCACCAAACCATTAGACACGGGGTGTGAAAGGACTGAAATTATATCAAATAGGAACACCTGATGATTGAGGACAAACTGTCTTCAAATATTTAAAAAACTGTCATGTCAAAGCAATGTATTTGTTCAGTATGGCTCCACAGAAAGATCAGGAATGTCAGTGGAAGTCAGAGGAAGCCAATTTTTAGTTCGGAATGGAATGGACTTGTTGAGGAAGTAACAAATCGCTGGAGCTCTTCAGCTCTGACTAATGACAACTTGACTGTGTATGTACCAACTCCCAGAAGAACGGTGAAATTCTCACTGGAGAGATATTTCAATTTAAGGGTGAACACAAGACTTTTGACCTCCCTCCCGAACTTGAACCTGTATTTTATGATGTAAATTGGATGCCTAGTGGCATAAATTATAAAAAGATTTCTCATATACAGAATAACCAATTGGCAAGCATGCAAGACAATGTTGTTAAGTGACAGAATTAATATTAAAAGCTCAGATCTCTCCATTAAATTTTTGACCAGAGTTGTCAACCCATTACCAACCTTGGTGGCTTGAGTTGATTACCAGATCTTTAATTTAAAAGAAATGCAACAGGGCTTCCCTGGTGTTGCAGTGGTTAAGAATCCGCCTGCCAATGCAGGGGACATGGGTTTGAGCCCTGGTCCGGGAAGATCCCACATGCCACGGAGCAACTAAGCCTGTGCACCACAACTACTGAGCCTGTGCTCTAGAGCCTGCAAGCCACAACTACTGAGCCCATGTGCCACAACTACTGAAGCCCGCACACCTAGAGCCCGTACTCTGCAACAAGAGAAGCCACCTTAATGAGAGGCCTGCGCACCGCAACAAAGAGCAGCCCCAGCTCACTGCAACTAAAATGAAAGCCCGCGCATAGCAACTAAGACCCAACGCAGCCAAAAAAAAAAAAAAAAAAAAAAGATAAATAAATTTTTAAAAATAAATAAAAGAAATGCAACAAAAATATTGCATTTTTAATCCATAAAGTGGATAACTTGCTCATTAATGTTCCAAATTAGTTCCGTGGTTAGTATAAACCTAGGTACATTACACTAATATTAATTAGGATTTCAGACACATTCTTTTTGACAGTTCTAATCACATTGCTTAATTAGCCATTTTTGATTTTTCAAGTTTCCCAGCAGAGACATGCAGACCCATAAAACATAGTGGCTGGATCAGCAATGTACTGTTTGACCTTGGGGCAAGTCCTTTTAACCTCTCCAAGATCCAACTATGTCATCTACTTAAAAAGGGAGAACAAAGAGTGGTAATAAGGAGCGTAGATGTTTTTTAAGGCCTTTTACACTATAAAATGTGATTTTATAAAATGATTATCCTTCGTAATAAAACTCAAAGCACATTTCTTATTTCTTAATTTGTTCGTCATTTTTCCCAGTGGAGACATCTTTAGCCATAATGTAGGGAAGTGAAGCATTTAGTCTATAAAACCATCACTGACTGCTCTGTGAGATAGTTTTATTCTGTCTTTCTGGGGTTTTGAAAAAGTTGCCTGACTGAGGGAAAGGATTTTACAACTAGAAGCCACCTTCATATCAAGTAATAATCAACTATAAATAATGGACAAAGCAGAATCAGGGACAGGAGGGAAGAGCATAAAATGTCTCTTTCATAAAAATAACCTTAGAATGAACCATTTTACTCTCACTTTTTTTTTTTTTTACTTCCTAAATGCTTTATTTCCTTAGGCCTTCTAGATCCATTTCAATGAGTTTATATGATTAACAGTTTATCCTCATGCATTGTTATATTTGAGTTTCCAATGATAAAAGAAAACATAAAGTCAACTCACCCATCTGTTTCACCCTTAGTTGGCCAACTATTCCAATAACATCCTAAACTGTCCCAATGACTTCCAACTAAAAAAACCTGTTCAATTGTACTTTATTTATTTTATTTTTGGCTGCGTTGGGTCTTTGTCACTGCGCGCAGGCTTTCTCTAGTGGAGGTGAGCGGGGTCTACTCTTCGTTGTGGTGCGCGGGCTTCTCATTGCTGTGGCTTCTCTTGTTGCAGAGCACGGGCTCTAGGCACATGGGCTTCAGCAGTTGTGGCTCGCGGGCTCTAGAGCGCAGGCTCAGTAGTTGTGGCACATGGGCTTAGTTGCTCTGCAGCTTGTGGGATCTTCTCAGACCAGGGATCAAACCCGTGTCGACTGCATTGGCAGGTGGATTCTTAACCACTGCGCCACCACGGAAGTCCCCAATTGTACTTTGAACCCATAGGTCTTCCTCCTTTATATTTAGCCTGAAATCAAGCTCCACAACTATACAGAAAAAGCTGTCAGAGTAGTTTCTTTTAAAACGCATTACTTAAAAAAGACATGGAATACCAACTAGTTTACAAGGTCCCTTTAAAAAAAATGGACTGAACAAAGTATTAAGAACAATCTGTACTTGCAAGGGACAAAGAAGATGACCTAATAGGTCTCTTCCATCTAATTTCTGTGATTCAAGGATTTTTTTTTACTCTTGCAGCAATACTTGTGAGTTCAACAATTTCACAAAACTATTATTAGTTACCAAGGAAACACAAAATGTTTGCAGGAATAAATAAGCAAATGGACTGGACCTAAATAGCAGGCTTTTCCTGCTTCTCATTTAATAATCTTATGGTGATGTCATATTATCAATCCTTCATTCTCCCCAAGTCATTCTGCTCACCTACTGGCATGCTCACTAGAGTCCTATAGTCAACTCATAGCATCCCACGTAAACCAAGAATAGGAGGTCTCTGATCAACAGAAAAGTCTCCATTAAATATGGACTTCCTTGTTTCATTTGTTAAAGAAAAACCATGGTGATGTCAGTGGTTGGCTTTATGACCACCATTTCTAGGGAAAATATGCAAATATATGCTTTTAAATGACCCGATAGCTACAGAAAAGCCAGGAACATTAATATAAAAAGGTAAAAAGAAACAATACACAATTATGGCCCAAAGTATGAAAACAATTATGCTTTACAAATGCTTAGAAAAAGACCAAAAGGAAACATAGTACATGGAATTGTTAATAGTTGGCAGTATTCATGTGGTAGAACTAGTTGTAAAATGTCTTTTTGACTTTTCTGCATTTTCCAAATTATGACATGGGCACTGAACTATTTTTAAGTTAATTTTTAAAGCCACAAAATAGCATTCATTTTAATGTTAATAAAGGGCTTCCCATTCCCTAACATTACCACTGACACTGTTGCTATCAGCCCAAGTTAACTCTCAAGGGGATTGGTACCTTTATAAAATCAAAGTCTGCTAAAGTAAGAATAGGAATAGTTGAGGAGCCTCTGGAAACGTCAAGGACTATGGAGGCCTGGGACAGGAGATCTGGGCTGCAGGTAAGAGTGAGACAGTCTGTATGTAAATTCAAATTCACTACAGCCCATTAACTGCTGGTTAAGCTCTCGGTGCGTAGTGTAAGTGCTGTGCTGCCTGGGGATGTGGTATATTTCATGAAGGCATTTATGTGTACAGAGCGAGGCAGATATCACTTGGGGAACAGAAAGAAGAGTGAAAGGAAGAGGTAGGTTAGAAAACTGATTGTCCCTGGCATGGAGAGAAGCTGCTTTCACCCTCAGACTTTCCTTTTGGTTCTATGTTCCACAGTTGCCCACCTGTGGTGCTCAGTCTCTTTAGCCTTCCTCCAAAATTGTGTAGAAGCAGAGAAGTGATCAGTTCCACATCTACAGCAGGCTTGCCCAATGCTCAGAGGCAAAGCCGTTTTTCAAGAAGTCTGTGCATGAGATGTTAGAATGTTCTGTCAGGAGGAATATCTTAGCACCAAAGGCTCACACTCTGGCCAATCCAACTACTGGCTGATGCAATGAAGGACCACAGCATTCTGCCTCTCCCCATGCCATACTGGATCTATATCCCCTCTCTGTTCAGCTTCTCATAACAGCACCACGCTCATAATAAGAATTGCTGTTTTTCTTTGCATGTTATAGTGTTTCCACATATACTCTTTTAGAGGCAAAGGAGCAAACATGTCACATGCCAAGTGAGTGTTACCATCCCAAAGCTTGCAGCAGAGCTTCCAGAGAGCAGTGCACACTGCCACTTACCTGATGAAAGAACCAATAGTAAAAATTGTGGGCGGCTCTAGAAAAGGTTCAGCTAATTATGAATACTGCTTCTCTGGCACTTATTCAGATGACCAAAAGACTTTACCAGTCACAAGAAGAAACAAAGGCAGGGAGACAGGACAAGAAAGAAAATAAGAGCAGTCACTTCACAAAGAGAAACTGGCTCTGACATGCTTAGTAACACATTAACGTTATTTTAAAACAGTTAAATAATTGTGGACACTACTACTAACATTGGTTGCTGTGGCCATTGTAATAACCTCCTGGCAATAGCTTAAACCATGGGAAACTGCTGATATTCAACTGTTTTGGGCTATCTAACAAAAGAGACCTCATACCATTCAATCAAATGGATACATCCTAGTTTCCAGCCTTGTCACCTACAAACCCTTCTTCTGCATTAGAAAGCAATTAGCTTGGTAGAAAAATTCCTTTGTGCCATTTCCAAATGATAACTTAAAACTATTGCTGATTTAGATCATAAATTCAGCTTACTAGTTGTAGAAAGGACTTTTATTTGCAGGTATACTTATTTGCAGGTATACTTATATTCTCATTATAAAATGAGAAGAGTCATATAGCAACTGGATAGTAAAATTTTCAGTAAAAAGGGAAGTAAAACTTTTTCAGCCAAGACTGAGGCACAATGGTCATAACTCTATTCTTTTCATAATAAATATATGTCAGAAGCTAAGAGAACAAAAATTGCATTGCAAAGAGAATGTTGATAGGAAAAGGAAAGCAGATAAAAATCTACTCATGTGGCCAGTGGAGCACAATGCCAATGGCTGGCTGGAGTGTTCAATACAAGACCCAGGGTGCCCTTGTGTCAGTTAGATAAAGATTCCGCTTCTTCAAGACCTTTGACTTTCATCTGTTGGAAAATTTTTATAATATTCTATCTTTATTAGAACATGTTGCCAACATCCTCAAGAAAACGATCTTAGTAAATATACAAATCCACAATGTCTCCAATGTAAACAACACTCCCTAGGGTTATTCAGCACACAGTCAGGGTGGCTCTGGTGTGTGGCCTACGAAGAGTGTGAGTTTTAGTTCTCCTAGTTCAACATCAGTCTGAAAAATAAAGACACAAACTTCTCAGTTAAATCAGAATATTTCTTTACTAGCAACACCTCTGAGAGATTCTGAGCAAATCCTTAACAGAAGACAAGACTAAGGCTGTATATATAATAACACTGGTTCAATTTTTTGCTTTCATTACTTTACCAGCAGTATGACCTTGGTCAAGCAATTTTACCCTTCCAAATGTGTTTCATCATCTGAAAAGTATGGATAAAACCACCTCAAAATGTGTTATGCAGATTAAATGATGGGAGTGCATGTAGAGCATTAAGCACAGTGACTGGTATGAACTAAAAGCTCAACAAATGAGAGTTATTATTGATTCCTGAAGAGAGTGGCCACATACCATGACCTCAGCTGGAACGCTGAGTCATAGCTGTTTCAGAGGCCAGTGCTTCAGCGAGTTAAGAGCACAGGCAAGGAACTCTGGAAGTAGGAGTACTAATCTTCTTTTCTCTTGCTTCGAGAACCCTAGACAAGTCTTTTAGCCATTTAACTTCTCTAGTCTTCAGTTACTTCACCTAAAGAAAAGGAGGAAATAATACTGACATATTTTACAGGGAAACTGGGAAGTCAAAAGCATGAACATAAATGCAAAGCATGAGTACAAAAGTATAAGAAAGAAATAAACGGTAGTGTCAAATGTTAGGAAGCCTCTGTATCCATCAGAGGGGAAAGGAGGCAGAACAAGTTACAAAAATGCTAGCTTTGGGTAGAGGTGCTTTATGTTACCAGTTTGGAGCTGAGATTCAGGTGTTTATGCTTCATACAACTTTCATAACAGTCATTTTATCTCACTTGTAATAAATCAAAGCTAGTATAAAAATCTCAAAGGATATTTAATCAGTACAAGGCAAGCATAGGAGACTAAAAATATTTAAATACACTTCATAAGTGTATTTAACAAACCAACATCTAAAATGTTAATACGAAACTGCAAATCAAATATTAAAACTTAAGTTCAGCTGAAGAGTATAATCATTCACTTCTCTTAAAACAGTATATACAAAAAGCAGGGGTTAGTTTAATACACATCTCAGTAGACAGGTAGAGTGATCTGAAAGAACTGTTAAAGTGAGCCCACAGTTTATTAAAGATGATACATGTTTATTTTTGTGCCCTGCATCTTTTCGCCATGTCATTTTTGCTAACTATAAATTCTCTGCAACCAGTCTTTCTCTACTCCACACTAAAGAAAAGAAACAGGCAGACTATTTTCATTATTTCTGTTTGACAAAACATATGGAAACAATAATTCTACAGACATGTACATTATAATAGGAAGCAATCCTATTTTAATGTAATTTTAAAAATTAAATAGACTCAAGTTATTTAAACTACTCAGTTTATTTGAAACTCACAAATGAGGCAGCCACGTCTCTAATTTACTTAGCAGATTCATATAGTTGGCTAGGACTTTAGAGATTACTTCTCTTATTGCTGTGCAAAGCAATTAGGAGGCTAATTCTCATTTACAAAAAAAAGTATTTATACAAGTAAATCTGCCCCCTAGTAAAGGGTAACAGGCTTAATTCAGTCATATTTCGTCAGTTTCTTTTTTCTTCTCAGGTCTTTTTTATTTTGTTTTATTTTGTGTGCTGGTAGAAAAGAACAGATGAATTAAAACTGATTCTAAAGTTCTATTTTTATACTTTGTCTTGAAAGTACTGCACAAAACATTAAATTTCTTTAATAAATATTTTCCCTGCCATATAAACTGATTAGTTTTAACTACTTTCGTTAAAACACAGGCATGCAGAAATGAGGAACAAGGAGGTTCTCTCAGGAAAAACACTGAAAAAATAAGATTTCATCTGGCCTTCCCATCACCACTTGAAGAATTGTTTGGTAGTTACATCATCAGGAAATAAAATACTATCCTCTGAGGACCCCTACTCTTTACAAAGAGGAAAGAGAAGGTTTGAAGTCTAAATCACTCCCGGAGATGTCTCCAAAAAAAAAAAGAGACTGAGACTTCTGGCTTCCCTCTGCCGCCTTCTTCCCCAGCAATCAAAAAACAAATGTAACAAAAACGTATTTACTAAAGTATAAATAAGAATAACATGATGTGTATTTAAGAATCCCAAGCAATAACAGAAGCTTTAGAGCCCCAGAGGGAGAAAAGTTACAAGCGGATCAACCCTGACCCCCAATGACTCGATTAGCCCGGCAGGAGGGCGCCAGCGTCCCCGGCCCGCCGCCCATTCCCCTCCGCGGGGAGCCGGGACCGACTGTGCGTTCACACGGTCCGAGCGTCGGCGGAGCCGGGGCGCGATGCAGCGCCGCCGCCGCGGATCTGGCTGTCAGCGGCGCCCCCGCCGCCCGCGCCGCACACGCGGAGCTCCTTATAAGGCAGCGCAGTGACGTAACGCCCATAGGCCGGGCGCGCTCGGCGCCCCGCTCGCATTGTTCGGGCGACTCCTGGAGCGCGCACAGCCCGCTCGCAGCGCCGCGAGACTGCGGCCCCCGCCCGGCCCCCGCCCGGCCCCAGCGCAGGCGACTCAGGTAAGCCCGGGAGAGCCGCTCAGCTCCAGCAAGGGGATTGCTGTCTGAGAGCTAGGCAGTCTGTAGGTGGCTTTTAAAGTTATCAGCATCACGAACTGGACAGGTTTCGAAAAGCGCGTCCAATGAACTCTAGGTTCAAAACCTTTCCCAACTCACACAAAACCTGAAAAGTTTTCTCCGATAGAGAAAACAGATTTGGGATTTAATTTGAAATGTAGAGAGGTGAGGGATGACTATATATTACAGACGCCTTCCAAGTAAGCTATACATGGTATCCTGCCTGTATTGAGAAATCTTTGGGGAAAGGGTGGGGAGAGTATATTGTACTACAACAACTCTATCTCCTGATCTTACCTCTCCTAGGGCTCAAACTCCTTTAAGTCTTATAAGAGCACAGTGCGAAACACTACCACAAGGTAGTGGATTTGTCCCCCCCCCCCCCCCCCGCAATGCCCTCCCTCTTTTGTAAATCTTCATATAAAAAACTAGAAAACCCCTGTTAGGAATACATCTTGTAATTAGGATGAATCTAACTTAAAAAGTAAAGCACTTCTTAAGCTTCAAAAAATCCTACAATCGCTATTCTGTCTTAAAAGCAAATGTTAATTAGTACAAGAAAGTAACTCACAGTTTTGAGTTCTAACTTTTTAATTCAACTCCAGTCAGTGGGTAAATGACAAACTGCAATGCAAATTAAAGATAAACCTAGTTCCTCTATAGTAACATGTTGGACAATAGCTTATTATGTAGAAATACTAATTTAAAAGGTAAAGCCTATAGAAGAATTTTGTTAATCAGTGGAGTTTTGATCCATAATTCGTTACATCTAAACCCTGGATAGACTATTGCTATAAACGAACCCTTATAGTATGATAATTGAACCATTGGCAGATGCCGAAAATCTACGTATTTTACTTTACTTTTCAGAATAAAAATCAGCAGAGGAATTAAAAACAAAATATGCTATGTCAAATTTAAAACCATGGAATAGGAGATGAAAAAATGATTTATCACTCAAACTTTATTTGGTCTGAACATATGTTGTAAAACAAACTTAAGAAAAAAAATGTGTGAAAGAATTATTTCCCTTTTAAAATAGTCCCTATGTTTTACTTATCATTTGAAACATAGTTTTTTACCTGCTCAAAATTCGGGATATATCTGTATTTCTAGTAATTCTTGTGGTTGAGTTTTTTAAAGTATATGACATTAGTGCCTGCCATTTTTGCTTCACAGGAGTTTTATTTGCTAATTTTGTTTGAAGCAATGCAAGGCTTTGGTTTTAGTATTCTAAAAGAAAAATTATATGTTACTTGGCCTGAAGATAGGCTTTATAAACTGCAGGTTAGTACCGAGAAGTAGCATTTCCTCAAAACTATTATTTCAAATATAGGGAAGCCTACCATAATGAGAAGAGGGGGCAACACCCAGGTTACTGTGGAGAAGTACAGAATATGCAATAGAAAAGTTGTTTATTTGATATAGGCTGTAATTGGAAACTGAAAAAATTCCTATCTAAGGAAAAAGGTATTCCAGTCTTTTGAATCTAATAGAGGAGGAGGGAAATAGAAACCATCAATTATTGTTTCAGCTATACCCAAAGTACCATCTGTACCATAAACTATAGCTCAACTGTTGAAAATCATAACCTCTATCAAAGCCCTAACAGCTGTTTCCCAGAGTCTGCATTTTATTTTTGTAAAACAGGCAAGCATCAATTTTAAAACAAAATTTTAAGTGACACACTTCAACAGTCCACACTTTTTTCCATTTATTAACTTTAAAGTGTAGTTCAAAGAACAATCACCCATTAAAACCCCTTTTAAAATTGAAAGTTAAAAAAGATTTATCGTGGATACATTACCTCACAGTGGCCTCTCTTAGTGAGCATTTCTTAGTGCTTGGGATAACTTACATGATGGAAAAAATGTTTTGGATTGAATGAATGTGAATTTTTACATCTCCAGATAAAGCACATATTAATTTTATAATTAATAAATTCATTTACCTTTCTATGATGATTAACCTTACCCATTAAGCCCTAGTATTTTTGTGATATTTTCCTAATGTTGTGATGGAGTCTATAGTAACAATCAATATGAAAATACAAGTAAGCTTAGAGCTTCTCAATTTTCAAGTCCACTTGCAATTCCCATTAATCTGCCTTCTCAAAATGCTATGAACTTTGCTTTAGGGTTCTCTGCTACCTCTTCCCCTCCAAAAAAGTGCCTTTGACAATAAATGGATTTTGAGGTAAAGAAAGTGAAAATGGGGGAGAAGAGCAAAATTCCATTAATTGTTCTTAGGTCATGTTCTGTTTATATCTAGTGCTTCAGGGCAAAGTGAATGCTTTTACAAGGTGAATAGAGAAAAAAAAAATACAGCCTCCTATTAAAGGGAAAAAGGAAGTGGGGCAGGAAGAGAACTGTTTATAAAAGACTGGATATTGTAAAGTAATAATCAAAGGATGTAAAGCAATATTGGTCTCAACCTGCTTCAAGAACTGAGATCTGTTACCCACACAGCCAGTCATTATCTTTGAAAAATCTAACACACCTTATCCTCTTGGGCATATCATTAATTTTAAATGATTTTTAGAGTTTAGTTAATTTGCATTTGACTGTGAATTTAGCTTCAATATAAACTGATTTAGTTTCTGTAAATTATGTTTAAATAAGGATTTAAAGATGAAGAGACTCTGCATATTCAGCAAGCATCACAAACTTTCAAAGAAGTATTTCTATGGCTGCCTTTGCCATCACTAGGGCCACCAACTCAATCACTTATGTTTAATGTGTGCTGCAAAGAATCTTAGAAATTCCTCTGGCCAGTTTCTACTTCGAGTGTGAGGTAGACTAATTCCTAGCAGATCATCACCAACACAGTTCTAAAACCTCCTATATTCCTCTTCTTAAAAACAGAGTTGAGATTTTCTCTCCCTGGCCTTCTTCTGCATTAACATTACCTCCGACTGGGAAAGCTGGGCAAGTAAAAATGGGAAGGCTCTCCAAGGAAAGTTGCTTGGTTCTTTTTCAGATATGGGAGAAGGACTCCCTTTTCATGCTTGTTCCATGAGATTCTAATTTAGCAGATTAGATAGGACAGCAGCAGTTTTCATTCTGAGCCCAAGAACAGAGGGTAAAACATTAGCAGCATTTTTTTCTCCAGTCTGACCATCCTCACATTCCTATGCCCTACTGGTTCCAAAATAAGATTAACTCTTAAAGATACAATTATACTTTTTTAATGACTAGCTTTGGAAATGATACATTTGTGTGTGGGGGGATGGGTGATGAGGTATGTGCAAGAGTAAGTAGGTAAGTGTAGCTATCATTGGGACAGGTAGAAGTGCAAACACCTTGTTTCTGTTTATGGTAACTACTGATTCTAGCCTAGAGCACAGTCATTATCAGTAAGAGTGTATATTTTGTCAGAATAGCAAACACTCAGTCCCACAGGTGTGAGTTTGAGAAGTGCCTTGGTAAGTTCTTTATGGACAGTGGGATGCCCCAGGCCCCAGAGAGTGTACACGCACACTGACACAGACCTGACAGGAAATGTCCACAGAACTTTATAGCTGGAAGAGGCCTTGGAGGCCATCTGATCCAAATGCATCACCCTGCAGAAGAAACTGATGTCTACAGTGTGACTTACCTCAGAGACACAGAGCTACTCAGAGGCAGAGCCAGGGCCCCCTGCATTCTTGGGCTATAGCCTTTGGTTTCTCCTTAAATTAATGGTAGGAAGAGATGAGAACAGAAGCCCCAGAAGAAGCCTTGGTACTATAGGTGTTAATTTGGATATAAAACCCATTAAAAAAAAAAAGAAAGTAGAAAGGTTCAAAGTTCTTGTTAATAAGTACAAGCAGTAAGAAGACAAAGGGAAAGGAGGGAGGTGAAAATCAATACAGTTCAACCAGGCTACAATGGAAGGGAGGTGATAAAGGGAGGACAAAGAAAACAAATAATAAATGTACTTAAAGGTCCTCTGGACGGCAAAGCTCACTCTCTGCCTAAAAGCTGAGAGGTGCCCTGCAAAGAGTGTATGCTCTACAGTTATAGTTAAAGCCATTTACGTCTGATCCACTAACTTGACAAGTGACCTCTTCGTAGCGTCTTCCAACTACAAGCATTCTGCATTCCCTAGACCTCCCCAGCTAGTAGGTTCCCTTTCAAAACTCAGTGAATCAGTGCCTTTAAAACAACCCTCCCTGGGCTTCCCTGGTGGCGCAGTGGTTGGGAATCCGCCTGCCGATGCAGGGGACACGGGTTCGTGCCCCGGTCCGGGAGGATCCCACATGCCACAGAGCGGCTGGGCCCGTGAGCCATGGCCGCTGAGCCTGCGTGTCCGGAGCCTGTGCTCCGCAACGGGAGAGGCCACAACAGTGAGAGGCCCATGTAAAAAACAAAAAAAAAACCCAAAAAACAAAAAAAACCCTCCCAAAAACTTTACAGGAAGTCACTGTGGGCTATAAGCTCCTGGAGATACTTACCTGCTTTACTTTGCTTCATACCATGCATTGCTACATGACATTAAATTATACATTAACGGCTTGTTTATCGTCTGTCTACTGGACTGTAAACTCCTTGAAGGTCAGTTTTGCTACCAACTTTATCCCTAGCACCTGGAAAAACACCTAGCTATAGTTAGTAGGTATGTCACCAGGCCAAGAAGGGTATTGGATAAATATATGAATAAATTATACCCTGGAAGCTTCTTATTTGGTAAGAAAAGAGTATTTCTGGAAACAGTGGGTTAGGAAGGGCCCCTTCTTCTAGATTTTGTTCAGGAGCTCAAAACAAGTCTCTGCCACTATTTGAAGTAACTACATAGAATTGACATATAAAACACAAAAACCAGAAAACGAATTAGGCTCAGATGAAGTCGAGGCAGTGAAATCTGCTTTTACTATACAGTATGTGTTGTGTAGGCAGATTTCAAGTCAGATGCTTCTCTGTCTACCCACCTCCATCTACCTCACTTTAATGTCCTCCCAAAATAATGAGAATAAAGATGGTGAATGAGTACCAGGTGAATTGCCCTGGGGCAAGAAATGGATGGGAAGCAAAATATGAAAGAACAGAGTGCAGTGTTTTTGTCCTTAATGAAGGGTATTCTTCTGTTTTTCCCTTATTTCTGTGCCTCAGCTGAACGCCTGGGAATTGCACTCATGGGGTCCAAACAGTTTGTCCTTGCAATAACTAGAAGTTAGCAGATTGCCCTTTCCCAAGTATGTATGTATGTGTGTATATATATTTTTTTTTTTTAATTTTTTTTTTTTGCGGTATGCCGGCCTCTCACTGCTGTGGCCTCTCCCATTGCGGAGCACAGGCTCTGGACGCGCAGGCTCAGCGGCCATGGCTCACGGGCCCAGCCGTTCCGCGGCATGTGGGATCTTCCCAGACCGGGGCACGAACCCGTGTCCCCTGCGTCGGCAGGCGGACTCTCAACCACTGCACCACCAGGGAAGCCCCCAAGTATATATTTTGATTCCAAAGTTTCTGTGGGTAGTCAATTCATCTGCCAGGTTTTACAGAAAAGGAATAATTTTTCTATAGTTTCAAAGTTAGGTAACGCCAGTGTCAACCTGTGAAACCAGCCTAGGGCTTGTAACTCCTCATCAGCACCAAACATTTACTGAGTGTCTACCAGACACTGTGCTATAAGTACAAGGCAGGACAACAAGCCCAGCAACTAAGTTCTCCACACACCACACCATGTCACTAACATAGCTACACCTATGTTAGTCATCAACACCTTGTTGATGACAAGGGCTAAGATCATCAGCAGCTCTTGCACAGTGGTTCCAATCATTGATCACTGTCCTGTTCGGGCTCTTTTTTAATGAACTGATAAAGCAATATACATAATACAGGTCAGCTGTACATAAAAATAAAGATAAACAATGTGGGACTGTTTTTAAAAAAATATATAACACATGGGCTTCCTTGGTGGTGCAGTGGTTGAGAGTCCGCCTGCCGATGCAGGGGGACACGGGTTCGTGCCCCGGTCCAGGAAGATCCCACATGCCGCGGAGCGGCTGCGCCCGTGAGCCATGGCCGCCGAGCCTGCGCGTCCGGAGCCTGTTGCTCCACAACGGGAGAGGCCACAACAGTGAGAGGCCCACGTACCGCAAAAAAAAAAAAATACAACACAAATGTAGTCAGTCTCCAAGCTTGTTTACTACTGACACTAAATTGATATGGACAAATAGTGTTACCTCAATGCTAAGACTAAAGAGTAAGAATAATGGTTCGTAAATCAAGTTCTACTCTTCTTGGCTCTGCCATCCATTCTCTGCGTAAGCCTCCTATAGCCTTGGCTTCCATTAACCTAAAAAATGGGAACAATGTCATCCACTGTAAGTATCTCTCAACACTGGGTAAGGATAGAATAGTGCACAGTAACCCCTGAGGGAACTCTGATCACGTAGAGTCAAAGACTATATAAAAATATAAGTTACTGATCCTATCATTAGAGAGACAAGTCAGCTAAAGAAAATGGGAAGAATGTGAGGAAAAAGTCCACTCTTAAGCCAGAGGCAAAATTCACATAACTATAGCCCTTGAGCCTGTGAGAAAATCCAAATCATCCTACCAAGAGCAGCCGCAAAGATGAGCTCAGAAAAAAAAAAAAAAAAAAAAAAAAAGATGAGCTCAGACCTTCAAGATGGGCGACTCTGACAGGAGTAAATCTGCCAGATTTATCATATCTCATGGCCCACCAGTCTTGGAACAAAAGTTTAAAGGTGAACTAAATTTTCTCTCTCTTTTTAAAATTCTCTTTTAAGTGAATCAAAACAAAAACAAATCTCTGAGCAGAAATTATAAGAGGAATGTAAAATATTCATCGCATTTGGTCTGACAAGACTTAAGTGACTGCTGCTGTTACATTTGAAGAAAAGGATGGAGCTGCTTAGCCTAAGAGCTTGGGGAGAGCATGAGAAAGTTCCTTCTTGCTGAAGACAAATGGCCTGCAGTGAGATGCTGTGTAAGTCCCTTAGCCTTGGCTTGTCAGTTAATTGGGAATGGCAGAGGAGGTGAATCACTCTGTGGAGTTCTGTATAAAGTAATCCTTTGCTGCAAATGAGAAGATTATCTATTCTTTAAAAATAATTCATTTTTTATCAAGAGAGTTAAACACTCTTTTTATTAAAAGAAACACATTATGTTTGAGGTTCAGTATTATCCTTCAGGCTTTCATACAACTGCCTATATGGGGCAGACTGAGGTCTTTTAGATAAAGATGAGAACAACTTTGTTAAATGACTGGGGTTCTACTCATCTCCCCTAACATTACGCCTCACGAGAGTCTTCTTACAGTCTCATAAAATTCACTGGGCTGAACAAAGATGCAAAGAATCACAGGCAAAGTTAAGATTCTCTGGCTAGTTTACCCCCATCTGGACTTATTTAAATTTGTCTCCAAGTGAATTCACTTCACTGAGTGGTTCTCCCTCCTCCAAAGTGACAAGAACAGGAGGAACAAAACTCTACTTCTCCTTCTTCAGCTCTCATAATAATTAGAGTAAATTCTGAGAACTGTAGGCATCATTCAGACTAAGAGGGAGTTATATTCCCCTAAGAAATGGGTCTTCTCACCTCTCAAATCATTTGGTCATCAAGTATGTACCAATTTCAGACCCATGTGGAGGATACAGAGGTATCAGATTCTTTAAGGAGCTTATAGTTAGTTCAAGAGCAAAACTAATATAACAAATTAGAAAGTGGTATAAAACAATACAGAGTATTTGTGTCACAAAACTGTAAGGGCTGTGGGAACTCAGAAAGGGGAACCAGCCAGGGTTAGACAAGTTAGGGAACATTCATGGAAAAGATGGAAAGTGAAATGTAAATGTAGCATTCCAAAAAATGATGGCAGATTTATCCCTTGGAAGTCTACTGTGAAAAGGGAATATGAGGTAAAAAGAGAAAGAAGGCTTGATCCAGCATCAGAACACCCAAAGTCTGATTTTAAACTCCATTATTTGGCCTTTAGAACAACCTGGACTTCCATAGTTATTTCAATCCTTAAAGTGAAGATTAAAAGTGATGATAAAGCAGTTGGCACAATGCCAGACCCACAGCAGACACTCAGTAAATGGTATCTATTGTTCTTCTAGATATTAAGCCAGTCTGCCCATAAGAATGATGCTCCATCATCATCTGGTGCTATTGGGTTCCTCCAGGCTGAGGCACAAGGGGCTGTCTCAGGGCCAAAGAGGAGGTGCTTTGTAGGATGCAGTCCCAAAGAACTCATGTTTAAGCTTATTGGAGAGTTAAGAACTCAGGATTAAGCTTACTGGAGAAAATCCATGTCTCTAGTACTTAACTTCAGCCACTCTGAAAAGTGAGGTTATCCTTTATCCTGATTTCCCTGCTTGAAAGGAATCCCTCCTATGAGAAACCCACATGAGCTTTCCTAAAGAAGTCTTAGTCACCTGAAATAAAAAACAAGTTACTGAGTAAAGGACCAAGGAGAGCAAAAGGCTTAAAAGCTGGCCTGGAATCTCCTGTTTTACCTGGAAAGTCCTACCATGCTGGAGAGGCACACGTATAAAACAAATAGGTGAGACAAATCTTACAACATGGGCTAAATAGCTTATATTAGATCCTACCCACAGACAATGAAGATTTCCTTTCAGAAACTACTAGTCAAATACTAATTCCTAGGTGTTCACTTTTCAGTTTAATTATACTTTCAATTTAGCATAACATTTTAAGTGTCAGACACTAAAAAGATTTACTTCTGTACTTTTACAGCACACTTATAATCTTGAACTATAACAAATGCTTGACATATAAAGAACCAAAAATAAATCTGAATCCCCTGAAATTCCAATTAAGGTTCCTGTATAGTTATGAACCACTGAGACTTGACGAGTCATAAAATCTCTTCTGATAGAATGGAATATACATTTTTGACATGTGAATTTGTACATAGTGCTATTTAGGAAAGAAGGGAGGGAAAGGACTTTAAAGGTTGGTAGTGGTTTTTATCCTCTGGAACTGAGATTTGAGGATCATTAAAGGCTTTGTAAACCTTAGAGACAAAATTGTATTGCTTTCCCCATGTTGCAGCTGAGGTAACAGGTAGATGAGGCAAGGTCATAGAGTTAAGTCAGTGGCAGATTTTGGTCCAACATTCCCTGTCCATTGAATACATGGCTCTTTTGAAAGTGGCTTTTCTGTTGCTTGAGAATTGGGGTTTTGCTTTTTTTCTTTGTTTTTAGCTGTGAATGAGTAAACTTTAAAAGTGAGGGAGACTGAAGTCAGTGCTTTTTTCAACAATGCTTTTTTCAACGACTGCAAACGTGAAATAGTTTGCCCTCTCTCAAAATTCAAATCTTAAAATTAATTAAAATTCAAAAGTAATATATGGTCAGGGCAAAAATGGATGGGTATTCATATAGCACATACACAAGGTATACTATATAGTCTTTTCATCAATTTTTTTCCAAACAGAATTTCTCATACCGATAAACATAACTAAATGGGTAAAACTTTTGTGCAGGGACAAAATCAGCTGCAGACAGGCCCAGGGCCAAGGGAAGTAAAGTATCAAGTCACTGCTCTCACCACTAGCAGGCCTGTTGCAAACCACTGTAACATCTTAAGATGGAATTGCCCCTAACTACACAAGCTAAATATTCTCTAGAACACATTCATCTTAGAAGAACCCAACTTAGAGAAAATAGGATCAAACTCTGTGTTCATGCTTTCTATCTTCTCAATGCTCAGAAGTGGCAGAAAAGGAAAATGTAACCCAAATGCTCTGAACTGTTCGTTAGGGAAAATTAAACAAGGTTAGATGACCAAAATAACTTTAATTTTTAAAATGTATGCAAGAGGACATGCAAAGACCACAAGAAAAATGGTCAGTTACATTCCAACAGATTTTAGAATAAAACTTTCCCACCTACCTGTAATTAAGTTTTACATATGGCCCAAACTCTAGTTCTCTAAAACATCATTTAGGAGACAGAAACCAGTCACCCTCAGGAACTAGGAAAAGTGAGTAAAGGTAGATGGAGGATGTTCACTGTGGTTCAGGATCTCACTGTTTGCTCAGCAGGCAGTCAGGCCAAACATCAACCTTCATCTTCCAACTGCCTTGACCTCCAAATACTGTTTAATGGGATTAAATGTTCTACTTCCTTTGCCCTCCTTATTTACTGATTTACTATAGCTAAAATGGAAGGGGAAAAAGAAGGAAGTTCTCTAGGAATCAAAATGTTTCACATTTTATGCTCTTTGGACTCCTATCTAGCCTGTTTCTCATGGCAAATTGTGTGATTTCAGTAGTCACAATAAAACATAAGCCTCTGTTGTTGTGGTTTCTAAGTTTCTGAAGTCTACATTTCCCACTAACAAGTTAGGAAACGTTTGGTTTCCCAAGCATACCACGTTAGCCGCTGCCTCTGTGCAGGCAGCCAGACTACAGGGAGGTGAAAACCAGTGAACTCATCTACTCTGGCACATGACTGCTCCCTGTTTTGGCCTTTTATGTTAAATCTACAAACTGAACACCAGTGAATTAAAGTATGAAAGCCAAATAAAAGAGTTAAGCCTTTTTTAAAAAAAGACTTACAGGAACTAGGGGCTTAAAAAAATTTTTCTTTCCTTTTGGCTCAGAGTAAGATTTGGAAAAGGATATATTCTTTGTAACTTTTTTAAAAAGAGAGAATAAAAGAAAGAAAAACAACCTACCAAAGAATAAGTGTTAAGAGAAAGGAATTATACTAATCCTCCAAAATATCTATTTGCAATATCTGAATGAAAATAACCTGTGATCTGGGAAGAGAAAAAAAAGGATGAAAGGAGATTAAAAACAAAATTGTGTAGCTACATCAGAATGCTTTTCTAAAGAATCTATTTCTGTTTTCCTCAATCCACTAAGATACAAAAGGAACATCTAAATATAAATGGATTTTGCAATAAGAGAAATACATACAGGGCTTCCCTGGTGGCGCAGTGGTTGGAGTCCGCCTGCCAATGCAAGGGACACGGGTTCGAGCCCTGGTCCGGGAAGATCCCACATGCTATGAAGCAACTAAGCCCGCCAAAAAAAAAAGAGAAATACATACAAATATTCTTAACAAGATAAAACACATACAATACACACTTTTAAGGGTATATAGCATTATGCCCTTGAAGTCTGTCTGAGAAAAGGCTGCCTGCTAAAAATACTTTCCGAGAACTTTAAGTTCCTTGAAATGTTCTATGGAAATTGTATTTATGACAAACCCACCTCCTCTAGGGAACATTAGATGTTATTACTGGCAAAGTCACAATTTTCTAAACCATCCAGAAATAATCATGAATTTATGCCAAATGACTAAACTTGTTTTATTATTACAATGATTAAGAGAATATTTGCTAAGATCTCATGTTCAAGCTCAAAGTAGCCATGAACCTACAGAAAATACAGTGTCAAAACAGCGGATTGCAAGGGGTAGTGATTTTCTGTGCCTTTCACAGGCAGAATATTACAACACACAAATTCACTGGAGACGATGGTATACGAGATATATGAGATAGGAGGTGTGGATGTATGTCACGGTGGTGAGAAACTGCTTTTCTGTAAAATGAGAATAATAATACAGTAAGTCCCCTACATACGAACAAGTTCTTTTCTGAGAGCTTGTTCATAAATCCAGTTGGTTCGTAAGTCCAACAAAGTTAGCCTAGGTAGCCAACTAACACAATCGGCTATATAGTACTATACTGTAATAGACTGTAATACTTTTCACACAAATAATATGTACATAAAAAACACAAAAAATAAAGAAAACATTTTAAGTCTTACAGTACAGTACCTTGAAAAGTACAGTAGTACAGCACAACAGCTGGCATATAGGGGCTGGCATCGAGTGAACAGGCAAGAAGAGTTACTGACCGGAGGAGGGAGAGGAGGTGGGAGATGGTAGAGCTGAAGGATCGTCAGCAATAGGAGACCGAGGGCAAGCTGCAATTTCACTCACGCCAGACACTGATGGAATGCACATTCATGTCTTTGAAAGTTTGCAACTTGAAGGTTCGTATGTCGGGGACTTGCTGTACTTGCTTCTTATGACTGTTTCCGGGACTAGCGTGGTACATGGCATATAATAATTCCTCAATAAATGATAACTGTTATTCAGTGACTATAGAGGAAAGGAACTATTGAATACTTACAGTCATCCTTCAGTATCCGAGGGGGATTGGTTTCAGGACTCCCACAGATACCAAAATCCACAGATGCTCAAGTCTCCCATATAAAATGATATAGTACAGTCAGCCCTCCCTATCTATGGGTTCTGCATCTGAAGATACAGAGGGTGACTGTACTATGTGTCTTTTGCTTACAGTCACACACTTATACCCTAACATGGTACCTAGTTCAAAAGTAGAATAGGTATTTGTTCAAATATTTAACAAATACTTATCGACTACCCAGCAAATACTGGGCACTGTTCTTGAGCTATAAATCTAGCACTGAATAAAACAGACCACTGCTTGACCCATCACTGAATAAAACACACACACACACACACACACACACACACACACACACACACACACACAACACACCCACCCCTACCTCCCTACTCACATGAAGTTTACATTCTAGTAGGAGAGACAGCCAATGATCAAGTAAGTAAAATATAGTATGCCAGGTGTTACTACATGAACTAGGGGAGAGAGTCCAGCGGCTCCCTGGGAAGGCAGCCAGTACAAAAGCCACAGGCTCTGCTGTGCTCAAGGAGCAACAGGGAAACTGGTATGACTGGAGCAGACTGAACAAAGGTGGGGGCGGTCAGGGAGTCAATGGGATAGGGACCTAGAGTGCAGGAATGAATGAACAGATTAACACTAAAAGCATGAGATGGAAGAAAGAGGAAACTCTTCTGAGGTCAGTACTCTGCCTGGGCTTTCTAGCATGTAGACTGGTTAAGCTAAAAGAACACATGCTTTGTAGACAGTGAGTTTTTATTCTGGTTTGGTTATTTGTGCTATTTGGTAGTTATTTAACCTCTCTAAATTTTAGTGTTTTGGTCCTTACCCTCATCTGTAAAATAGGAATAATACTTACCTCATAAGGTTGTTTTAAGGATTAAGTAAGATCAAGTGGCACAGAGTAGACCCTCAGTATGCTTGTTTCTTTTTTGCTATAAACTAAATCCCACACTGATAGCAACTGGGAATTGGAGTCTGTGTTCTAGTACCAGGGCTACCATAACAATGGTATTATTTTGTCTTCCTGGGCTTCAGTTTTTTAACTAAGAAAATGCACATGCTACACACAGACATTATAAAAACAGATATACATCAGTTAAGGTGTTGTTATAAAATTATAACCAAATAACATTACTATTACAATTTATCTTAATATTAAAAATTCAAAACAGCAAAAGTATGACTCCCTGTTTCTCTATGTTACTTCATCTCAAAAATCGTGTAAATTTTAATTTTTTAAGCATGAAGTTGTAAAGATTTATTTAGCAGCCATGTTGACTTTTATTCCCTTTTTCTGTCCCCGCTTAAGAACACTGATCTAACAGAAAGATCTCTGGGACTTCCTTGGCGGTCCAGCGGTTAAGACTTCGCCTTCCAATGCAGGGGGTGTGGGTTCGATCCCTGGTCGGGGAGCTAAGATTCCACATGCCTTGGGGCCAAAAAACCAGAAAACATAAAACAGAACCAATACTGTAACAATTCAATAAAGACTTTAAAAATGGTCCACATCAAAAAAATCTTAAAAAAAAAAATCTCCAAGAAAATATTTAACTGCAAAAACCAAGGTGAAGAATAAAGAGAGTTTATAGTAAGTTATTTTTTGTATAAAAAAGGGAGAGACTAAGAATCTTTATTTGTATTTGCTTATTTACTCATAAAGACATTATAGAAGTACATGTAAGAAACTAATATCAGTGGTTTTAAGTTGGGGAAGAGGAACTGGCAGATGAAGGATGAGGTAGGACCCTATACCTTTTAATATACATATTTGGAGACGTATATATTTAGGAATGCTAATCTGAAATCCAAGACTGAAATTCAGACTTTCTTGAAGAGTTAAAACTGAGCAAAGTAAACTTTGTATAATTAAAAACTTAAGTATACAACAGTATGAAAACCTCAAATAACTTCTTTCTCAGATAATCTGAGTATCCCTCAACCTGTTATTTGTATTTTTTTCTGAAATGTTCAAAAAACATTATAAAATATCCTCAATAGTCCTCTCCACATTTTCCACTATGGAAACTAAGCCCAGCAGTAGCACATACAGAAAGAGACTGCATCCGTCAGCCCACTCCACCTCTGAGTCCCCAGGCACACAAGTCTAGGAGCATATTATCTCAGCAGAGAACGTCACTGCACGTTTACACGCAAGGAACAAAGAACAGGAGAAAGAGGAGCAGAACATCAAAGAGGCTTTGGGAGAATCAGCTATTACTATCCGTTGTGATATGCTGGCATTTCACTGGATAATACACATTCAAAGCACGTTCTCTTCCAGGAAGGGAGAAGAGCTGTGGTGCAGATCTGTGAACAAAAGAGAAATGGGGAATACTGATCCCAAATATATTTGAGCAGCAAACAGTGAAGAAGAGTTATGAATGTCAGAGACAACTAACACAAAGAGATCTAACAGAAGTTTTCCAAAAAATCAACTATGCCCTAAAATGGTGGTTACAGCCAGAGGTGACATTTCCCCCCCAGGTTTTCTGCAATGTTGGGAGACGTTGTTTGATTGTCACAACAGAGCTGGGGGTGCTGAGTTACTTCTGGCATCTAGTGGGTAGAGGCCAGGGGTGCTGCTAAACACCCTGCAATGCACAGGCAGTCCCCACACCAAACAGTCATCCAGCCCAAGATGTCAGTACTGCCAAAGCCGAGAAACCCCAGCCTACCAATGATAATCAGTATAGCAAACCATGTGCATGGCTGAAAAGATCCATGAATGGCCTGAAGAGAGATCACAGTAAATAGATTATGGAGTCATATCTTTCATTCTAGTGTGAATTCGGACTCTGTCTCTCCCAGGTGACCGTTACATGAGGCAGCCCATTGTGGCTGAGATGTTCTTCTATACTGTCATCATCAGTACAGTTTCCTACTTCTAGTGGTAACTGATATGTATTGTGCCAGGCAGTATGCTAGGAGCTTTTGTATAGATTGTTTTACTTGATCCTTGGAACAGCACTATTATGAGGGAGGTTCCAGTATTATCCCCATTCTACAGATGAAGAAAATGAGATTTGTAGAGGTTAAATTGCTTGCTCAGTCACACTAGTTAGAGTGGGGAAGCCAAGACTCAGGTCTGAAAACTGAACTCCAAAAGCTGAATTTCTCCCCCAGCACTACCCTGCCCCCCACAGTATTCTATTGCCTCTTTCCCATTTGTGCCTCGGTGCTGGTGAGCGTACTTGCTCCCTGTCAGTCATCTTGCCTGGCCCTTGTCACCCACCTGCACTGTTTACTGCCATCTACTGCTGGGGCAGTAGGGAATAGGCAGTAGACAGGACATCATTCCTATCCTAAAGAAGGCTACCATGGTGGAGCAAACAAATATGATCCAGAAGAACACAGATCACAAAGAGTACCAAATCAACCACAGAGAGGGGGAGGAAGGAATGGAAAGACTGATAAACAGTCAAAATGTTAGCAACCTGGGAACAAGCCCAATATCATCATTACCATCAACTTAAACTTAAAGGCAGCTCTGCATGCCATGTACAAGGCAAGGTGCTCTCAGGAATACAGGCGCACACTCAATCTGTGACAGTCCAAGGCACCACATGCTGGGTGGCTTTTTGAATACTTCTCCCAGGCAGCCGGGGAAGGCACCATGGCTGTGGGAGACCTAGGTAGGCCTTGACGGATCAGGGAGATGAAACTTCCAGTCTGCCGAGGACCTTAAGTCTCAATCTGTTAAAAGACAGGCTAGTTTTTTTTCCTTTGTTTTTTTTGGTGTAGTAGCAATCAAAATGAAAAGTCTGGAAAAGAAAAAAATGTTAAAACACTGATCTGAGGGATCTTTTTCAAACCTCATTCAGAGTGGGGAGGCGGGGAGAAGAACATGAAAAGAAAAGTGAGTCGGCTCTTTAGTGTAGTAGTATACTCACAGTAATTTTTTTTTTTAAGTTTCTTCGTGATAGCTATAATATATTCAAAGCAAAGAATCTATTTCAGTAAATGGCAAAAAGACAAATCCATCTGAGTAGATACTTTTTAATACGAAAAATTAAAATGGGGGATGAGGAAGCATAAGCTAAGTGGTATTCAATGAACATCCATCATTCAACAGTTCTTTCTAGAAAGTTCCTTAACTGACAATACAGCACTGAAGAACTAACAACACATAATTCAGGCTCTAAGTAATTATCGTGGTACAAATTTACACATGCTGTCCTTATTGTCACTCCCTTGTTAGTTCTGACTTCCTCTCCTGGGCCTAGACTGAGCACCTTTTTAAGTCTCCACCCGGCCCTTCGATTGGAGTGTGCAGAGTCTCCTAGCCTAGATTCCATGGTCTCAAAATGAAAATATTCTCCTTGTAGCCTTACTCCCCAAGCTCTGCGCCTGTGAGCTCTTAGACTGACCTTTTTCTAGTTCTGAAACCTTGCCTTTCAGCAGTTTTTCTTTCTGGGAGACCCTTTGTCTCAGTTTCTTTGCTCTTTTTCCTTCTTTTTAAAAAAAAGATTTGTACCAATCCTGGTCCCTCCGCTCAATCTGAGGATTTCATAAGCTCCTCTTAGGATCCGGTTTCTCTGCTAAAAGCTCCCTCCTTATAATTAGTAGGTCATTGTTGATCTGCATCTTATTAATTCACTTCCTCTGACCGCTGGGGAGCCAAACAAGATTGTTCAGATGTTGAAGAGTTCTGACTCACCCCCATTTTTACTCTGACACCAGCTAAAGCCTTCTCCATCACTTCATACCCTAATTCTTATTTCAAACAGTGAAGGAAAACAGCAACCCAGTTTTCTGGATCTGGACCCATTTATGGTGTCTCTAAATGATCTCAATGATGATGACAGTATCTTCAGTAACAAGGACATAAAGCAGACACAGATTTATACTCATACTTGGCTAGCAGATGCCAAAAAGAGTGTTACTGTTCTTCTAGATCTTGCTGACCAAGTCAAATGAATCAAGCATTACATTATGACTATGGTATGCTGTAGCTGTAATTTTTTTAAAAAAACCTTTAACTTGTGAGAGAAATAAAAGGAAGCAGCATACATAGAATAGAAAAGACTAGTCATAGCTATTTTTATGAGTGCTCCTAAAAATTAGACTAAACAGTGAAAAGTCCCATTGAAAAAGCAGAGAGTAGAGCAAGGAAACATAAATTACAGGCCTGATTACCAAGAACCTATCTCAACCTAAGGAAGCTTTCTAACAAATTCCATGTAATTACTCTGCAAACTGCTTAGAATTCTGTGGTTATTTAACCATAAACACGGCCGCTATCAATGCAATGCAACAATTAAAACTACATTATTAGATAAAAATTGCTTCAAGATATAGTGGGACATCATTATAATCAGACTATCAAAGTCTAGCCATGAGAGCAGATATAAAAATGAATAAAGCATTATATGTAGTTTTCTGCTTATTCATGAACATGTTAAATCAAGAAGAAAAAATAATGTATTAAACTAGTGCTGGAAGAATGAAAGCAAATATAGGAATTGAGGCCCATCGAGGTGAAGTTACACAGTTAGGACTAGAATGAGAGATACACTATTTCATATATCTTAAGAAAAGACTAAACAGGACTTGGTATCATCACACTGTTTGGTTGTTGATGGGAAACTATTATAAGTTATGACTAGAGTAAGGTCTGCAAGTATACAGGCAGGTTTTAACAGAAAAAGGTAAACTGATAAATAACAGGCACAGTACTTTGCACATAGTAGGTGCTCACTGTAATTGCCTCATAAAAGTCTGAAATGAATTAAATGTCTGCCGACCTGCACAGCACTGTGAATGAACCCATTTAAGAACCAGGTCACTCAGTGGTTTCCATGCCCTTATTTCAAATTGTGGTTTCAAACAAAACACGATGTCTTATGGAGGCAGTTTTGTCACTTAGGATTTTTCTAAAAACTAGGAAAGAGGTATTTGAAGGCAGGGAATCTTCCATCTATCTATGATGGGGAGCAACTAGTTTTATTAACAACGTAAACACTAAAGCAGTGAGTAGGCCAGTGAATCTGGGGACTTCATCAATATGAAGCGAAGGGCTCACTCAGTAACAGCCTGAAGAAGGTGACAGCCTAAACCAGAGACTTTTCCAGAGAAAGACATATTTGCCATTTATGCTTCAACTGTCTATTCTCGAGATGAACAGTGATTCTCAAACTATGGCCCCTTTCAAGAGGTCTGTGAGGTCAAAGCTATTTTCATAATAACGCTATCTTTTTCATTCATTCCCTCACAAGCATAAAAGGAGTTTTCCAAAGGCTACATGACATGTGGTGACGTCATTGCTCTTACAGCTGATGGAATGTGTGAAACAGATTTGAGAATCCAGCTGCCTTCAATTAAGCCAGGCATTAGAGTTTGCAAAAATATAAAACAACCCTTCCCACTAAGTTTTTGGGTTAGAAAAAGTTATTTTTCATAAAAATATCTTATTTATGTTAACATATAGTGGGTTTATTATTTTTAATGAATAAATATACAAATACTTTAAAATATCTTGGTCTGAATTTCTAATACTATAAATATTGACAGACATAACCCACATAATCAAAAGCTCTTTAGAGTCCTCATATCTGCTCATTCTTTCCCAAAAGCCTACAAACTCTGGAGAACAGGAACCCTCCCTGTTCATCTCAGTATAGTCCCAGTATTATATTCTTTGTTGTTTGCAAATTAAATGAACAAAAGTGTTGCCATATACATAACATCAGAAACTGTAAATTCAAGATCCATATAGTAAATACAGTGGGTATTTGTCCTCTAAAAGATGACAGGTGAGAAACTAAGCTGACTCTGAAGTTGTTCACTACTTATGGTTGATTTCTATAGCTACCAGAAACAACACAATGCCATTAATGGCTTGTGGTTTTATTGCTTGATAATCATGCTAAGCTTATTTATATGGGCCGGTTGTATGAAAAACTGGGAAAGGATCTGGAAAAGTAAAAACATAATTGATGTGTTAGGGTGGTCAGACCATAGGTGAATATTTCCTTTTCAGTTTCATTGTTGTTGATGTAATGTTGCTTGTGTAATAAACAAACATATTTGTACAGTAGAGCTCTGGCTCTGAGGAAAAAATAAAAAGGACCACTCCTTTGTTTGCAGAGATGAAATAACCAAAGGAGAGTGGGGGGCTAGGATGTGGACATTTACCACCCATCTCCCTTCTCCTCAAACAAGCAAGCACATACAGTTCTAATGCAGGGATCCGAAGAAGGAAGAACAGTCTCAGTTCTTTCCAGAGGCCAGTATACTTGGAGAACACCAACGGGAAAACCATTTACACCTAGTTTTCTTAAATACCTAAAACCAGGCACATGGTAAACACCAGAGCACCTTCTTTTAAAAATGAATAAAATTAGTTAGGACAATACTACAGTATTTCCCACAGGAAAATGTTCATTCATTCATTCAAAAAGCCATTCATTTGGTACCTTCTACATATAAGGGCTTTGTAGTAGACAATATAGAAGACACAAATGAATCAGACATGTGTCCTGTTCTTAAGAAGTTTATATTTTAGTAGTGTTGATTGTAATGTACATAAATAAAACACAAATCAAAAGTGATGAGAATTATATATAAGTTATTATGGGTATGACTGGCATTATAGCATTTAGACACACCATCTGTTTCATTATGTGTGTTATATGATGCATATTACTAACAGTGTCTTACTTAGAGGAGATGAAATACATTCACACATGTGTGCTGACGTGTGTGTAAATAAAAACTGAAAAGATGCTCTGAATGTATACTTTGTAATAAGGAACCAGCATGATGATTAGTACCAAAGAATGCTCAAGATTACATACGTGATTATTTTTGAAAAAACAAGGAGCTGGCATTGCACAGAATAATAGTGATAAACTACAGTAAGTTATGACAGTTCCGAGCCATAATAGAAACTTTAAAGAAGAGCTGTTATAAGCCACTGCTGTAAGCCAGTTTGGATTTAACTACCTCACATTTGTGTACATAAAACCAGCTTCTACAACCTGTTTTTATTGGACAGGATTCAATGAATGTTCCTATAATCCTCTCATGTCAGTACTTGAACATGAATATGAGTACTCCAAGACAATATTCTTCAAACTGGAGTACACATGCTCTTGTGGGTACACAAAGAATTTCCAGAGGTATAAGCATGGAGAACTTTAAGGGAATCAATGTCTACATCCGCAATTCACACACATGCTGTCTGCCAGAAGAAAAGTGCTTGTGCTCTACAAGTTTCCTTTTTTAACAACCCTTTCAAAAGAGTCTTCTTCTTACTTAACAAAATCTTACCAAATTAATGTAAGATCTTCTTACATTGTATCTTCCTGGGTTGGAAACCCCTCTGGGGCACAGACAAAGGGACAATTCTAGAAATACTCCTGATAGAGTCCCATGAGAGCAGAGCAGCAGCAGCTTCAGAACCAACCACTGGATGGATACAGGCAAATAACAGTGCCTGTTATTTCATCTGGGGACAACTCAGGGTAATAAGCTCTTGTTCCTCATCTCTTCTAGAAGTGAAATGGTTGCCAGAGGGATGTGTATTTACACTTGTACTTAAGTTGAAAAATGAAGCCAGACTTTTCCTGAATGTCTGATTTGGTTGACTGGTTTGCCAGTGATGACTTTTAGATTATATGGCAGACGTTAATATATATCTTTTGCAATTATTTAAACCTTGAATAAAAAATTCTAGATGCCAGCTTTAAAATGTGTGAAGGTGTACTTAGTTAAAAAAATTCTTTTAGAACAAATTACCGAAAGAGAATTAAGAAAACAATTCCATTTACAATAGCATCAAAATGAATAAAATACTTAGGAATAAATTTAACCAAGGAAGTAAAAGATCTGTATAGTTAAACTATAAGACATTGATGAAATAAAATGAAGAAGACACAGATAAATGGACTGATGTTCCATGTTCATGGATTGGAAGAATTAATATTGTTAAAATGTCCATACTATCCAAATGATCTACAGATTCAATGTAATTCCTATCAAAATTCCAATGTAATTTTTCACAGAAATAGAAAAACAATCCTAAAATGTACATGGAACCACAAAAGACCCTGAATAGTCAAAGCAATCTTGATAAAGAACAAAGCTGGAGGCATCACATGTCCTGATTTCAAACTATACTAGAAGCCTATAATAATCAAAACAGTTGGTATTGGCATAAAAAAAGACACAGAGACCAGTGAAACACAAAAGAGATCCCAGACATAAACCCATCCATATATAGTCAATTAATTTTCAACAAAGGAGCTAAGAATATACAAGGGGGAAAGGATAGTCTCTACAAAAACTGCTGCTGGAAAAACAGGATATTCACATGCAAAAGAATGAAATTGGACTCCTGTCCTACATTATACACAAAAATCAACTCAGAATGGATTATGGATTTGAACCTAAGACCTGAAACTAAAAGTCCTAGAAAAAAAATATAGGGGCAAGCTCCCTGACACTGGTCTTGGCAATGATGTTTTGAATTTGACACCAAAAGCAAAGGTAACAGAAGTAAAAATAAGCAGATAGGACTACATCAAACTAAAAAGAGCTTCTGCACAGCAGAGGAAACCATGAACAAAATGAAAAGGTATCCTACGGAATGGGAGAAAATATTTGCAAACCATATATAACTGATAAGGGGTTATTATCCAAAATATACAAAGAACTCATACAACTCAAAGCAGAAAATTCAAATAACCCAATTAAAAAATGGGCAAAGGACCTGAACAGACATTTTTCCAAAGAAGACATACAAATGGCCAACAGGTATATGAAAAGGCACTCCACATCACTAATCATCAGGGAAATGCAGATCAAAACCACAATGAGATATCATCTCACATCTGTGAGGATGTCTATTATCAAAAAGACGAGATAACAAATGCTAGGGAGGATGTGGAGAAAAGGGAACTGCTGCACACTGCAGATGGGAATGTAAACTGGTACAGCCACTATAGAAAACAGTGTAGAGGTTTCTCAAGAAATTAAAAATAGAACTACCATGTGATCCTTTGGTATATATCCCAAGGAAATGAAATCACTATCTTGAAGAGATATCTGTACTCCCATGTTCACTGCAGCATTATTCACAATAGCCAAGGTATGGAAACAGTCTGAGTGCCTGACAACAGATGAATGGGTAAACAAAGTGTGGCGTGTATGGGTGCATATATACAAATGTATTTTACATATATAAATATGTATATGTGTTACATATGTAAATACACATATGTAAATATATGTAAAGTATATTTTATACAATGTATGTAGAAGTGTATACTATTTAGATATAATGTATACATATAAGTGTTAATATATAATACATTATATATCTACAGTACATATATACATTTACATGTGTGTACACACGTGTGGGAATATACACTCACGTGTATATATATGTTAGAATATTATTCAGCCTTTAAAAAGAAGGAAATCCTGCCTTGCAATAACATGGATGAACCTAGAGGGCATTATGCAAAGTGAAATAAGCTAGGCAGAGACAGACAAACAGTGCATGGTATTACTTAAATGTGGAATCTAAAAAAAAAGTTGAACTCAGAAAGAGAGTAGAATGGTGGTTGCCAGGGACTGGGGAAATGGGGGAAATAGGGAGGGGCTGGTAAAACTATAGTTATAAGATGAATACTGTCTGAGGTTATCATGTATAACACGGTGGTAACAGTTGATAATACTGTATTTTATAATTGAAATTTGCTGAGAGAACAGAACCTAAGTGTTCTTACACACACAAAAAAGGTGAACATGTGAGGTAATGGAACTATTAACTTGGTGAGAATCCTTTCATAATTCATATATATGTATATCAAATCATCACATTGCATACTTTAAATATCTTATAATTTTATTTTTCAATTATACCTCAACTAGTAAAAAAGACAGCATTTGCTAAAAGAAAGTGCTATAATTACTCTTTACAGGAACAAATTAATTGTACATAATAGAAAATTATTTTAGGAGTTATGAGCAAACACTTGAAAACCACTGCTCTGTGAGATATGAACTAAAAAGAAAGCAAGCACAATGATAAGTGAGAATTTTTCTTTAGGCTGATAAGTTTCTCTAACACACAGAGTGTTCCTGGAGAAAGACACTTCAGATGTGGACCAGGTCCATGAACTAGTTTGTGTTCTTTGTTGGAGAGGCAATGTAGTATGGGGAAAAAGAACAGGCTCTGTCTGCCCCTTCCTGATCTTTCTGACCCTCAGTTTTCATGGCTGTAAAATAGAGAATAATCTCAAACCCTATAGGCTCACCTGAGAATTAGAAGCAATAGCTGTACTACGGACTTAGCTCAGTGCTTGGCAGCACATCACTGGCACTAAAAGAATGGTAGCATTCTTTTACCAGAATTCTTTTACTATGGTATATAGTTTCAAATAATTTTAGTCTTTGGGCTAGAACTAAAGTTATTTACCTTTAGCCTTTTTTTTTTTTTTTTTTTTTGCGGTATGCGGGCCTCTCACTGTTGTGGTCTCTCCCGTTGCGGAGCACAGGCTCCGGACGCGGAGGCCCAGCGGCCACGGCTCACAGGCCCAGCCGCTCTGCGGCATGTGGGATCCTCCCGGACCGGGGCACGAACCCGTGTCCCCTGCATCGGCAGGCAGACTCTCAACCACTGCGCCACCAGGGAAGCCCTACTGCCTTTTTTAAGGTGAAAATTAGGTACTGATCGAATACCTATGATATGCATTTTAAGTCATTTTTTCCAGTAATGATGAGAGATTTTAGATTAGTCATTAGTCCTACCTGATGTTCTCTGTGAGAAAAATGGATGGCCCTGTAGGTCAGGAATATATGCTATGCCAACAGTTTGGGGTATTATCAATGATGAACTGAGTTAATATTGAGCCAGAATACCATTTCCATTAAACATCTGACACATACATAGTAAAGCCTTAGTCAGTCCTGGCATCACCTGGGAGCATGCTGTAATGCAAATTTTGAGGCCCATCCCCTGCGTACAAAATTGGAATCTGCCATTTAACAAGATTCCCAGGTGATTCAAATGAACCTTAAACTGTGAGAAGCACTGGTAAGGAACAGGCTCTGAGCAGAGAAGATACAATCACCAGGCGTATATGTAACTGAGTCGGGAAAGATGAGTCAGGCAGGACCATAAAGAGTCTAACTTATAATGACAGACTGGCATATACACGTGTATAAACACACACACAACACGAACACAGGCTTAGATCAGTGGTTCTCAACTGGGGGTGATGCTGCACCCCCATAAGATACTGGCCAATGTCTGGAGATATTTTTGGTTGTCACAACTGGGGAGATGTTACGAGCATCTACTGAGACCAAAGATGCTGCTAAACATCTTACAAGGCCCTCCACCATAAAGAATCAGTTGGCCCAAAACGTCAATAGTGCTGACGTTGAAGAAACCCTAGCGTAGATTATACAAACATATTAATTGGAAAAGGCACAAAGGCATACTAATTGGAACTATTCATGGGAAAAGGAGCAATAATTTGACCTCACAGTTCTGAGGGGAAGAATTTCATATCTGGACATCCCAAGGTCTATGCTGCTTTCAAGATTATGAGTACCCTGGTTAAAAGCTCTCAAAATCACTTATCTGCTGTTACTAGCAAAACCAGAGTCAATGATAATCTGTATTAGCATATAAAGTCAGTCAGCATCAATGCCTAGAGCCTGTTAATATGCAAAGAAAAATAATGGAGACAGAAAATTGTTACTGTTTGGTTTAAAACCCAATCCTACTGAAGAAGGAAGCTGCCTTAGGACCCTCAAACTCCACACCCTTCTTACCAAAAAGATACCAAGTCTATACCCTCATTGTACACGTCCACAGTCCCTTGTATGCAATTTCAAAGATCTAAAAACTACATAAAGTTTTTGCTAAATTGTGGCAGCAAAACTTCTTATCTGAACTCATTTGGCAGCAAAACCCGAATGGATGTGAGGTTATTTATTATCTTAATTATCCCACTTAGTGTAACTATTCACATGGTTCACTGTAGAAGTATTCAGAGGTTTGCTTATAGGAGGTGGTGCCACAGGCCTTACTGAAGCTGTTATGTAATATATGGTGGATGCTCCTTACTGCCCTTCTAAAATTTGAAAACTCTAGAATTTTGGAAACATTTGGCTTTGGAAATTCTAGATAAGTGATTGTGGACCTCAAATAACTAAAATGCAGTCAACTCTCAGCAAATATTTGCTGAAAGCATTCAAATATATATTTGAAAGAAAAAAAAATAACCTAGTCAGCTATATGTGTGTATATACACATAAACACACACACTTGTATTATACACTCACATAAATATATATATATATATATATATATATATATATATATATATATCCCTGCATTAGTAGTTAGCATTGTGGCAATTAGCTTCCTTGTTTAGGGCACTGTGCACAACACGCCAGGCTTGCAGCTTCAAATCTTGTAAGACCAGCTAACTTTACAAAGAAACACCTTTCTTCAAGACTATAAATTAACCTCAAACTTTATCCTTCAAAATGCTTCTGGATATAAGGCAAGAAATAGTGAATGATTTAGGATCAACCCATTCACCATACCAGAAGTGCTGATTACAATTCAGTAGCATAACCAGTGTCTCTGCCTCTCTCTTTTTTTCCTCTCTCTCTCATACATACATCACAACCCTGCAATGTGTAACAGCATTACAAGCACCCAACTGGCTCTGGAAAGGTTCCATCAGGGCCTCCCTCCTATCCTGGATTCACATTGGTTGATGGTTGGGGGTATAACTCTTTCTGCATATAAATTCCTATTTTCCTCCCTGAAAGGCTTTACCTGACTAGCCTGTTGACTGTCCTAAGGTGTGCTTATGGGACTGGTCCAGGGGAATAGCAGGTTGTTAGGAAACAAGTAGTAACGAAATGCTGAGAGCAAATGTATTCAAATTGTCAGTTTCATGTGTCTAACTGTGTAAGATGGGGCTTGGAAACAGATGGGGATACCAGCTGATTTTCAGAAACCATGAAAAAGATAAATGAACTTGCACCATGCTGAAAAAGATGCATCATGCTTGCTGCTGAAAACACTGAACACAATGGAAACTGAAGCGTCTTCAAAATCTTTTTTGCCAGTTATGGCAATGCTAAGATTCACTGATGACCATTCAATGTTAATATTCTTTTCATTATACTTCAAACAGTCTTCCCTCCTTTGTATCCTAAGAAAACATACCTTCTTCTCATGAAAATGAAATAGCACATGGTATTATTTAATAAGTTGAAAAATCCTGAAAAGTTTTTGTGAAACTGTTCTCTAATAAAATTCTAAGAACTGTGATGTAGAGAGGGGAAAATATTTCACTGCAGTACTGTTAAATACCATTCTAATGCTAAGGTGGGAGGAAGAAGCACTTTGCCAAAGTTTCTGTAACCACTTCACCACCAAAGCAGTTTCCCATGGACTCTGCCACTGGGTTGTGAAGTCACTACCTTTCGGGAGGGAGCCGCCGTGTTTCTCTTCTCAGGTTCCCATGTGTCTCAAACAGGGAGTGGGACAGAGCCAGAAGCCATGGGCAAGCCTCTTGCCAAGACTGTGGATGAGATCATCAACCACCCCACCCCGGCATCCAGACCAGCTTCTTCAGAATTTCACAGCCCACAGCCCTTGGGCCAGCCTGTCAGGTTCTCAAAACAGGAAAAACTAAAAGTGGATCCTCCCCATAAAAAAGTTTGAAAGTTCTTTCATTATACAATTATTTTAAACATGTTCCTCTTGTGTAGTGTAATTACAGAAGAGTGGATTAGAATCTCAAAAAGGACTCTTATTTCCAAGAAGAATACCCCAAGTTAACTTCCTTGTAAAATGTCCTCTCAAATCCTAAACAACTTTAAAAAGAAAGTTCTGTGGCAAGGAGTAAAGACATGCATTGGATAGTTAACTCATTCCTAGTAGAAAAGATATATTAAAATATTATGAATTCTCTATGCTTGATCAGAAAACAAATATTTATAACTTCTCATCCATGACAAGTCTTTTAGTTCAATTTTTCAGGGATTCCATCCTATTTTAGCTTCTGTATAACAATACTGCAAAGCTGTAATTACATCCTCTCTAATCAGCCCATTACCAGCGTAATTAAGGAGTGCCACAAATTTAAAACTATGACCTCAATACTGAGGGAAAAAATGTGTGGAAGAGACAGTTTATATTGCAGGTAAAATGTCCTCCTGTTTTGTTGACAAACTTAAGACATAAAGAAAAAAAATAACATGTTATCATAGAGTCATCATTCAAGAGGGACTCATTATGTTCCTGATAAGAATTTTTCCTCCATCATTTCTAACATGTCACTTATCAAGCTCTTTTGTATCAAATCCCATGCTCTTCCCAAGTGTTATGAACACTCTAAACCCCTTTAGGTGCCTGTCAATTACTCTCATTCAACTACCATCCACTGTGGGGACAGAGATATATGTGAATTGATTCCTGACACAATGTCAGGCTAGTGTAAACCAAATTTAAACTGGCAAATAGGTCCATCAGTAAAGTGCCTAACTTCTAAGCAATGTGAATAAATTTTATCTTAACTAAGAATAGGAAGCTGATCACCAAACATTAATGTATCACATAATGGTTCAAGCCAACCATCTGATAAATATAATAATAACCACATTAATAAAATGGATCAACAACACTTATCAAATGCTTATTATGTGCCAGCACTGTGAGAATCTTAGACAAATTATCTCATTTAATTTTCACAGATGGCCCCTGAGATAATACAATTATTGCCTCCATTTTTCATAGAGGAAACTGAAGCCCTGGGGATATTAAATAACTGCCCAGGTTAATTAGTTGGTAAGAGTAGGGCCAGTCTGGAAGCTTCCTCCAACTGAATCTCAAGCTTGTGTCTGTTTTTACAGCCTTCAGGCTACAATGTCTACTGATTATACGTTACACAAGCAATTTAAACCAAATATTCTTGCCCTCCTGGTGAACTGCAACTGTTACCAATCAATGAGGGGTGGGAGGAAAGCAGGTAGTGAAAACAAAAAAAGCAAGACATCTGTTTAATAAAGATTCTCCTCCCCCATCAAATTCAGGAACTCCTTTCCATATACTGTATGAGTCGATACTGTCTTTCTAAATTACATAAATGTTTACTCACAGCTGACAAGTTACTAAAGCACCAGTTACAAAATAGAATGTGCTCTTGTATTTTTCAGATTAAAAAGGTTAATTGACCAAGAAACGGAGTCCCAGAAGAAGAAGGAGCAGGAAAAAGAGAAGAGGGTCACTGCCCTGAAAGAGGAGCTGACCAAACTGAAGTCTTTTGCTTTGATGGTGGTGGACGAACAACAAAGGCTGACGGCACAGCTTGCCCTTCAAAGACAGAAAATCCAAGACCTAACCACGAGTGCAAAGGAAACACATGCTAAACTAGCCCTTGCTGAAGCCAGAGTTCAGGAAGAAGAGCAGAAGGCAACCAGACTAGAGAACGATCTGCACACGCAGACCACAAAGTTTCACCAGAACCAAGAAACAATTATGGCGAAGCTCACCAATGAGGACAGCCAAAATCGCCAGCTTCGACAAAAGCTGGCAGCACTCAGCCGGCAAATTGATGAGTTAGAAGAGACAAACAGATCTTTACGAAAAGCAGAAGAGGAGCTGCAAGATATAAAAGAAAAAATTAACAAGGGAGAATATGGAAACTCCAGTATCATGGCTGAGGTGGAGGAGCTCAGGAAACGTGTGCTAGAAATGGAAGGGAAGGATGAAGAGCTCATAAAAATGGAGGAGCAGTGCAGAGATCTCAATAAGAGGCTGGAAAAGGAAACATCACAGAGTAAAGACTTTAAACTCGAGGTTGAAAAACTCAATAAAAGAATTATGGCTCTGGAAAAATTAGAAGATGCTTTCAACAAAAGCAAACAAGAATGTTACTCTCTGAAATGTAATTTAGAAAAAGAAAGGATGACCACAAAGCAGTTATCTCAGGAACTGGAGAGTTTAAAGATAAGGATCAAAGAGCTAGAAGCCATTGAAAGTCGGCTGGAGAAGACAGAATTCACCCTAAAAGAGGACTTAACTAAACTGAAAACATTAACTGTGATGCTGGTAGATGAACGGAAAACAATGAGTGAAAAATTAAAGCAAACTGAAGATAAGTTACAAGCTGCTGCTTCTCAGCTTCAAGTGGAGCAAAATAAAGTGACAACGGTTACTGAGAAGTTAATTGAGGAAACTAAAAGGGCACTGAAGTCCAAAACTGATGTGGAAGAAAAAATGTACAGTGTAACGAAAGAGAGAGATGATCTAAAAAACAAACTGAAAGCAGAAGAAGAGAAAGGAAATGATCTCCTGTCCAAAGTGAACATGTTGAAAAACAGGCTTCAATCATTGGAAGCAACTGAGAAAGATTTCCTAAAAAACAAATTAAATCAAGATTCTGGTAAGTCCACAATAGCATTACACCAAGAGAACAATAAGATTAAAGAGCTCTCTCAAGAAGTGGAAAGACTGAAGCTGAAGTTAAAGGATATGAAATCCATTGAGGATGACCTCATGAAAACTGAAGATGAGTATGAGACTCTAGAACGAAGGTATGCTAATGAACGAGACAAAGCTCAATTTTTATCTGAAGAGCTGGAACATGTTAAAATGGAACTTGCCAAATACAAGTTAGCAGAAAAGACAGACTCCAGTCATGAACAATGGCTTTTCAAAAGGCTTCAGGAAGAAGAAGCTAAATCAGGTCACCTCTCAAGAGAAGTGGATGCACTGAAAGAGAAAATTCATGAATACATGGCAACTGAGGACCTGATATGTCTCCTCCAGGGAGATCATTCAGTTCTGCAAAAGAAACTCAGTCAACAAGAAAACAGGAACAGAGATTTAGGAAGAGAGATCGAAAACCTCACTAAAGAGTTAGAGCGGTACCGTCATTTCAGTAAGAGCCTCCGGCCCAGTCTCAATGGAAGAAGAATCTCTGACCCTCAAGTATTTTCTAAAGAAGTTCAAACAGAAGCAGTAGACAATGAGCCACCTGATTACAAGAGTCTCATTCCTCTGGAACGAGCAGTCATCAACGGTCAGTTATATGAGGAGAGTGAGGACCAGAATGAGGACCCTAATGATGAGGAGTCCGTGCTGTCCTTCAAATGCAACTCATCTACTCCCTGTCCTGTTAACAGGAAACTATGGATTCCTTGGATGAAGTCCAAGGAGGGCCATCCTCAGAATGGAAAAATACAAACTAAACCCAATGGCAACTTCGTGCAACCTGGAGATCTAGTCCTAAGCCACACACCTGGGCAGCCACTGCATATAAAGGTTACTCCAGACCATGTCCAAAACACAGCCACTCTTGAAATCACAAGTCCGACCACAGAGAGTCCTCACTCTTACACAAGCACTGCAGTGATACCAAACTGTGGCACCCCAAAGCAAAGGATAACCATCCTCCAAAATGCCTCCATAACTCCAGTGAAATCAAAAACCTCTGCTGAAGGCCTTATGAATTTAGAGCAAGGCATGTCCCCAATTACCATGGCAACCTTTGCCAGGGCACAGACCCCAGAGTCTTGTGGTTCCATAACTCCAGAAAGGACAATGTCACCTATTCAGGTTTTGGCTGTTACTGGTTCAACTAGCTCCCCTGAGCAGGGACGCTCTCCAGAGCCGATAGAAATCAGTGCCAAGCACGCGATTTTCAGAGTCTCCCCTGATCGGCAGTCATCGTGGCAGTTTCAGCGTTCAAACAGTAACAGTTCAAGTGTGATAACTACTGAGGATAATAAAATCCACATTCACTTAGGAAGTCCTTACATGCAAGCCGTAGCTAGCTCCGTGAGACCTGCCAGCCCTTCAGCATCACTGCAGGATAACCGAACTCAAAGCTTAACTAATGGGGCACTAAACAAAACAACCAATAAAGTCACCAGCAGTATTACTATCACACCAACAGCCACACCTCTTCCTCGACAATCACAAATTACAGTAAGTAATATATATAACTGACCACCCTCCCTTATTTGGTTTATACCGATATTATTGCAAGGAACTCAGTCCTTTTTAATTATCCCTCCACATCCCTCAAAAGACTGACTGAACTTGTACTTTGGGAAGGTTTATGCATGAACCGTCCAAGAGTATCTGAAACTAACTGTTGCCTGCATAGTCATATCAAGCGTGCACTTACTGTATATTTTTTCATTTACATACCTGTATGGAAAATATTTAGTCTGCACTTGTATAAATACATCTTTATGTATTTCATTTTCCATAACTCACATTAATTTGACTGCAACTTGTCTTGGTGAAATACTTTAACATTATAAAGCAGTAAATAATTTGTTATTTTTACCATTGCTTGCTGAATTTTCTTTTGGTCATTTTGTGTTCCTTTTTTTGCATGTATAATAGAATTTTATTTCCTGTTCATAATGTCTATTAATTCTTCCTTCATAACAAACAGGACCTACTTCCCATATACAGTCAACTTCTGATCACATATTAGAGGAGGAGGAGGAAGTAGTTGAAATAAATGAAATTTTATGGCTCTTTGATTTCAAAGTGAACTATAAGATCTCTCAGGAGCAAACTTCATGCTTGAGATGTATCTCAATATCCCTGGTGCCCAGCACAGTGCTTAGCACGTGTTAGGAATTTAGTTACTTAATAAATGTTTACTGATAATCACTGAATAAAACAATATTAAATAATTTGTTTTTGTGAGCACATATGAGCTGATGGTGAAAGTAAAAAGCTTTGAAATGTGATAGTAAGCCAGAAAAAGCACATTTGGAAATACAAGTTACCTTCACAATCAAGAGTTGACTGTATTTCTACCATAGATGAAAATCCCCTTAAAACATTTATGTCTACATCCAAACCTGGAATCAGCCACTAAGACATATGCTCTTGAACACTGCTTCAAAGCAAAAATGTCTTTCTTGTTACTTTTTCCTAGTAGGTTCCCATAATTTGAATTACTTAAGGTAGGTGCTTCCTACCTTGTTTGTTTGCTAGTGGGCTGCATTCAGAAGCTTAAACTTAACTGTGTGTGTGTGTTTTTTTAACCTCCCAACAAGCAAATAAAAACCAAAGATAATTACAATGTAAGTTATAGAAAAGGCATATTTAAAAAAAAATACAGTATGTTAGTTGAGGGAAGTTTCTCCTGTGATTATTGTTATGCCATTTTCAAGATAGGTGAGAAAAACTCAGTAATCCTTAAAAAAAAAAAAAATGCATCCTAGGAATTCTGGTACTCTGCTAATGGGACTCAGCATAATTTGTACTTCTGTAGCAGAGAACAGCTTTCAGAGGAACATTTTAAATTACAAATCTGGTCCCCAAGCCACATTCAAAAAAGATGATTTCAGACAAAGTAGCTCATTGCCATTTTCCCTTTTCCAACCTCATAACTGTTAATTTAGTGTGGTCAATTTTATTGCCAGTTATTGATTTTAAACACAATTCATTTAGACACCCAGGCAAACTGTGAAGATCTTTAGGAGTAAAAGGAATCTTTCACAATTATCCTCCTTTCCCTGCAAAATCAATTTCATGATAGCAAAGCAAGGATTTGTTGACAGAAACACTTCCATGGTGATGAACTGCAACACCAACGCTGTGGGCTTGCATCATCATTAAATAAATTTGGATGAAAGCTGAGGCTAGTGATGAATGAGAAAGCTTCTGTTTAAACACATTTATCTTGGGAATTGGCAGTGACCCAACTGTATTACAACATACATGATGGTCTAAATGTTTTCCACAATTGTTTTTATTTTTAAGTCACCTTGGGTTAGAACTTTAGAAGAAACTACATACATCATTTTACATCTTTCAAAGTAGACATTGATAACATTGCTGCATGAGATGTCTTTCTAGATAATAAGAGAGTACATATAATGTTTTGGTGGGTAGTGATCAACTAATCATGAAATAATAAACAGAAACCAGAAAGAATTAAAGGACGAAGTCTTCCCAGCACTTCCCAAATTTTGTCACATAATGACACAAACAGAAAACACACTGGATACACACTGGATACAATGGATAAAGAGGCAGAGATGATCAGGGACTCCTGATCAGGGACTCCTGTCATCCCCAGGTTGCTCCTGTTGTACTGAAGGAAAGATCCATTTTTGGCACACCTGTAACTAATAGAGTTTGAGAGGCTCTGGGCTATTCATTAGTAGAACTGTTTTGTGAGGATTCAATTTCTTATCTTTTGTGAGCCAGAGCAATTTTATACAATAAAGTTAATACCACAAGTCCTGTGCTCCATGATTAGGATGCACAAATCCTCATTTCATCATCTGCTCCAGATATTAACTATAAATAGGCTTCCCAAGTAATTAACATTATTGGAAATTTACTGGACTTTCAAGGAACTGAACCTCTTTTAGAGGTTCCTCTACTAGGACTACTTCAGTGTAATGACTCATATCCACATCAAAATTTAGGAACGCTGTCATATTAATAACATATATAGATTACTAAAAGTGCTACTAATTCAAGTTTATGGTAAAGAGAGTATCATCTCTGAAAAAAGTACCTTCCCTTTTCCATAAAATCACACAAAGAATGACACATCCTAGATTTTTGGCCTTTAATTTCAAAAATAATTTTTTATAACTCTGCGTGTGTGCACGCACGTGTGCATGTGTGTTTGGGAGGTTACAGAATTTTCTTTTTCATTCACATAAAATCATGGAAGAACCTTGAAAACTAGGAAGGAGAGAGGAAGTGACACTGGAAAATCTTCATATGAGATATGTGAAAGTGGAGGGTTGTATTCCTGAAGAAAAGAAAGCCTTTGAGAGGCTCACAGAAGACAAGACTGTTTCTATAAACATCTGAAAAAATACCTTCCTTTCATTTCATTTCATCTGAAGTCCCAGCTTCAGAACCAAGATTCATTTTACTCAGTCCCCCTATCCCTTTAACTTTTTGAGCTGCAGCATTCTATCACAGATTTGAATGATTTTACCACATTCTTCTTCCCTTTTAAGAGCATTTGCAAAGCTTTCCCAAGGATGCCACTGCTCTCTGGGTCACCCCTTCCAGAAGGACAATGTGCATTACTATAGTTAGATCTTTACACACAAAGGAAAGTCTCTATAAGATGATGACAGGATTATATAAACTCTACCTAGAAGGTTTCTACAACTACATTTCACAATGCCAAGACACTAGGCATGAGGTCTTCATGACGCCCAAAGTATAAATTAAGTTGCACTGTGAGATGGCCATAAAAGGGGTAATTAATTTAAAATTCTTATACTTGTAGCCTAAGCATTCTGTGATCTTTATTGACTAAAATATAACTCCACACAAAAACATATTTTTAATAGCTTTTTTGATTCCAATTCTTTACGAAGTGAGTCTCCTTCGAAACGTGTTAGACAAAGGCAGGAAAAGAGCTTTAATAACAGTACAGTTTCCCTACATTTTGGTTTCTGTTATTGTTTCGTCCTCCAAAATAATCATTTTACTTTGCAATCCTAAGAGAAAAGATAATCAGGGAATAACGCATGCCCGAAACGTTAGGATCAATGTTTCTGAAAGTAAAATCCAAAACACATGTATGAGAATCCCCTGATGCCCCACCCAGAGCTATCAAAAGTCACAATCTCTGAGCGTAGGGCCCCGGAAGCTGCATTTTTTAACAAGTTCCTCTGCTGATTAGTACGTACCTAAAGAAGGAATTCCATTGTTTTAGGAATTTCTATACTGATAAACACTAGCAAATATGTTCTGACTCTAGTCTTGCTCTATCAGAATGAATTACACCTGTCTCAGGAAGCGTGCCTATTCCACCCTCTAGTGGCTAGCATGACAAACAGAAGGCTTAGTCTCCAGGGTTTTTTTTTTATTCAAGAGAAAAGCTCAATAAAAGCTACTATTTTATAGGTGGGATGTTTCCCAGTTTTATAACTGTAGCAAAGCATAGATGCCTGAATAATTAACTCAGCAGTAGCAGGCTGTCTGACACCTACAAGCTCTGTTTCTCCCTCAGATCCCAGGCCCTCAACATAAACCCTACAGCATTTCTTGGGAATGGTCCAGAACACACATTAAAGAGAGCAGTTTGGATGAGCCAAAACAAAGGACTCCATTCACCTTGGGCCACAGTGAAGCAAATGCAAGAACAAGGAAGATAAGCGGTTCAATAAAATCCCCAAACCTTAAACCCCCTTAAAATTCATTTTCATTTAGATTAAACTTTCCTTTCCAACAGATGGATCCTTCCACTGTGCAGTCAAATATGTCAGAGCAGGCAGCCCCCAAAGGCAATGCTGTAGGGTAAGGAATCCTTAGGGAGTCCAGCAAGTTAACTGGCCAACACACTCCTAAGTACTTTATAATTTGATAATGAATTAACACTGTTCATATGGCAACACATACAAATCTGTCAATATTCTATCAGGACACCAGGTTTTACAACACTTAGAATGGTGCCATAAAAATGTAATCTGGGCTAACCTTTAGCACTGCAGTCAACAATCCTAGAGATAATCCTCTTGTGGCCTCATTTTAAAATTTCACTTATTTTTTCACAAAATTATTGGTCAAGAGAAATAAAAGTTATCTAATTATTTGAGATAATTTTTTGAAAGCCTGAAATTAGTTTTATTTTAGTGAGTTCCTTTTTCCTGCATAGCCAAATGGTTCTGTATGATATTTTTGTAAGGTTACCTGAAAGAGACCTTTTTTTTTTTTTTTTTGCCTATTAGTTTAGTTTTGCTTTTTTAAAGGTTAGTCATCTTTGGATAACCAACAATAGGCCCTACAGACCTACAAAGGCTGTCTCACTCTCTGCCATTCTTTAGGTCCCTGGAAGGGTGGAGTGGGTTTACTAACTTACATAGCACTCCTGTCTCTGTGACATGCACAGTGTCTCAGCATGCAGTGTCTTCTCTTCAAAGCACATGGACACAACTGATCAATCCACTGATCATGACAAACTGAATTGGGTGGCTATTAAGGAGACAAAAGATTCACTGTCCTTCAAGAGCTTCTGTCTGGTATGTAGAGATGAGAATCTTGAATCTGACTAAATATAAGCCTCAAAACAAATTTAAAAACCTGCACTGAAGAGTTTCATTGCATAAGGCTTGTTTCCACTAACTTGACAGATTGGCCCAGAGCACGTGCATATTTGAACATTTATATTTGTATTACTACCTTGTACCTCTGTCTCTTTCAAAGATACCATACTATAAACCAGTGTTTTTAGATGAGCTTTCCATTTCTCACATGCCTTTGGGAGAAATAAACAAGAGATCTAGACAAACAACCAACTTTGCCTTAATGGGGGAAAAATGGGTTTCACCAGGATTCCCAAGAACTTAAGAAATAACCCTTTACTGTTTAGACATTTCAAAGAGTCCTCTCTGAGGAGTTTCAATCCCATTTGTATTAGCTTATAACCACCACAGGCACAATTGTCAAGCTCTATTCATTCCTCGACAAATCACCTACAGAATGAACCCACAAATATTTATGAAGCACCTAATATTACTCATTGTTGTGCAGGACAGCTATGCAGGTGTTAAGATTTAGAATCTAAGGCAGGAGTTGAGGACTACCTTAAAAGGTAATTAAGAGCACAACACAGAAAGGAATTCTATAGATAGCAAAACACTTATAGGAGTTTGGAGGAGGAGCAGATTACTCTGGGCAGGGTTCAGGGGTCAGGTTTCAGAAACAGATAAGATTTGACCGGAGGAGGGGTGGTGGGCTGGGAGAGGAGGAAAACTTGGGATAGAGAGAAGACAAAAGGCTTTCCAGGAGATGCTCAGTGCAGAGGTATGGAGGCAGGCAGGAGAGCAGAAAACCAGCATTCAAGGAACAGTGAGCAATGCAGTGTGGCTGATGTTGAGATAGCTGGGGCAGGGGTAAGGTGCAAAGGGCACGTATTGTCAGACCACAAAGGGCCATTAATACCGTGCTAGGGAGCACTCTGTCCTCAAAGGTTTCTGGGCAGTGAGATAAGAGAAAACTAATCCTTTATACACTGTTATTTTATTTCATAATAACCCTATAAAGTGGGTATCATCACAATTTTAAAGATTAAAAAAATTTAAATTCTGAGAGGTAAAGAAAATTGTTCCAGGTGGCTCTGTTTGTATGACAAAAAAGAGACATGAACACAGGTCTAATTCCATTGTCCCATGGCAACATACTGAGAAGTTACCTCAGTGCAAGGAGGGGAGCAAAATAAATTGTACCTAATGCTCTCCACTGCCCAGGGACACAGACAGGGCGCCTAACATTACCTGCCTGCGCTCTGCCTCAGAAGCCTGCTGCTTTGGCCAGAACACTCGGAACACCCCTACGTATGCCTCCTCCCCATTGCTTTACCTGGACAGATTTCTCTTCTCTCATCAAGTGATCTACACTGAAAGGTCTGGCTCAAGCCTTACTTCTTCTGAAGCCTACCATGATCACCACAGACGAGAGTGTCAATCTGCCTCCCCTTTCAACTCCTCCCGTCTCCAGGCCACTGTTAGATTAACTGAAAGGCCAAGCCCCACACAAATGAGCAGGCATGGGGAAGATTCACCTGGGGATGGTGCAGTGGATAAGAGACGGAAGAAAGCAAGACCAAGGAGAGGTACAAGTCCTCATTGTCAGCGAGCACTAAAGCTGCAGTCCAAGTCCACTCTATCCTAAAGCAGGAGTCTATGAGCAAAGGCACAAATTCTAGGCATGAAGAATGAGTTTGGACAGGCTATCAACATGTGAAGAACAGAGGTACCTGATCGGCCTCAGAGATGGCTGGAGTGAAAAGCATCAGAAGTAAGTGAAAATGATCCATAGAAACAGCATCACAAACATGCACATCAAAGCTTATAAGTAGGTGGCCACCTTGACAGTCCTGACAGTGATCAAAAACCTCCAGAAAAGGCAATTTAGGGATCAAGGTTTAGCCATCAAAAAGACAAGCACCACCAGCTTAGCCCAGAGGTGGTGGAACTTCTGCCTTTGCAGAACCCTTGAAAATCTTCCTGGGATGGTATACCCTAATTCAGGGTTTCCATTTCTCAAGCAACATCATGACTTATAAGGAAAGACTTATGGTCCCAAAATCACTTAAAAAAAAAAAAAAAAAAAAAAGCATTGTATATTTTTTGAGCTCAGAGGGAGAAATGTTAGGGTTCATCCTTGTCAGTCTCTAAATTCTGCTTCCAGTTCAGGATTAAATGACTGTAAACCAAGGGAGCATCACAAATAAAATTGCCATTTTAGAGGAAAATCTTCAAATTGGTCTCCAATTATCTCTCATAACAATTAAGTGCGTATAAAAACCGGCTTCAATGAGGCCAGTCAAAGCAATTCCTCAAGAATTACTATCCTTTACCGTTAGAGAGTTGGCTGTTTTTTTCCCTTCTCTTTAAAAAAAAAAAGAGCTATTCCTTTTCTGTTCTTTGCCTTTTAATTGTGTTCTTGCCTGAATTCACTGATATCAGTCAGTTTTGAGGCCTCAGAAAAGTATCATTTTATAGAAAGAGGAGTTAACTAAAAACTGCAATAGATCCCCAAAGAGTCCATAACATAAGAAACATTTAAACACCTGACAGTCCCTTCAGGGCAGCGGGGATTACTCTGAGAAGGATAATATCTCTCATAGTGACAGACATAAGCAGCACAATTTTTTTATATAAAACTTTTTATTCTGATTATAACAATAGTACATATTTATTACAAAAATTTCGGAAAATATAAATGCTGCCAGAGCCGCTGACTTCAGCTTCTAAGAAGGGTAATAAGAGGATTAGGGAGAACAATGGACAACTACTACTATTTTTTTAGGTCATCCTATCAACTATGGCCCTATTCCAGGCATTCTCAGACTACCAATGAGGAAGGAAATGTGCTATACGGGGACCATCCTGTAATTACTGATCGCCCCTGTGCTAAGGAGTGGCAGATCCCCCTACAGAGTGTGAGTTTATGTAATCTGTTCAGCCCAGACACAATGGCCCAGGGGACAGCCTGGTCACTGCAGGAGAGAGGCAGAATTTCTTTCCCCCCAGCTAGCCAATCAGTGCCTGGAAAATGGTTCAATCACTGTGCATTGTTCAAGTACTGGAAAGAAATGCCTCCTCAGAGGGCTGCTCTCAGAACTAGTTACACTCTTATCAGTTATTAAGATAGGCAGCCTTGTAGAGGGAATGTGGGCACAGGATAGGGCCCAACAAAACTCACCTCTCAGGCTCTGGGAAAAGGATATAGAAGTACCCATGGTGGGAGAAGAAAAAAGGGGCAGATGAGGAGGAATTACGTTTTCTCCCTGGGCTGTCTCAGCTACTTGAATGGTATCAAGAACTTTTCTATGATGATTCTCAAAGCAACAATTCCAAGTTTTCAGTGCCTACCAAACAGTTCCATGTGTGGAAGGTCCAACTACACTTCACACTTGGCATGTGCCCCCACCCCAGTGCACTGTCACTCTTGGATTGCTCTTTGGATTGCTTTGTCTCACTTCTGGTGATGGTCCAGCACCTTCTCTGTCACCCAGGGTCAAAATCTGGGTCCCATTCTCCACTTCTCTTCTCATCCCCCAAATCCAGTCAGCCACTCTGCCCCGGTATTTCTTCCTCTGCCCTCCCCCTTTTATTTGTGCTAGTACTCCCCAAATCCACACCTCAGTACAGATGCTACTGTAAAATAGTAGCATCTCTAATCCCTCACCTCTAATCCAACCTTCACTTGTATTGCTGGTGATCCTTCTACAACACTGTCCTGATCATGGCAATTCTTCAGTCCCTCCCCTAAAAGCAGCACTTACTTAGCACTCACATTACCGAGTGCCCCAAATCCAAACCTTCTATCAGACCTCCACCTCCCACCTCATCTCCTTTTGAAACCCTGGACATAATCTGCACCCTCACCAGGACACAGTACTCACCAACCTCTCACACACTAGCAGGGCTTCTAGCCCTATACCTTTACTCATGCTGTTCCTAGGGCAGTAATGCTCTTCTCTCTTTGTCCCTTGTATTGAAATCTTACTCCTACCTCAAGTGCCAATTCCTCTAGAAATCTCTTTATTTTTCTCAATCTTCCTCTGAGTTTCCAAAACACTTCTGTTTGTACTTTTATTACAGCACTTCATTTTGCCTCATTATAATCGTTTGTTACCCCTCCTATACTATAATCTCTTGAGAGCAAGAATCAGCTGTCATTTAGTTTTGAAACTCTTATATCAATGTTTCTCAAAATGCAGTCACTGATCACATTTATCAGAATTACCAAGGACTCCACAGATTTCTACATACCCACACCTATGAAATCTAGTTCAGGGAATCTGCATCTTAACAAGCTGCCTGGGTCATTCTTGGGCTTATGAAGTTTAAGAACCACTGTCCTACCTTATCCAGGACTTAAATACGGCTGGTAATAGGTGCTCAACAAAGGTGCGCAGGTCTAACAACATACCTGGTGGCCACAGTTGGCTCGCATTTGTTCTTTTCATAGAATCATTGAATGTCAAGGTCAAAGGGCTTTATAGTTGGTATAACTGCATTGTTTTTTGAATAATTAAAAGATAGAAAAAGACAGGAAAGACTAGAAAAAAAATGTTTTCAAGTGAACTCTAAAACAGAAAGACAATGAATAGACTAAGTAGGATAAGGAGGGAAAAGGATGTGAAGATACTTTTCTGGGCCAGAGGTGGTTAGAAACACAGCCCAGTAATTGACACTGCTTGGTCAGCTGCCGCAACTGCTATGCTTAGCAACATGTCTCCAATAATTAATTGGAGAGATGGGAGAACAAGGGATAAAGCAGAAAAACAAGAAAGGTAAAATAAACAAGAAGATAAGTTTTGATTATGATCAAGAAATAAGCACCTTAAGAACAGATATAAGGAAAAAGACAAAGATAATAATGTTGACATTAGTAACAACAAACACAGACCTGACACTTCAGATGTGCCCGGGACTTTTCTACACAATATCTCTACCAATTAAGGAACTTGCAAGTAGGCAGTCTAATCCCCAAATAAGGGTTACAGATGAGGAAACTAAGGTCTGGACAGGCTAACTGGCTTGCTCAAGGACACACAGCTAGGTGGTGCCAGAATCAGAATGGGGACCCACCCGGGTCTATCTGGCTCCATAGCCAGTGCTCTAGCCACTAATCCAAAGCTGTTGCAAAATATAAGCTGGCGAATGATTTTTAAAAATTACATGGGTGCAAATGAGGGAATGAGAAAGAGAGGAGTGGGTACCAAAACAGAAGAAGAAAAAAAACTGAGGTGAAAAACCTGACAGATGAATAAAAAGAAAGGGAATAAACAAAACCGTTCAAGATTAACATGTTTTAACATTCTATTTCTACATGTGATGCTATGTGCCTGGGCACAAAATGGAAGCAACTAGGTTAGGAAGGATTTTTGAAAACTGTATTTCAATGCTTATTCTTGGATTGCCCTCACTGCCCATGGTGTAATTACTACAGAGAGATTGGGAGGTGACTAGGTACAACCACAAACCATGTTACATTATAAAATACAGGCATCAATTTCCTCTAGCCTTCACCTCAGAAACTGGACAACTCTTAAATACAAATCATAGCACTGTAGCTCTATTTAAAACCAAATGTTCTCTCACAAGAGGTTAGTGAGAATAAGCTAATGAAACTACAGAGTTTCCTTTTGAAGGACCCCCTGCCATATAAAACTGTAAAATCTTTAGTGATAAAGTTTTATTGTATAATGAGGAAGTTCTGAGAAAATCAAGAGAAAAAAGCCAAAGCAGCATATGAAACTCTAGGCTATCTGCCAGATTCATTACCTGTTGTTTCCTTTAAAAAAATAAAAAAATTAATAAATTAGCAGTGATTTACCAAACAATATAAAAGACAAAAGAAGACAATAATATTTCAAAGGTTTTTTTTCTCAATTTAGCATTTCCTCCTTTTCATCACCATATCCATCATCATTACTTATGTACTTTCCCATTAAACAGAGAAAAACAAAAATACAAAGCACTGCTATTCTGATAACACACGGCCTTGACCAAGCATTCCACAGCTGGGTCCCTAAGGGAGTCAGGCAGCCCTGAATCCGCCCCCTCCCTGCACCACCCCAATGACCACAAATGAAAATGACCCACCGTCTTTGGGAGCCTTGAGCCTTTCGACCCCTAGAGCTAAAGGTGTAATGAGAGGCCCTGCAGTCCCTGGAGTCAGGAACATTCCTGAGGGAACACAGCTTTCTTACACAATATGTTGCCAATACATCTCCAAAAAGGTTCAAAGCACTTACAAAATTAATCTCATTTAGAGAAAAGGAAACATCCTGACTCCAACTGTATAACTAGGATCTGACAGCTTCCTCATTAAATGCTGATATTGTTCTGATGTTTGCCCTCCATGATAACATGAAGGAGCACAAGGATCAAGTAGAAACTGGGTTATAGAATTAAGATTTTGAATAAAACATTTTCACCTCTCTATAATTCTTTTGGTCACTAAGGCTCACTGACATCTAATGACTTGCTATAACCACAGAGTCTCATAGATAGCTCCGCTTCTTTTAAGAACCTATAGACCAAACAAGCCAACATTTAAAGAATTTAATGAATACTCCTTTTCTCTCTATTGTTCCCTAAATAAAAGCAAGGCCTTTGCCTCAATAAACTCATCATCTTTCAGACCTGTAATCCATTCCAAATCCCAATCTCCATGTTGAACTGAGTTAAACATTAAAAACAAAACAAAACAAAACCCCAAAAAACTTTTCTTCTATGAATGAGCTTTCCAACATGCTTAATCTCCTCCAGGACATCTGCTTTCTGATGAAACCCAGGAGCCTCCAACTCTTGAGTAGAACATTCACTGTGTGGTCTTAAAAGAGGCATATGCACGGATTCCTCTTGCAATATGCACTCCAAATTTGGATAAAACTTTCTTGGAGCTATTTGACATAGTGTTCTAAAAAATGATCCAAGAGATGACACATTTTAAAGCTCTATACCTCATTTACTGAAACATGTCCAAGTATAAAATTCATAGAAGAAAACAAAAATAGCATCATTTTTTTCCAAAGATTTGAGAATGACATTTAGAGTTGTCCTAATAATATAACTAGCCTTTGCTGCCATCTAGAGGTAAAAACTATGTAGTGACATCAAGAGTTATCAAGAAAAGCAAAATCAACTTGCAGCCATCAATGGTGTAGAAACAATGGGAGCCCAATAACTTTCAGGCAGCTGACCCTACCAATGACCACCATTCCAAGCCATACTGTCTTCACCAACACATATCAGTATAGCTTATAAGAAAAAAGCCCCATCAATATTGTGTTCCATATCAATTAGTTTACTGGACAGATTTCAGTTCTGAATAACCTGTGGTACTCATACCACATTCCTAGACAATCTGAGTCAGTAGATTCTGAGATGGGATCTGGGCATCGCAGTGTTTTAAAAGCCCCACAGGTGGTTCTGATGAGCATCTAGGACCACTGGGCCATGAAACCCTGGCCTTCCACAGTGTTGAACCTCCCACACCCAGGCAGGTCAGAGTTCTGGGTTAGAAAGACCTTAAAGCTTACATCTAAATGAGCTTCAACTATGGTAGTGTTTATCAAAGTATGTCAGGCTGACCACCTGTATCAGATAAACCACCCTGAGGGTTTATTAAAAATGTGAATTCCTGGGTGCATTCATAGACAAATGAATTACAGTTTCTAGAGGTAAGGCCCAGGAATCTACAATTTAAGTAGGATCCCATCATAGGTTTTTGTACACTAAATAGGACAACCAGTCTAAAGCCTGACAAAGTTAAAGGACATCACTGAAACCTATCTTGTAAAGGCTATTATTAATGCTGTGGTTACGAGATCAGCTGACTTGAATTATGATTTCAAGTGCAGCTGCTACTTATTCATGGTTTGCACAATACGCAGATGTTCATAGAAATGTCCTGATCTGTGAAGTATTTCCTTCCTTTTTTATGCCTTAATGTAACTTAGTGTTGCTTTTTTAAATTGTATACTTATTTTAGAAAATGTGGAGAATATAGAAGATATAAGAAAAATAAAAAGCACTATTACTCCATTACCCAGAGTTAAACACTGATAGCACTGGTATATTTTCTCCTAGTATTTTCTCTTCAAATATACATAAAGTATGTATATAGTTTTAAATCCTGCTTTTAACATTTCTGAATAAATACTTTCCCATATCTTGAAAAGCATAATTGTTTAAAGACAGCATGATATTTTCATGTGATTATAGTGTAATTCATTTACTCTATCCTGACTGTTAGAGCCTTAAACTGTGTCCAGTTTTCATTGTTATAAATAATGCTAAAACAAAGAGCCTTGCCTACATCTCTGATTATTTCCTGGCAGGAGAATAATATCAGAGTATCAGTATCTCATTTGCTATGTTTAGGATTAAGTATAAAAAAAAAATATCAGGGCTTCCCTGGTGGCACAGTGGTTGAGAGTCCGCCTGCCGATGCAGGGGACGCGGGTTCGTGCCCCTGTCCGGGAAGATCCCACATGCCGCGGAGCGGCTGGACCCGTGAGCCATGGCTGCTGAGCCTGTGCGGGAGAGGCCACAACAGTGAGAGGCCCGCGTACCACAAAAAAAAGTCAGTAAGAACACTAAAGCCTAAAACACTCCTAGTGCCTAGGCATAGAGAAGACTGTACCAAAAGAAAGCATATTCCCCATATAGTCTATCCTTTATTGAAGGACTCACATTTTTTAGCCAATTCTGTGTAGTGTTTATTTGAAAATCTAAATATGATTGCTATAATAGTTAGGGGGCATTTAAAATAAGTGAATGTTTACATAAAGAGACCAAGGGGCTTTACTGTACTTTATCAGTACAAAAAAAATGTGGAAACAAATTTCTATAGAATGAAAAACAATATAAGAAGGGTTTCCACAAGAACAGTATTAGAATCTATGATGAAAACTACACTGCATTTTTAAAAGATTTCTATTTTTGAGCTCACAGCAAGGAAAGGACGATCCAGCAAAAGAGGGGGAAATCATCATCATCACCATCATCATCATCATCATCATCATCATCATCATCATCATCATTGTGGATTATAATGAGAATTACAGTTAGCTGAGACCTTTTCCCATCTCTTTACCAACAAGTATTCTTACCCAAGAATATTTTTCCTAAATAAATGAAAATAAGAGTATATTTCTAAGCAAATATGAAGTAAATCAAGTCTTTACTCTTTCACACTCTACAGCCCACTTTCCCAGTCCAGATCACTCAACCTATCTGTGATTCCTTTCTCAACCCTCATAGGCTAACTGTGGACAAATATTAATACAATTCTACCTCCATAATGTGCCTCCCCCCAACCTAAGTCCTTACTATCCCCCTACTACACACACATTGTCTATAGAATCAGGTACAATTTTCCCTATCTAGCCCCAGTCTACATTCCCATTCTGCTTCTCAAATACAACCTAATTTGAAGTCATTCCATTTCTCAACTGTATCCAACTTCCTACCCCAGGGACACTGCCAAAAGTATTCCTTTACTCTGGAATGCTCTCCCATTCCTGCTGTTAAAAATCCTAAAAGTCTTTGGAGGCCCAAGACAAATGTTACTTTCTCAGCAAAGCTCTCTTAGATCCCTCAGTTGAAATTAACCTTTCTCTGGCAATCTCATTACCCTTTGAGATGAATTTGGGACACTTTTCTTGTTTATCTCCCACTACGCTATGATTGCCAAAAAGCAAGAAACATGACCTATTTATCTTTGTATCTAACATTATCTACACTAGAAGGCCTTGCACACAGCACACACTTAACTCATGTTGGCAGAATTGTTTAACTGAATTTTCTTTCTTCAACCTGACAGTCTGATGTGTCCCTAGAACCTAGTGTTTTCAAAGAAGCCAAAATCTCCAAGCTGACTCTATGTCCCGAACATGTCTGTTTCTCCACCAACTGTACCATTAACCACCTTCTGTTTTTCTGTTTAATTCAAGATCAAGGAGGTATGCAAGCAGAGAATCCCAACACGGATCCCTAAACCAAAATCTACAGGCATTGCTAAGCTTTCCCCTAAAGTTCTCCCAGGGCCTATGGATAAGACTGGCTGTGGGAAGCTACACATCATAAGGACTGTCACCTCTAATACCTTCCTCCACATGGGAGGGAAAAGGTAAGTCATGCAAATGTACTGCCTGGATACATTCACCTACAGAAATATCTGGAAAGCCGGTGTTACTAGTATGGAAGGACAAAGATGAAGGGCCGTCTCTCCGGGAAATGGTGAAACAGCAAACAGACAGACGGTTGGTTCATTCACAGGTTGCTGGACCTGGTGAATATCATCCTGAAAGAGCAGGACATCTGCAATTACTTTAACTATATATGTATATGCATATACACACAATCACAGGCCCAGACACACACCCCAAATCCTCCCAACTCATCATCCTACTTGTAATCCAACCCAAAGTTGGACTATCATTAGCCAGGAATAGGACTGAATTCATTAGAACAGTTCAAAAGTTTTCTGGTGAACCCAGAAGTAATTCATTCCACAGAACTTTGCCAAGAAGATGTGGTATCAAGGATTCCTAATCTGCTTCAAGAAAGTCAGATTATTTCCATCAAAATGGCAGGACAATTAAAATCATACTTTAAGTTCTAAAAATATGACTTCTTTATGACCAGGAGGAAAAAAACAAGTGGTACTTCTTAGTTACAAGGAAGAAAGGAACAACAAAAATGAGTAACAGCCGAACACGTCCTTTGTGTGGCCTACCTGATAAATGCTGGTGTAGTGTGCACACTTGGCTGCTGGCACGTAGTCTTCTGTCCCACTTTCCCTAGTAAGTTGCCCCTCCTGTATATACAGGCCATGGAATCTCATTGCTAGGCTTGTAAAGCAAACCATTTTAGATTGGTATCATTGCTGTCTATAGTAATCAGGACATCTGAGAGTCAAAGGTCACTAATACTAAGATCTTTTAGGGAGATATGAATCACGGTCTTGGATGTTTAAAAAAAAAAGACAATTTATCATCTCAATGGACATTCTTTAATCACATCTGAATCAACACTATTGAAAACTCAGTTGGTTCAAAAAAAAGCTTGGGATCAGGAGACTCAAATTCCAATTCCAGTTTTTCACTCATTTGACACTGAGCTTGGTGTTCATTAGTCTAAGCCTTGAGTTTCTAGTATGTAAAACAGAAAAGCTGAATAATTCTTCAGGTCCCTCCCAGTTCTCATCATCCATGAGTACGTCAACTACGAAAACTGAATTCAACCAGTCATCTACAAGGCGGGGCTCAGTTCCCTGGCAGTAAACTAAAGTAGTTCTTTTCTTCACACTAAAAACTCACTGAATCAAGGGAAACATGTATCTGTAATTTAGTGTGGATAGAGTAACACAATGATATTTTAAGACAAATAAGGCATTTTTGACATGGGAGACAGTTGTATCTCATAAAACTTCAGTCAGAAAAAATAGATACATTCTACGAAGAGCACGACCCAAGGTTTTCTGTGATTCGGCACTAAGAACCGGATGCATGATCCTGGAGGAAATCCTTCTGGTTAAGGACAGTGCTTTAGCTGGCTGTCCTGGGATGAAGTCAGCAGAGCAGGAGCAAAGGAACTGCCATTCTTCGCATTCATCCAGCCAAGCCCAATTCAATGCATTGATGTCACTATACAAATGTCCCTGGGACCCACTTCAATTTCAAGGAGGAGGAGAAGGAGCTGGTAGCCTGGGGAGCATTGAGCTATACAAGCCAAAGAGAGGGATGATCAGGAAATGGCACAGGGAGAAGGTGAGGAGGTTGGGTGAATTAAAAACCCGAAGTGGAAAAGTCTAAGTTAAATGAAAGCAGTAGGAGAATGGAAGGAGTGGACTACAAAAAAAGATGATGACCCTCTGACAAGAAAATGATACAAGAGAGACAGTTCAGAAGGAAGTGCAGGGCAGTAACGGGTGGATGGTGCAGTGGGAAAATGTGTAGGGGGCTTAGGGCTATGCCTGACATTAACAGGTAATATTCAGCGAACAGAGAAATGAGTGAATGAGGGAGAGAAGGGCCATTCAGTCAAGACAAAAGTGAGAAAAGGTGCTAAGAGATCGCAATGGTATATGATAGGGTCAGGAAAAGCAGATATGCTGCACTGATAATTATGCTAATGCAAAGGAAAAACACTGAACCTCCTAGGGTGGAACCCAAATAGACTGAAGAAAACCATGAAACAAAGCAGGAAAAACAAGCACAAACAGTACTAGAAAGACTCAATACCCTGGGAATGTTTTACCTTGAAGATGAACACAAAATATATTTTACGTTAGAGGTTTCAAAATTGTTTTCTGCTATGTTAAGAGACTCCCTAAAGTACATTTTCATGCCAAGCTGGCATAAGTTCAAGAGCAAGCAAGATAAGAAAGACAAGATATTGTACAAATAACTAAAAAAAGGATAGGAAAATAGCTACACTTCTATGGAGAGCAGCAGAAACCTATCTTTAAATGGTAACACAGTTCTAATCCCATTGAGACAAAAGTGTTTAAAATAACACAATCTATCCTAACAAAAACTATGCTTATTTTAAAGCAATATGTAATGCAATGAAAATGCATAAACAACTTAGACCTGGGATAAGTTCAACAAAATGGTGTTTGACCTATAACACAACCAAAATATAAAGCATTCTGCCTCCTGAACATAATCCGGTTTCTGCAGAAATGTGATTCCTCCAAAGATAAAAATAAAAGAAGCTATCCTAATAATTCTATAGTGATTTTATTAAGTTAAATTTTTAAAAGGAAGCAGATAAAAATCCAAGTGAGCAAAAACACATTCAAATTGTAACAAAAATTTTAATTTTTGTATGATTTTGTATGCTGGAGTCTTTCCTCAGCTGTTCATTTATTTAGCTTCAATGATTTCTGAACTAATCTCCTTGCAACTTTTTAGAATAAAGTATCTGATTGTAACAGGAAAGTGACTGATCTCAGACATAACTGATAATTCTGGACTGAGTAATGGAGTAACTGATGTAATGGAGTAATTCTCTCTGGGATGTGTTTCAAATTCCTGCTTTTGAGGACATGTGACATAACTCTTGGGGTCTGACACTGAGTCTGGGGCAGGAGTCTATAAATGTAAAGACCCCACAGGCCAAATTCAGCCCACTGTCTTTTTGTATGTCCTGCAAGTTAAGAATAGTTTTTACGTCTTTAAACAGAAAAAAAAAAATCAAAAGAAGAATATTTTGTGAGATGTGAAAATTACATGAAATTCAAATACCATTGTCTATAGATAAAGTTCTATTGGAACACAGCCACATTCATTTGTTTACATATTTATTATCTGATCATTTCTTATGCTACAATAGCAGAGTTGGGTAGCTGTGACATTGGCCAACAAAGCCTAAAATATTTACTACCTGGCCTTTTACAAAAAAAGTATCCTGACCTCTGGTCTAGTGTGAACTAGACTAACAAGGAGCTCAAGAGCTTAAGAGCTTAATCAACTAATTTTTTTTTTTTTTGCGGTCCATGGGCCTCTCACTACCGCGGCCTCTCCCGCTGCGGAGCACAGGCTCCAGACGCGCAGGCCCAGCGGCCGTGGCTCACAGGCCCAGCCGCTCCGCGGCATGTGGGATCCTCCCGGACCGGGGCATGAACCCGTGTCCCCTGCATCGGCAGGCAGACTCTCAACCACTGCGCCACCAGGGAAGCCCCTTAATCAACTAATTTTTAAAAGCAATGCTAGCAATTTAAGAATGCAATTAAGAATTCTATGAAAGTTGATGAAAATGGGGAAACTATATTTCAAGCTGTTTGTGAGATATTTAGTAAAATGTATACTTCTATGAAAGCCCTAAAGTGTTCAACTAAAGAACATCAGATGAGTAAGGATTTGTGCCACAAAATAATGTAATGTGTTAATGTTGAATCTGAGGGGGAAATGGAACTATTTCTAGGCCTTCCAAATTCCTGGTATTTTCTAAGACAGCAGAGCTACTGTACATGCTATTTAGAGAAAGATGTATAAATTTGTACCTTTAAACGTTCATAATTGTTGTCAAGAACCACTTGTTTAATCATTTGCAAGAATTATAGAAATTGTATACAGACTTTGTTACACAGTCTTCAAGTACAGAACAAAAATGTTGCACCTATCCCTCTCCTCTTTCCTTCTTCTCACCTTTTAAAATTTATCCTACCCGTTTTTGCCCTTAAGCATCTGTCTTAAAAGAATATCATTTGCATTTTGATGAACCACATCAATGTATAAAGCCCATAAACAGATTATGTTTTTCCCTCTAACTCCATTACAATGTTTAAAAGAGAGCCAAGCATGAGAGTTCAATAAATGATTTTGAAAACAACATGCTCTGAAGTTGATCCTCTGTTGTATGTTATCAACAACTACTGTAAATATTCCAAGTCTGAATTTTATATGTAGAGGCAATGCTTTACAACATCTACTACTCATGGCTGCCTATAGATGTGAGAAAAGGAAACTCTGGTGTGAAAAAAGGAAAAAAAAACCCCAAAACTTAAGTTATTCAGGTTTAAAAAATCCAAGGTGTTCCCCAACTTCACCGTTTCCAGAAGGAATTCAGCATAAAGTGATGTGATTTTTAAGGATAAAATGATATTACAACAAAAATATTTACAATGCTTACATCAGCAATCTCAAACAAAATGAACAATCACACTGATCCTAGGTGACAAAAGCTGTCACCAGTAGGAATTATCAGCTCATTTACAAAGCAAAAGACTGCTGTTCTTTCAAATATATAATTTCAAAACTAAACCCAAATATGGTTAGAATAAAATGATAGTAAACACAGTTATAAAACACAGATTTCTAATGTATTTTTAGAAAAAGAAAAGCAACATCTGCCAAGTCCGTCAAAAGCCTAAGCAGGATTTTGACAACTCTTCCAGTGGACCAAGCTTCTTTAGACGCAGAAGTCCTATGTTAAAGTCTCCAAGATGTGGCTGTGAAATATTAACAATTAATTACTTAATGAACAAATCTTTAATGAGTGCCTTCTAAGTACCCAGATACTACTATAGGCCCAAAGGATACAGCAAAGAACAAGATAAACAAATCTCTGCTCATATGGTGCTTACATATTAGTGTGGGGAGACTGTAATAATTTAATAAGGAAAATAATAGTTGGTGATAAGTGCTCTGATGAGAAATACTGCAACATGATAATGTAAGTAGATAGCTACTCTACACTTGCTGAACAGGAACTTAGGTGTGTTTGAACTTAGGTCTTAATGTCAAGAAAAGGCCAACCATTCAAAATTCAGAAGGACAGTCCAGAAAGGAAAAGGAACAGCTATTACAAAGGGCTAAGACAGAATGAGCTTGGCCTGTTGAGGCACCCAATGAAGGCTGGTGTGGCTGGGACAGCATAAACTAGAGGGGAGTCAGTAAGTTCCAGCAGATACCAACCATGGTAAGCAATCTAGGTTTTATTCTGTGTGTTGGAGGGAAGCCAGTGACAGGTTTAAGCAGGAATGTGATCTGATCGATCAATTTGTCTGCTGACTGAAGCACAGAGGGACAAGATGGAAATTGGGAGCCCTGTTAGAAGTTTACCGCAGAGGTTTAGGCAAGAGGATGGCAGCATGTGCTCTGATGGCGTAAACAAAAAAAAACAAACAAGCGAAAATAAAAAAGGAAAAAAGATTCAGGATATGTTTTGGTTGCAGAGACAAAACTTGATAGATCAGATGTAAAGGGTGAAGGAACTAAATAAATGAATAAATCAGAACATGCCTAGGCCTTTGTGAAATTGGGCAGTTGGTGATTTAATTTACTGAGATAGGGAAGTCTGGAGAAAAAGCAGATTTGGGGAAAAATTCAGGAGTTGGGCCTCATTTACATTTGACATTCTCATCAAATAAGTATAGACATCAAGAAGACAGCCAGGTATGTGAGCCTTGAGCTCTAGGACCAAGTATGCGTTCCTGGGAAGAGATTGTTCTCAAAGTCCAATGGTACAACCTGCTTATTTGTATCTCAGAGTAATCAGTGTTCTTTAGAAGAGTACACTTTGGGAGACTAAGAGTTAATAGACAATTTGATAACAATGATGTATCTAAACAAAAGGTTTATAAAGTATGAGCCTCTTTAAACTGATAAAGGATTATTATTTTAGAGATGAGATGCTTATCATTGATAATTAGAATAATTAACTTTGAGAAATTTAAGTACACAGACTGGTTTCTGACTGCCTGTCTATGAATCTCAGCCTCTCTACTTACCAACTGAATAACACTGGGCAAATCACTAAACCACTTGGTGCCTCAATTTCCTCATCTAAAAAATGGAGATAACTGTACCTACATCATGGTATACTTATAAAGATTAAATGAACCAGTACATGTAAAGCAATCAAAAAAGTATCTGGCACAGAGTGACCACTTAACAAATGCAAATTCGTACTGTTACCTGCAATTTCCGGGCACTGCACACAGAAGTGTCTTCACACTTCAGTTTTCTAGTTAGATTCTTGGTAAGAGATGGCATCAAAGATTCAGAATAAGCTAGGGGAGCATACGAAAAACCCTCCTCAAAAGAAGTGGAGGCAAAGAGTTTTGCAGATTGCTAAAAACATCCTCTTTAAAAGTAAGCTATAGGGACTTCCCTGGTGGCACAGCGTTTAAGAATCCATCTGCCAATGCAGGGGACACGGGAAGATCCCACATGCCGCGGAGCAACTAAGCCCATGCGTCACAACTACTGAGCATGTGCTCTAGAGCCCGCAAGCCACAACTACTGAAGCCCACGCGCCTGGAGCCCGTGCTCCACAGCAAGAGAAGCCACCACAATGGGAAGCCTGCGCACAGCAATGAAGAGTAGCCCCTACTCACCGCAACTAGAGAAAGCCCATGTGCAGCAACGAAGACCCAACGCAGCCAAAAATTTATATATAAAAAAGTAAGCTATATATGTGCCGGTAATTCCTAAATTCGTTATCTCCAGCTCCAACCCTGGAGCTCCAGACTCTATACCCAGCTGCCTACTGGACACTTGACTTGGTAATTTAATAGGCATATTATTGGAATAAAAAGGGAAAACAATCGGTGTTCTCTTTAGTAAGTGAATGACCAACTGACCACTTCCAACAACAGAAACTCTCAGCTCTGCTCCATAAGTCACGAAAACCATGACGTGAATAAACATTCAGCTTCACACTGAGAAAGTGCCCAGTTTGGTCAACTACATGAAATCTCAGGCATTGCACCTGGTGCATTAGCACTAATGTTTTGCAATTATGATTCTACTGCATGTATTGTTTACTACCATACATGCAGTATTATATATTATTATCAAATAATTTCTTAAGGTAGGCAGGGAATAAGGAAATAAGTGAAATGAAGTGAAACGAAATATTAGATATCATTAGATGATTCCTAGGCTCTGTTGCCTGAGGCATACTGTGCTGTACACACCTCAGCAGAGGAAATTCTCAGTTGTCTTACCCTGGGCCATGACTCCAATCACCACCAATGATGATAGCAACAGGGTGACCAGACATCTCAAGTGGACTGCCCCAGCAAAATTCTAAGAGCATGGCCTTCCGCTCTCAAAAATGTCTAGACTGGATGAGAAATTATATATCTACCTGTGTATACTATCACCAAAAGTCCTGTAAAATGCATTCACTAATTCAGTTAATATCTACCAAACACCAACTAAGTGCCAGGTACCATGTTGGACTCCAGTACAATGCAGGATTCTAATACAGGCATACCTCGGAGATACTTAGGTTCGGTTCCAGACACAATAAAGTGAGTATCACAATAAAGCAAGTCATGAATTTTTTGGTTTCCCAGTGCATATAAAAGTTATGTTTTACTATACTGTAGTCTATTAATTGTGCAATAGCATTACATATAAAAAGAGTATATACCTTACTTAAAAAATAATTTATTGCTAAAAAATGCTAACCAATGCAGAGTCACGACAAACCTTTACTTGTTTAAAAAAAAATGCAGTATCTGTGAAACACAATAAAGTGAAGTGCAATAAAATAAGGAATGCCTGTAGAAAAACGACAGGTTTTGAAAAGCCATAAGATATATGCAAAAAGGGTCATATGTAGATCGAGAGCTTTAGTAAGGGTCTCTGAGTTACATACCTCATCTAAGACGTCATGAAAACCGCAAAAACATAGTTCAATTCCTTGACAATAGATAGAGAGCTGGATAAATATCATACACAGTGTGTGTCGGTGTTTGGGCATCTGTGTGTTTGTACAGTTTACTCTTAGAAAACGTGCACAAGAATTCATAACCACAGATGTTAAGCCTTTGTTGTAGATAGATATAGACTGCCGAATAAATGACTAAATGTTCCATCACCTCGCCACCATAAGCACTAACTGGAAACAGGTAATAAGGAAAGATGTTTACTTTTATAGGCAAGTAGCGTAACACACGACAGGAGTAATGGCATTACTACAACTATCTTTCCTTTCTCTGACTTAAGGCACTATTTCTCCTCTGACTTTCAAAACAATATATAATTCACATATTTTAGGCTGATCTTTCTCTATTAACATAGGTAGGATCAGAAAACCTGAATTGGTGCAGCTGTGATTTCTTCTGAATTAGAAACATTATTCAGATTATTTAAACAAATCACTGGTAAATAATCAAGCAGATCTCAAGGAAGCTTATACACTCACCTATCTTCAAAGCAGTTAACAAAGCAAAGGCCATTGATAAATTTAATGTTAGCAATTTTCAAACCTCAATCTTACAGCTAGAAGGAACCTAAGAAGTGGGGTGATCCTAGGGACTCCAACATATCTTGATGGGAATCCTGGCAACTTAGCTGAAAGAGGCTGTAGCACTTTATAATTCTAACTAGATTCAACGTTTAAAACTCTTGGTTGGTAAAACCCTTAAAAAGATGATCTCTAAGGATCCCTCACTTCACAGACTATGACACTGAGGACCAGAGAAGCCACACAGTAATAGTGGGAAAAGTGTGACTTTGAAAGTCAGGTACTCTTGACTAACCTCTTCCCAGATCTCCCCCTTGCTGTGTGTTCCTAAGAACAATTAACTTTTCTGCTTCTCATTTAAATATGAAGGTAATGCTTACCTTTTAGGCATGTTATGAAGATTAAATTAAAACGCTTACCCTTTAAGAATGTTATGAAGATTCAATGAATTCATATTTATGAAAACATCTGGCACACAGTAGATACTCAATACATGTTAATTTCTTTGTTTCCAAAGGGTGACTAACTTGAGAGACACATAGCTGGTGAGGGCAAGAAACAGGACTAGAACCAAGAATTAAGATCCCCTTCACCACTCCAAAAAATTCTGACTGTTTCTTAATTGGCGTTTATCCTTGAATCATACCATAAAATATAGTTTTTAACACCTCAGTTATGGGGGGCAGGGGCTATTAAAGGAAACGTGAAATACCACAGCCTGCAAAAAAAGGTATTTGTGCCTTCAAGCACAAGCATACATTTGCTAAAAACAAAGCCTCAAAAGAGTCAGAAGTTTAATCAATGAAGTATTATACTGGCAACCTTTTGAAAAATGCCATCTGCTCTGTTTGTATCTGAAGCCTGCCCTTCTGGAAACAATGCTGTAGTACAGCATTGAAACAATGTTCGTTGTTTTCAATGGCTATTTCTCAACTCACATTTCAATATTAATGATTGCAGCAAATATGTATCAACTGTCAATCATGTGCAGGGTCCTGTGGACTCTACAGACATGAATCAGGCTTTGGTTTTACCATAAAAAAATCTTAGAATCTAGTAAAGAAGAGAGGCAGACTCTGAAGAATGATTTAAAAAAACAATTGTATATTAAGCCATGAGACTTGAAAAGTTCAAGGCCAGCCTGTGGTGAGGAGTTATTTAACACTATCTACTCAAGGATAAAATATTCACTGCATTGGCAGTAGGTACACGTAGCATAATAAACATTGTCTGAACTGTGTTAACTGAATTCCACTCTCGTTTCTGACACCAACTAGCTATGTGAACTTGTCATGTTATTTGATATCTTTAGGTTTCATGTTCCTCATCTGTCAATTGGGTGAATCCAAGCGGATCTCCAAGTCTCCTTCAGGCTCTAAAAGTCCAAACGATATGATGATGATATGATGCTGCTGCCGCTAACGATAGCAAGAAAAACTAAAGCTTTTATTTACTGCTCACATATTATGTACCAAGCACTGTGCTAAAGTGCATCATTTGTATTATCTTCACGACAACCTTATGAAATTGGCATTATTACGCTTCTTTTACAGATGAGGAAAAGGAGGCTAAACAGTATTAAAAGGCTGGAGTCGCGATTTGAACAGAAGCAGTCTGAACGTAACCCAGGAGTTAACCCTTAACCGCTAAGCCCAAACTCCCTGTCTCCGCGAAAACTGTCTTATCTGTTAAGAAATAAAGACAAACAAAATACAGCTTGGAAAAGGGTCCTTCCTGACTAGAGGGCAGGTATGAGTTACTGTCACACTTGTCTGTTTCACGTGTTAGTATATCTCTTGCTTCACTTGCTCCGCGACGCTCGCGTGCACCACACGGCGGTGTGCACTACCGCGAGGCAGAGAGCGGCGACCGCCAGAGGCAGCGCCGGCCCGGGCTGAGGCGCACGGAAGGCTGTGGGGTGGGGGAGGACCCGCAGGAGCGCGGGCAGAGTCGGTACCTGGGCTGCTGGCTGCTCCTGCCGGCTGGGTCTTCCACCACTCGTCTCCAAGATCGTCTGCCATCTCCACGCGGGACTCGACGTGGCCCGACCACCAGGGAGGAGCGGGCGCTGACCGTGACTCGCGCTGCTTCTGAGGAGGGATGCCGGCGTCGCAGCACGCTCAGCCTCTCCTCAGACACTGTCGCCTCCGCCCCGCGGCGATGACGTCATAACCTCCGCCTCGCCTCCCCGGCAGCTGCGTCTAACTGTTCGCAGTTTCTACATCAGTGCGGATGGGCAGGATCAGTCTGGAGACTTAAAGTAAACCCCCACAAAAGCCGAAAGAAGGGAAGACACGTAAGCAGAAAGAGTACATCATTTTTTTAAGTGCGACCTTTAAAACATTTTGTTTAGGTTTTATTTTTGCCGAATAGATATTGTCGAAAGTGGGAGACCAAATGCTAAGACAGTTTTCCTCTGTTCGGTTTCAAAGGCCTTGAGTCGCGGGAGAAGACCATAGCACGTGGGTGTGTTTTCGTCTGTGTGTTAGTGTTTGGGCGTCGGTGTGTTTTTACAGTTTGCTCTATAAAAAATCGTGCACAAGTCATGACCATGAATTTTGGACCTTTCTTGTAGATGAGGGTACTGCTCTTTTTATACGATATGAGGAAAGTAACTGTTGACTGGTCCAGAAGTGCTTGCCAACGGACAGACCCGAGAAGTACGGAGAGTTTATAGTCGACTTCCCCGCACTCTCTTCGACCGCGCCCCCCCCCCCACCTGGTTTTGTGAAACAAGGGAAGAAGAAGGGAGCCCGTTGCTGCCCAAGTATAGGTAAGCGACCTACGGTGCTTGTCTCACTCCCTCAAGTGGCAGAGGTGGGCAGGGAAAACCCGCTGGGCGCCTAGGGCTGGGGCCAGCTGTAAACTAAGTGTGTGGACGATACTTTTCAGGAGAGTCATGAGGTGAAAATCATACGAAAATGCATTAAATACACGTGATGTGCCTGTCACTGTAATTGGAATACTGGTTTAAAGATGAGTAGGATACGATCCCGCCTTCCAGATTTCACCAACTCAAGTAGAGGAGCTACAACTTGTAAGGATGAAGGTCTAAACTAATGATGAGGATACATTCTCAGAAACAACCGGGACTCTTAATCTGATGAGGATAAGATTAGCCAAATGTGAAAATTATCCAAAACCCACCCAACTAATAGGTGGCTTATAAATGCATTACTGATAAGACTTTATCAGTATGTCCTAAACGCTCTAAAAGGGAAGATATTAGCTATATAAATATGCCAAATGTAAAATAATCTGTGATCATAGAAAGTAATGTGTCTTTCATGAGGAAATGTAGATGGCAGAAATTATGGTGGTTGACTGAAAAGTTAGATAAGAAATACCAATGAGGAGGAGGAAGTGCCATGACCAATAAGCATATGAAAAGATGTTCTGTCTCATTATTAATCCGAGAAATACAAAAAAGACTACAATGAGCTACTGTTTTTCATTCAGTAAATTGACAAAATTAAGAAGTCTGGCCGTACCAAATTCTGGAGAGTATGTGTGTCAGTAGGAACTCTTAAACGTTATTGCTGTGAGTGTAAATTGGTATAACCACTTAGAAAAGCAATACGGCAAAATCTTGAAAAGGTCAACATACACACCTTATGATCCAGCAATTTCCACTCCTAACTATATACATTTGGGAAACTGTTGCGTATGTGTACCAGGAAATGATAAAAGAATATTCACAGCAGCACTGTTAATAATAGCAAAAATTTGGAAACAACCCAAATGTTTTATATAGGAAAATGGATAACTAAATTACAATATAACCGCACAATTAAGCAGAGTAAATGAATGAACATACATAATAACATGGATATACTTTGGAAATATAATGGTTAATTTTAAAAAGCCAAGCAAAAAATAAAAAATAAAAAAGCCAAGTCTCAGATACCATTTTGTAAAGTTCAGATACAAAGAAAACTAAAAAAAATTCAGGCAAAAAAATTCATATGTGATTTTAAGGTAAGAGACTAGTAAGCACGAAATTCAGGATGGGGGAATTCCCTGGTGGTCCAGTGATTAGGTCTCCATGCTCTCACTGCGGAGGGCCCAGGTTCAACCCTGGTCGGGGAACTAGAGTCTCACAAGCCTCACAGTGTGGTGAGGCAAAAAAAAAAAAAAAAAAGGATATGGATTGGTGGGGGAGGGGAGTGGTCAGAGAGATGAGATTAGGAAGAACAAAGGTAAATGTAAATTATTGGCAAAGTTCTAATTCAGATAGAGTGGATGTGCATTTAAGTATTATGCTTTATAACTTATAGGTATGTTACATATATTTTTGTGGTATCAAATAACACGTTATTTGTATAATTTAAAATATAAGAAAAGATCCACTTACACAAAAGAGAAATTTTCATTAAAGTTAAGTGCTGTTCATTAAGAACTCATTAAGAATTCCAAATAATGACCCTTTATCTCAAATGACATTCAAAGCTGCCAGACAGTCTTACTACTTTCCCATGTGAGTTCACTTTCCCACTGTCCTGATCTTATCCCAGGATCAGTCTTCCTATTGGCCCTGGATTCCAACCACCTCAGATGCCGGTCACAAGTCCCCAGTTGTCACCTATGCTTCTGACCTACCAGCTATAAATCAGAGGTTCTCATGGACTCCCTTCTTGGGTTCAGTCGTTTACTAGAATAGTTTATAGAACTCAGAGAAATACTTATATTTACCAGTTTATTATATAAAGAATACAGATGAACAGCAAGATGAAGAGATGTATAGAGTAAGGTACAGAAGGGTCCCAATCACAGGAACTTCTGTTTCCGTGGAGTTGGAGTGTGGCATTCCTGGCATATGGATCTGTTCACCAGCCTGGAAGCTCTCTGAACCCTATACTTTTGGAATTTTTATGGAGGCTTCAATATATAGGCATGATTCATCATTATCTGTCTCCAGCCCCTCTGCCCTTCTTGGAGGATGGGGAGTGAGCTGAAAGTTCCAAGCTTTTAATCATGGCTTGGTGTTTCTGGTGACCAGCCCCTGTCCAGAAGCCCACCAAGTGACACCTTATTAGAAAAAAAGACTCCTACCACTCAGGAAATTCCAAGGAATTTAGGAGTTCTGCGTCAGGAGCCAGGGGGCAGAGACAATGCCCTTTTAATCATACTGTCGTCTTCTTCCATTATGACTTTGAAGCAATACTATTGATGCCCTGCTCCATTTTCCCTTGGCCCATATCTGAGCTTCTTTGTAGCTGTGGTAGACTATTTCCATCATGCTGACAACTTCCCTCCCTGAGCACCCCTACCGTCTGCTTCTCTGGCACCATGGGAGCTTGCTCAGCCCAAGAATCAATGCAGTTAATGCTCCCAAGGGCAACCCTCAACCAAAAGGGAACAGGTGTTAGTAGATAATGCTCCAGATTCTCTGTCCTTTGGTGGCACAATTCTGAAATATGTTTCACACAGTTTTTTAAAGGGTCCCCAGATGGACACTTTATTGCCTTTTCTGTTTTTCATGTCTCCTTTCCCCAGTCTCTCACTTGTGCTTCCTGAGATCACCTCCCAAATAATATACCTGCACCCAAGTCCTAGTCTCAAGGTCTGCTTTAGAAGCAACCTAAATTAAGAGTTGGTAAGGGAAATACCCTAGAAAGCAGACCCTCAAGATAAAACTTGGAAATCAGTTTACTCACTGACCAGATGGTAACAAGGACATAATTGGTAGTGTTAAGAAGAATGGTAAAAACTTCTGGTGTACTGTAACATCACAATAACTAAAACACAGTCACTCACCTGTGGTAGATTAGAATGACGTACAGGTGGAAGGGGAAATGCTGGCTTGTGCAATAGCTTTAACACTTGAAAGATATGGGGCAATTGTAATTTTAAAGATTGTGGAGTTGGCTGGTTATTATCAATTCCAAATATGCTGAGAAAACCAGAAGTCCTTCCTAGCAGTGCTTAAAAGAAGCCCTTCTGCAACCAGAGACCATACTGTGCTATAAATTCAGGTCAAAATTTGATCAAAAGGGTAGCAGAGCTACAAAGAGATTGACTGCACAGACCGATATGTTACCTATGGTCAAGTCAAGTCCTCAAAGGGAAGGAGAGACTGAGACTGAGATGGAGACATTTGGGTAGATGTCCTTGAGGTTCCTGAACTTCCAGATTCTTGAGCCTTCTGGGCTGACAGAACTGGCCCTTTCTCCCTTGCTGGAGGAAAATAGCCTCTTATTACCTGGAGACCATTCAAGGCCTCACTGTAGTCAGTTGCCTCACAAAATGATATTTGAGCCCTCACCTCCTCTCATTGCTTCTTCACCAATAACTAGAGTTAGTTCTCAGCATAGACAGAGTGGAAAGTACAGCCCCTATTATAGGAGAAAATTATTTATTTACAAGAAAGACTATAGGTATATATACATATATATATATATATATGTATATATACACATATATCTGTATCTGTGTGTATGTGTGTGTGTATATATATATATATATATGATATATTCAGCAGGAACCACGAATTTCTTAAGGTAATGGATCTTGAGAGTATTGGACCAGCAGTGTGTGAAGCTGGGTAGGAGAGAGGATATTGATATGGAGACACTCCCCAGTGGCCAGTGATTTAATGTCCTGTGAAGTCCTAACATCCTGTGGGGATGGCATCTTAAAACTTAGACACAATGGTAACCTATAGTAAATGAGATGGAAACATAGGGACTGCCTTGGCAGATTATTAAGGAAAGGGTCGGGAGACTCAGCGGTGGACTTTAGAATGGATTTATTATGTGAGACCAGAGAACCTACCAGCTGACTCTCTTCCCTGGGAGGGCCCAGAGGACAGTTCTTTCACCATAAGATTGCAGTAGTGTGTGGCACTGACTTAGTTGAGAGACTCAGTGGTGACTGTCCTGTGTAGGCCAGAGGTGACAGTAGGAGATGCCCGAGTGTCCGTGAATATGATAGAATTCCAGAATAGTGAAAGCGGTTGGCAGCACTGAACCATCAGAAGCAACGTGAATTTAATCAGTGGTCAGGGATCCTTGAAATGTAGGGGGTCTGTGGTGTTCCACAGACCATGAGTTCCTAGGGGCAAGATAGAAAGCTAATGAGGGTATTGATTGACTTATATAGCAACAACAACAAAATCAAGAGCTGGTAAGCAGAAGGCAGATTTTTAACTGCCAAAATGGAAAAGCATGATCTTTGGACATGTTTCCAGATATGAGCCAATTCTCAAACTCAAGAATCCATCGATTAAAGGGAATCTGGATCCCCCTGAGGAAGTTCTCTGCAACACAACCAGTATATACAATATGTACTCATACCTTTTCCAAAGGAAACTATGGCCATTTTTCAGAGTAATTGTCCACTGTAGAAATGGGAAATACCTAGCTCTTTCAAGGGCTGTTGGATACAGGGTAACTACATTGACACAGGGAATCCAAACTGCCACCATAACCCCCGTTAGAGTGGGGCATACAGGGGCCAGGTGACAGAGTCCTGGCCTAAATCTGTTTCATGGTGGCTTCAATGGGTTCATCAACTTATGGTCATATCTCCAGTTGCTGAGTGCGTAATTGAGATGGATGTACTTAGCAGCTGGTAGGACCATCACATTGATCCTCTGACCAATAAAGTAAGAACCGTTAAGGTAGGAAGGGTCATGTGGAAGCCCCTGAAAGTGCCTTCCCTTTCCCCAGTCCTTTCAAAGATAGTAAATTAGAAGCACTATCTCATTCTAGTGAAGTTGCAGAGATTAATGCCAACCTAAAAGACTTAAAGGCTGCAAGGGGTTTGGTTTACTAGTATGGTCCTCCAAAGCCAGATGGACCATGGCAAATGATGGTGGACTGCTGTAAATTTAATCACATGGTATCTTTAAGCATAGTACCAGGTGTTATATCTTTGGTTGAACCAATCAACACAGCCTCTAGCACTTGCTTTGGCAAATGTGTTGTATTTGATTCCTATCGGGAAAAAATATCAAAAGCAGTTTGCCTTCACTTGGGAAAAATTGAGTTCATATTCACTCAAAGTTGTGAATATTTTCCTATGAACACTCTCAAGGCTGGTTAACTGTCCTGATATTTGTCATAATATTGTTCATAAGGACTATGATTATTTGAACTCTTCCTCAAAACATCACTTTAAACCATTTTATTGGTGATATAGTATTAATTGGATCTGGGGAGCAGGAAATGGCCAGTACTGTGGATGCCCTAGGAAAATACATACATGCCAAAGTGTGAGAGATAAATCATAAATATTCAGGGCCCTGCAACATTGATCATGTTTTTAGAAGTCTGGATATATGAGGCATGCCTGGTATCCCCTTCAAGGGAAAGGAAAAGTTATTGCATCTTTCATCTCCTACCACCTACTACCTATGCAAGAAATAGAGAACAGTATTTGGTGCACCTGTTTAGATTTTACAGCTAGCCTATGCCACACTTAGAAATACTGCTCTAAGTCACTTATCAGTTGAGTCAAAAGGCTGCCAGTTTTGAGTAGGGTCAAAAGAAGAGAAGCCTTGGCAGTGGGTCCAGGCTGTGACACAAGCTGCTCTTCCCCTTAGTTCATAATGACGTGGTAGATTCCAAGGTGCTAGGTGAGGGTTGATGATGCTCTGTGGAGTCTGGCAGGACCTGAAAGGGGAATCACAGCACAAACTCACAGGGTTTTGTTTATTTATTTATTTTGCTTTTTGAAATGGCTGTTTAATAAACCCAGGGCAAAGGGTGTGGTGATGAGATTGCTTCTTGAAAAGTGTCAGGCCAGAAATTGTACTTTGAGAATAATTCACAAATTTCCTTTGACCCAAGTCTTTTCGTTGCTTATTATTGTTCACCATGACCTTCAGAAATTCCTAGGGTTTTAGAGTAAGGCCATACCTTCAGTAGCCGAACCATTCAAAAAGCAGCTACTGGCATGATACTAAGTTCTAGCAGAAACTGAGCATTTGACAATGGAGCATCAAATGATTATATTATCAGAGCTGCCCTTTTAGACCTGGGTTTTGTAAGGTTGGGTGCCCACAGCAGCAACCCACTGAAAAATAGAAATGATATATATGGGATCACATCTAAGCAGGTCCAGAAGTCATAAGTAATTTACATGAACAGGAGGTAAAGATCTCTGTGTCTTGTATTCCTCACTCACACCTATGGCTTCATGAGGTGTTCCCTGTGACCAGCTGATGATGTTAGAGGAAGTATTCATGACTGGTTCAGGCTTGATATGTTAGTAGAGCTGAAAATGGACTGCTACTGCACTACAGTCCCACTCAGGGGGGGGCCCTAGAGGACAGTGTGAGGAGAATCCTTCTAGTGGGCAGAGCTTCAAGATGTACATTTAATTATCTCCTTCGAATGGAGAGAGAAATAGTCTGAGCTAAGGATAAATACAGAGTCTTGAGCAATAGTGAATTGTGTGCTTGAGTGGGTCAAGGGCCTGGAAGATATAATATTTAGAGTTCAATAGCGAAGAGATCTGGGAAGAAGCATTTGCAGGGAACTAGGGAGTGAGCAAAAGTGTGTGGATCTTCGTGTCCCATGTCCAGGTCCGCTAGTGAGTATGCACTATGGATGAGACCCTGAATATCCAGGTAGACATATCGCAGGTTGTGTTTTTCAGAGATGGCCACAAATGTCTCCCATCCCACATACTCTTCTTACAATGTGACCTTGACACTCCTTCTGTTGTGTGGTGGGGTCTGCTTCCCTCTCTGTGAATCTGGGCAAGCATTTGTCACCTCCGCTGAAAGAATATGGTAGGAAGGATATTCTGTGACCTCTGAGGCACAATCTTAAAAATTCTATGCATTTCCACCTTGCTCCCTTGGGATGCTCACTTGGAATCCAGGTGTGATACAATGAGAAAGCCCAAGGTAGGCCACACAGAGGAACCACGTGAAAAGGACATATGTAGGTATACTGGCCCACAGCTCAGCTGAGATCCCTGCTGACAGCCAGCATCAACAGGCAGACCCATAAATGAAGATGCTTCCAGATGATTACAGGCCCCAGGTGTTGATTCCCCTCCAGTTGTAGCCCTAGACGTCGTGGAGCAGAGACAAACCATCCACGCTGTATCCTCAGAAGTGAATTCCTGACCCACTTTTCTCATGTAAGAAAAAAACCTGCTTGTGAAGCTGTTGTTTCTCCTCTGGCCACAAGAGGGAGAACTTGTTCTTTGGGAACCTGCAAGTTTTAGAAGCCATGCTTACTTCCTGTCTCCTATGGGCCGCGGGGTACCCTGCCTAGAGTTGCAGTGAATTTTCCATCTTTCTTCCCACAGGGCCTGGTGAGGTCAGGTGGCTAAAGTAAAACTTACTTTAAAAAAAGTTCAAATCTTGAATACGTACGAGCTCTAAAGATCATTTAGAAGAAGAAACACCTGATCTTTAACTTCACCTTTGGAACCAGAAAATTGATATGGTGATTGCATGTTTAGCCTTGAAGAAGAAAGGAAACTCATTCTAGTTTGTCCTTTGGAGTCACTAGGTGAAGGTGGACTGTCTGCCTCAAGCAGCTGGGTCTTAAGCTCCCTAGAAGGTCATATCCACTGAAGTAGAGGAGGTGCAGTAGGTGGCAGCCCCACAGTGGTCTGCAGAACTTCCCTGGGAGAGGCTGGGACTTGCAGTTTCTGGACCACTGCTGTGGTACGGCTTAGACTCCTTACCCATTTGGTGAACACTGGTGAACGTGGAGGTAAGGGTGGCTGCCGGAGGTCATTTTCAGTTACATCCTACATCATGGGTTGGTCCTGTTAACAGATATTTTCCCTCTAGTTTTTTTATTTTTTAGATTATTTTTATAAATTACAGTAAAATACACAAAACATAAAGTTTACCATCTTAACCATTTGTAAGTGTACAGTTCAGTGGCATTAAGTACATTCGCATTACTTTGCAACCATCACCACCATCCATGTCCAGAACTCTTTTCATCTTGCAAATCAAACCCTATACCCATTGAGCAATAATTCCTCATCCCTTCCTCCCCCTGCGCCCAGCACCTGTAAATCACCCTTCTGTTTTCTGTCTCCTATGAATTTGACTTCTCTAGGTGTCTCATATAAGTGGAATCATACAATATTTGTCCTTTTGTTATTGGCTTATTTCTCTTAGCATAATGCCCTCCAGGATCATCCATGTTGTAGCATGTAGCATAATTTCCTTCTTTTTTGAAGGCTGAATAGTATTCCATTGTATGTATATACCACATTTTGTTTATCTATTCATCCATCAAAGGACATTTGGGTTGCTTCCACCTTTTAGATATCGTGAATAATGTTGCTATGAACAGGAATGTACAAATAACTGTTTGCATCCCTGCTTTCAGTTCTTTTGGATATATACTCAGAACTGGAAATGTTGGGTCACACAGTAATTTTATTTTTCAGTTTTCGAGGAGCCTCCATACTGTTTTCCATAGCTGCTGCCCAATTTTACTTTCCCACCAGCAGTGCACAAGGGTTCCAATTTCTCCATATCCTCACCAACACTTGTTATGTTTTGTATTGTACTGTTCTGTGTTGTTTCATAGTAGCCATCCTAATAGGTGTGAGGTGGTACCTTCAGTTTTTAAAGCCAACTGCCTTCATATCTCCTAAGGGGTAAGGATGTCACCATGACATGTCAGTATGTAGTCTTTTGATAGCTGGCTGTTTCCTTGTCTCTGGTAAGGACAGTAACTAAGAAATAACTGAGGTCATCTCTCTCTCTTTTGAGGCAAGCTACTATTCTAAACCTTCACTGACAGTTGTTTGCTCCTCAGGCAGCCGAGAACTTTTATCTCCTGCCTTTAGGCAGTATGGTGTAATAGCTCAGAACATGGACTATGGAGCCAGATGTGTGGGTTAAAATCTTGGCATTGTCATTAGATCTTGGACAAGTTACTTTGCCTCAGCTGTAATATGGAGCTAATAATAAGAGTCATGATAAGGAGTAACTAAGTTAATACATAAAAACAGTTAAAGCATTTTGGTACATTGTTGTCACTCAGTAAATAGTAGCGGTTGTTGCCCCTCCATAACACCCTCCCAAATGTAGAAGATAGTTACTATTATCACCTACTGTTTTACAGGTGCAAAAGCTGAAGTTTAGAGACGTTAAATAATTGATTCAAGATATCACAGCTGTTAAATAGAGGAGCTGAGATTGGTTCTCTGAGCCTGGCCTCAGAGCCCTCTCCTAACATGTTCTATATTGATGACTCTGGTTTGGCAGAACAAATGACAAGGACAGCATTGGCCTTGGTGAGGAAAGGCAGCTCTTACTAGTAGGCAGTTGGAATCTGGGAAGCATTCCATGCTTTCCCCATTGTGTCTGTCACCCACAAATGAAGAGCAGATGTGAATGTTGCTGCCAGCCACTCACTTGTTAGATGAGAACTGACTTGGCCATGCTCATTATAAAATTAATTTTTAGGTCTTGGTGGTTTTAACAAAGCATGTGAATTGTAGGTCTCCACAGGAATCATAAACTTTAATTTAGAAGTGCTTTTGAATCTAATAAAAATCTATTTTTACTTGCATTAAGATAGCAAAGGAAAAAAACCTCTAGAAAGGTTCTGGATGCCTCAAAGGAAAATTCAGTTAGATGGTTCTGTGTTTCAGTAACACACATGAGAAACTTCTGAATAATTTGTTAAAATGGGATGATGTGCCCCACTTTTTAAATTGAAAGTCCAATGCACTTATCTCCAGGAATTAGCAAAAAATATTTTTTCTAATAATAAAAATCATTAACATCTATTTGACATCATAAAGAATAACATATCTGAGCATAAAGTTGATCCTGATACAAATATTGGTTTTGAAAATGAAAGCATCAGAAATTCTGTGTAACTCTTTGCTAGAAGAAAGATAACCCTAAGGCTACTCCGTAGATATTTTTCTTTTTCATGATATGGAATGAGCGTGATATTTTCATTTTAGAGTCACAAGGACCATTAAGGAGAAAAACTTTTCTGAAATATAGGAAAACATGATTGATTTACACTTTTTATTGGCTCTGCGTATTTGGAGTTCACTGTAATTCCATGTGGATTGGTATGCCATTTCCCTTTGCTATATCTGTGATGAAAGGATCTGTTAAATAAATTCCTGGAGCAAGTAAGGGAGGAGATTTTAAAGCACTCTAATCACTTTTGTCTGCAAATGGTGCCACTGATTTTGAGTGCCTTTCCTCTCCTTCTTATTACAATAGGCCACCAGGTCTCTCTCCAGGCTCATGGCTTTACCCTCATCTGCCTAGCAAATGCGCATCTGGTGCACAGGCAGATCCCACAAGTCAATGTGTAAACCAAGCGTCTCTTCTTTCCCCGCCTGGAGCAGGCTCCACTGGAGGACTGCCTATTTCTATCAGTGGCACCGTCCCTGTTTTCCAAGCGTATCAGTGAGGAAACCACCTTCAAGTCAAGCTTCCTTCTCCCTCATAAGGCCATCCTGGGATTGTCTCCAGGGTCAGTTCTGTCTTTCAACTGTCTCTTCAGTTTTCAGTTCTTCATTCCGTTTCCTAGCCCTTGAGATAGCTCCATTGTTATGCAGTCCTTAAACCCTAACACCTGACCTGACATGTGACTCTCACTCTTTAGACTTGGTTAGGCTCCCTGAACCATCAACCCATCACCCCATTCCTGGATTAAAGCTGTTCTGATCTCCTCATTGGTTTTGCTACTTGTATCATACATTCTCCATAGAATCATCAAAGTAACTTTTCTAAAATACTTATGTTCATACCATTTTCCTGCTTAAGGACCTACAATGTCTTCTTATTGCATATTAGATAAAATATAAATGTATCTTCCCTATATGTAAAGCCCTACATCACTTGATCCTTCTTTGGTTATTAAATGTTTCCTTTACTAGTTTTTGAGTAGTTCTTCTGAACCAGTCAGGTCATTTCCCTTATCTCTGCCCACCCCACTCCACCCCCGCCGCCCCTTCTGACTCTCTCTCTCTCTCTTACACACACACACACACACACACACACACACACACACACACACACTGCCCTATGCTCCATTCATCCAAATTCTGTCAAATTAAAGATGATTTCTTTAAAAGTCGTATTCTCCAAAAAACTACCTGAGATTAGCTTTTATCCCACAGTAGACTTCTAAATAATCTTGGGACATATAATCTTCTGTATAATCTTGGAATCCCAGAGCTGGATTCAGTCACACCTCACATCGAGTTTAGCACTAGCTCCCACAGCAACCCTGTGAGATTCATTCTTCCCTCCACCCTGGAGCTGGACCAGCGCTCTGTGATGAGCTGTGGATGCAAAGATGAAACAGGTGCCTGCTCTCAAGAGGCTTACACTCTATCAATAGGGGAGACAGACAAACAGTTCAGTTATAAAGCAGGAAAAGTAAAGGGACAGAAGATTGTACAAGGCAGGGTAGTGACTAAATCTGAGCAGTAGGGAAGGAGAGGTGATGCTTGTGCTGTGTCCTGAGGGGTGAGGAGGGATTATCGAGCAGATAGGTCAGAGAAGGCATTCCCAGGAGGGGAGCAGCATGGAATGGCCTTTCTCTTTCTGAACTTTGCTAGCACCTATGCATCCAGTTGCCTTCATACCACCCTTGTTTGTATATCACCTGGAAGTCAACTTGTTTAACAAACATCTTGATGTCCTCTAAACAAAAGATACTTTTTAAAAGAATGGTCATGTTTTCTATTGCTTATGTGCCCCTCACATTGCCTAGTAATATCAGGTGCAAAGTAGGGGCTACTTTTTGTTTTGTTTTAATGTAAAGGGATACTATAGACCTATTGTAATGATGGATTTGCCCTGCTTGTCCGGCATTCTAAATTCCAACCATTTATTCCTCCTTGCCTCTGTCACTTGTATCTATCCTTCCATTTACTTTTGTGACCAACACTGTGTGCACATGAGATGACTGGTCCATGTTATGGAAGAGCCTTTGGCTGTGGAATGAAATAGAACTAGTTGGGCTATGTGGGAATGGAAGCTATGGCCTTGAATTTCCAGATTGATGCGTTTAAACAAGTGAGTTAACCAGCCACAGACTGGTGCTACATAGTTGCTTGTTGAATGATTTGAGTAATCACTTTATGATAGTCTAGACATGATAAGCTGTGATCATTCTGAACTTGATAAGTCATCACAAAAGAATTCTTTCCTTATCAGTGATGCTTATTAAGACCTTTAGGTTCTTGAAACAGGTCTGTTTCTGCTCTGAAGCTCCACTCATCACTATCTCCCCTCAAAAATTTTGGCTCTGGTGTGGCAAACTGTAACAGAATTGAGTACATGAAGATTAGTTTTTTTGTGGGAGAAAAGAGATTTGTGGCAGTTTATCCTTTTAGGTTGGATGTGACAGATGCAGCAGCTAATTGTTCCCTAATATCTGTTCTCCTTTCTTCTGTATTAATAGAACCTCTGATTTTTAGCTGGACATGTGCTTGCCTGCAGTAAATATTCCATTTCCCACACTCCCTTGCAGCTGGTTGTGCCAGTGTGACTAAATTCAGAGCATGGTATGTGGGAGGGTGATCTAAGCAACCACTAGGTTGAGTTCTTTAAGAAGGAAGCATGCTCTCCCCTTCCTGATTTTTCTTCCTTCCCACTGACTGGAATGTGCCTGTGGTGGTTAGCTCTCCTGGACCCTGGAGATGCAGGCCACGCCCTCTTGGTGGAAAAGCAACAAGATAGAAGGAACCTGGGGCCCTGACTGGGGCTGCCACATGAGCCCCAGCCCGCTTATGCTTGCAGTTGTTATGTCAAAGAGAAAGAATTGTCCCGTTAAGCTAGGATTATGTTAGGTCTCTGTGTCAGCAGCTAATTAACACGTTGGGGGATAAACAGTTACGAAGTTCAAACAGTGTCAGCTGAGTGATATGAACAAGATGAGAAACATACTTTTAAAGGTATTTAATAAGACTTTTTTTTCAAATCAGTACAAAAATTTAAATACAAAAATGATTTGCTATTGACATGTCTCAAATCTATCATGGAAACTCAAAGTTACCAATATTCTGTAAAATATTTGAGAACAGTCACCACTACAGACATTCTTTTCCCCTGTGGGATGTCATCCTGCATTAAAACTCTGTATTTAAATAACAATATTGTCAGTTTGGTCCATTTCACATGGAAAAGTTCTAGTTAATTTTGAATTAAATAGGGATTGTAGCACTATCCCTAGACTTTAGAACATGTGGTTGTTTCATCTGCTTTTACACTAAATGTGTTAACATGATGTGCAACATTCAAAAGGGAAACAAAGATACATAGATAATTATTTAAAACTCTTTTTAAATTAAATGGAGTAATTCATTTAGCTCTGAGATTAGCACCATTGTAGAATATACAGTATCTGGCATAGATTTTTCTCCTCCCCTGTCTAAAAGTTAGAAGCATATGCCTGATAATACACACATGCGCGCATGCACGCGCACACACACGCACACACACATGCAATTGAGTAACAACCAATAAATAAGTTGGAAGGTATTTGAAAAGTGAAATTTGGTTTTGACTAAAGAGCTACTTTCTCTCTTGGTGGAAATAAAAAGCCCATACATGTACAGATAAATACAGTTTTATAAATCAGCTGATCTGACTTGCCTCCAAGCCATTTCAATGCAGCTTTTCAGCAGACAGAGCCCAGTGGATCCATGTGGCTGTCATAGCCATCGTCCCAAAACCAGCATCCTCAAGACCAACCCAAAGGATATTTGGCCACATAAATGCTGTCTGCTTTGAAAATGAAGGTTGGGTGGGATATGTTTTTGATGGGAAAAGTTTGTCATATAATTAGCTGTGAGTAAGAAACCACGTGGTAATGAACTCATTTCTCTTTTTAAGAAATTGAGAAGAAATGGTGCTTGTATACCATATAGGGAAAAGACAGATATTAGGCTGAGGAGAATATTCTTGATGGTTAAAATGATTCAGATTTGACATAGACACGATTCCATGTGTGTTTATACCGTATTTATTTGTGTATCTTCCCATCTGTACCTATCCCCTCATTTCAACACTCTTAACTTTGAGGAGTAGATACAAGACTCCACCACCATAGCCCCACATTATTCCCTCCAGTGGCTTATAGTGTCAGCAGCAGACTCATAGCCAACTTGAAATGCTTTGTCTGTGTTTCGAGACCAGATTTGAATGTGCAAAGCAATTAGTATGTACCTAAATGAAAACCTGGAAAAAAATTTACTTTTCTCTTTAAATTTGTATTGACTCCTGTACTTGTGGGGTGACATAAAAAGCATGGGCTGTCATTGCCCTCTGACATTCCAGGTGCTCTTCCACAGGTTGCTTCCTGCATTTTTAGTACCTACAGCAGGAAGTAATACATCTATTTTTTAATTTAAAACTTCAGAAATTATTTTTTCAAAACAATTTATTTTCCTATGTAATTCTGAAACTCCCCCCTCTTTCCCCGATCAAAGGACGGCTTGGATTTAGGAAATTCACTTTGGAACTTCAGATGACACACCGATTTGTATGTGTACTACACAGGGAAATTTCTTTGAAATTCAGTAGCTACTAAAAAGTACTGATATCCCCTTTGTGGGTGAAGCCTCATTGTAGTCATTTGTGTTTGTAGGCAAAGGAGGGGGATTATTATATGCATGTAAACACAATTAATAACTGCTATTTATAATGAACATTCCGCAAAACTGGAAAGTTATGAGGGGAGAGGGTTACTTTTTTTCTTATGACTTCCAAGTGTTTATATTAGTTGGGTCATAATGGAAATTACATGGAGACAACAAGAAAGAAAAAAAAAATCACAGGAAAAAAAAATAATAAGCAAAAAGAACCCGTGAGGAATAAATGAGTTACTTCCTACTCATGTCTCCCAGCTGGTTTGTTAGCTCCCTACGGGGCACTGTCTTAGGCCCCACAGAAGTGTCTCATCCAGTGCTAGGCACACAGAAGGCACGAGTAAATACACTACAGTTGTTCTTCTAGGGACACTAGACACACAATTCTGAGTAGAACTCTTGTTGTGAAAGACACAGCCTCCGACAGGGGAGAAACATCCCTTGGAGTAAAGCTCTACCCTGGTTCTCTGTCCACGCCTCACTGGGGAAAAGCACTGCAGAGCTCTCCCACATCCCATGGCAAAGTATCTGCACAAATACAGAGGAAATTATGCAAGTAAATACGGTATGTAATTGTTATCATTGACATTTCTTTAAGTCATATTTATAAATATTTTAAAGTAAACAGTATGAGCGAGTGACTTTCATTAGCTATGCTCTTTCATACTGAAATACTTTGATCTGAATAAGCAGGTTATCATGGAAGCACATAACATAAACAGCTAATACGATTCCAGTGGGTACAACACAAGTGTCAGTACTTGATACATAAATCTATCCCATCATTTTCAATCACAAGCTGCTGTGCAGAGCACTAAACATGCATCTTAGTTTTTATTTGTACATGATGGTTCAGACTTTCACTTAAATATAACTTTCCAACTATATAAATGTTTTGAAGCAATTATGTTTCCCATTTGGATTTTTTGGTGCATCCTTTTCTTTTCTTCTATTAAATTTCTCTCTTTTTTTCTTTCTTACATGGGATACAATAAATACCCTGAAAAAGAGGAATGGACATACTGCCCGGCATACAGTCCCGCAGCCTGTTCAGAGGGCATCTGGAGGAACACCCGGTCTCCGGGCCGGAGCAGCAGCACCGCGCTCCCGGACGCCTGGTCCAGGAAGCCCTTCTTGTACTCGTCATACGTGTACATCATGGGCTCGTTGTTCTTGAACAGAGCAACCCACACGTTGCCTCCCTTGCAGTGAACGTGGTATGCAAAGTAGTAGACCCCAGGGACCTCACAGGTGAAGATGCCCGTCTGCGGGTTGTAGTTCTGTCTGCCGTTATAGAGCAGTTTGTCAAACTTCACTGGGGCCCCCACAGGTGGGAAAGGCGCAGTCAGCTCAGCGGTAAATGCAGGCATCTCGTAGGCTGGCCCTCCGTTCTTGCCTTTCTTAGCCCCATAGGCGTGGGGGGGTTTCACTCCGTCAATTCCCAGCCCCATATCGGGTAGATACTCTCCATGGGGTGGTGATGTCGGGGGCATCACAGCTGGGAGTCCTGGGGGTCCTGGAGGGCCTGGGGGCCCTGGAAGGCCAGGCTGGCCTTGGGGACCAAGGGCACCAGGCTTCCCTGGGGCGCCATGAAGTCCTGCCACTCCGGGCTTCCCTACTCCAGGGAACCCAGGGGGCCCTGGGAGACCCGGTTCCCCTTTGGGGCCAGGAATTCCAGGAGGTCCAATGGGGCCACTCGGGCCTGCAATCCCTGGGATACCTGGGGGGCCCTGTAAGCCCTGTTCCCCTGGGATTCCTGGCTCTCCCTTCTGTCCAAGCAGCCCTGGGGCACCAGGGAGCCCTGGCAAACCTTTATACCCAGCTTCCCCCTTGGGCCCTATGGGACCTGGCAAACCCCTCATGCCGGGGGGCCCAGCTTCACCAAGGAAACCTGGCTTTCCTGGGAAGCCTTGAAGCCCTGGCTCACCCTTGGGACCTATTGGCCCCTGTGGTCCCACAGCCCCACCTTCTCCTTTGGGTCCAGGGAAACCGATAGCCCCTGGAGGGCCCATGGGACCTGGGATTCCAGGCAGGCCTGGCTCTCCTGGTGGGCCCCCCAATCCAGGGGCACCTGCTGGTCCTCTCTCCCCTCTTGGTCCCAGAGCCCCAGGAAGACCCGCTATGCCCCTGTCGCCTTTGGGGCCTGGGAAGCCGGGTTTCCCGATCCCTGGAGGGCCTGGGGGTCCTGGCAGTCCTGGCAGTCCTTGTTCCCCTTTGCCACCTGGAAATCCTGGCTGCCCAGGGATCCCATCCTGGCCTGGTTTTCCAATTCCAGGCATCCCAGGAGGTCCTTGAAACCCCGGGACCCCTATAGGGCCTTGTGGCCCAGGTTCGCCTGGAGGGCCTGGCTTTCCCAGGGGGCCCTGGGGCCCAGGGAAGCCTGTCACTCCTGGTTTGCCCACTCCTGGAAGTCCGACAGGGCCGGGAGGGCCATGCATCCCTGGAGGACCCTTCAGGCCTGGCAGACCTGGCATCCCGAAGCCCTTCTCTCCTTTAGGACCCTGAAGGCCTGGAGGTCCTGGTAGTCCTTTGGGTCCTCGCTCACCTTTGGCACCTGGTTGCCCTGGTAACCCTGGCCCACCTGGCTTCCCAATGCCAGGAAGTCCGTGAGGCCCTGGAGGTCCTTGCGGTCCTGGGATCCCCATGGGTCCGATCTCCCCTTTGGGTCCAATTTCACCTTTGGCCCCGGGCATTCCCATGGCTCCTGGCTTTCCTGGCATTCCAGGCATACCTGGCTTTCCAATTCCTGGATATCCCTGTGGCCCTGGTTTTCCTTTGATTCCAGGTATCCCTTGACCTGGTAAGCCAGGGGGCCCAGGTGGTCCTCTTGGGCCAGGCTCTCCACGGGGACCTTGCTCCCCCCTTAAACTGGCTAATGGTATTTCTGCGGGGAGAGGGGGGAGAGAGAGAGAAGGAGGGAGGGAGGGAGGGAGGGAGAGTGAGAGTGTGAGAGAGAGAGAGAGAGAGAGAGAGAGAGAGATTAATATTGATCATCCCTCAGTTCGATCATTATTTACTTCTGACACATTTGCCTATTACTTATCAAGAGGAAAGACTAGGAATAATGTGCTCATGTTCCAGGACTGTATTATCAGTACTTAATGGACAATCAGGCTGATAATTTCTTTGTCATATTTGAGATACTGTTTTGGGAACTGATATCTGTGGCTGCTTTTATCAGCATTAGTTAAGTAAAACAGCTAAAAAGTAATGAAGAAACATTCTTCCTAGTACAAACTTGGAGATATTATGGTGTATTCACTATAAAGAGTTCAAAGAAGGACAAAGAAAAATCAAAGTTGCCTATAAGCCCACTACTCAGAGATAATCACTTGACATTTATCTGTATTTCCATCTCATGTGTTCTATATATATGTACATATGTATGTATATATATGTGTGTGTGTGTGTGTGTATATATATATGTGTGTGTGTATTTCAAACAGTGTTGGAGTCATTTTTATTTTTTCCCTATTTAATGTTATACTCTATTTTGCTATGTCCTTGAATTTTAAATATAATATATGGAAAAATAATATTTCCTCTTGTGCTGAAATATACTATGATGTAGAGGATGACCGTCATTATCATGTAGACTCAGGGAAGAATAGAAGCATTTTATTTTTATTCTGTATGTGGTTTAATAACATCTTAAAATCTGTCCTCTAGAGTCAAATCGATGTGTTTAATTTCTTTAATATGCTGTAGGATTTCCTAAGCCTCAAATATTAATTCTTCAATTTAATAAGTTACTTCTCACTTGCAAATTTGGTTTTTAAACAGGAGTAGTGAATAAGGTATTTTAGGATGATAAACAGTGCGGAAAAGGAGTTAAACTGGATTAGCAGGAAGCTCAGCTTCTCTTTCTGGCCTTGAAATGAGACCTTGACTGGGTCACTTAAGCCATCAGCATCCCTGCTTGCCTGTCTGTACAGCAAGAATAATACACCCACACTACAAGATTAGAAAATAGATGTGAAAGGCGTTATGCTTTCTCGAATTGTTATCGAAATACAAAGCACATGTAATTATACTGATTATGCTATGCCTTGCAGAGAAACACAACTCTGGACCTCTCATGCTACTGAGAGTAAGGAATAACATAAAAAAATGAAATTGATGGTCCCAAAGTCTTATATTAACCATTAGTTGCATCTTAATCCTGACCATTGTATTTTTCACTGAGCTATTGTCAGGGAACAAAATAGAACCACAGAACTCATGTATTTTCCAAATTCCTCAGTTGCAATCTGGTACCCATCTGAATAAGTACAGGAAGTTTCAAAATCCAGGCAGGCCATTCAAGAAAGGAAGGAAAACAAATGACTGAGATAATCCCCTAAGTGGAATATCAGCTCCTAAAGGGAAGAAAACTGGAAATACTTCTTTTATGCTAATAGGATTACTACTGTGTGCTCTTGCTAAGCAGGAACTGTGTAGCTCCTTTGTCAAGAGAGCATCTGGGGCAGGGTCACATTACATTCATCAGGAATCCCTAATGTCTAGCACGTGCCTGGAGTATATTCTGTTCTTCCTTAGGTTTTGTTGAATGACCAACTGCAGCAAAGTTTTTTATGGTACTTTAGCATTTATTTAGTACTTACCTTATGTCATAGACTCTCTCAATAATCCTACTTTACAAATGAAGAAAAGTAGTTTCAAAGAGGTTAAATGACTAGGTTTCTCTCCTTTCTGGCCTCTAGGCACTCAGGCCTATTAGTACCAAATCCAGTAGTTCCCCAGAAGCAGAGCTTCCTGCTTTTGCAGGGACCAGTGGGAATGGCCTCCACCGCCTCAAAGGGAATTGCTACTCTGATTGCAATTCCTTTCCTGCAAGTGCTAGGTTTCCTACGTTTCTTATAACCCAACTGAGTTTAATAAGAAAATGTCTCTCGGGAATTCCCTGGTGGCCCAGTTGTTAAAACTCTGTGTTCTCACTGCCAAGGGTCCAGGTTCAATCCCTGGTCGGGGAACTAAGATTCCACAAGCCGCGCGGTGTGGCCAAAAAAAAAAAAAGACTTAAAAAAATTTTAAAAAAAGAAAATGTCTCTCACAGTGATAGGCATTTTGCTGGTGTTGAATAACTAATGAATATGCCTAGAAAGTAATGGAGAGATTTTCAGGTATCATCATCTCTAGGTAGGTATATAGTCTGTACTCTTTGGGCTCCTTCTGTAGATTTATTGATTGACATGTGTAACAACTTAATTAGAGCACTCTTAAAAACACATTTGTCTGGCACCTAGTTTACAAAGTGCTTTTATATGATTTTTTTAACACAGCAGGTTCTTATAACATTGCTCTCCTAGTTCTGAAGACTGACATCACTTCTTTTTTCTTTTTTTCCACTGCTATATCCCTTAGCATTTTGGCTTAGAGCCTGACACAAAAAGAGATGCTCATTAGTTGCTGTATGTTTGAATAAAGAAATAATGAGTAAGGGACTAAACTTATTTGTTATGAAGTATGCTTTTTGTCATTTGATGCTGTTGAAATAAGAAAACACAACTTACAATAATTTTGTCTTTCTTCAAGACCTGAACTTTTCAAGGATAGGGTTTAGGACACAGGCAGTTAATGAATGTCAGTCACACATGCTAAAAGAAAAATGTCTAAAATTTAGCTCTCCCCCCCCCCCGCAGCGTATTGTTTAGGGTTTTGGAAAGCTGCTGTCTTACAGCAGAACCGAAGTATGTTACCTTTGCCTTTCTTGGGTGCTGCTTCCTTGCCCATTCTTGGTGCCGGCTGAATTTCCTTCATATATTGGGGTAGATGTGGATACTCTTTGCCATACTGCATGTGGGGCAGCTCCTTGCCCATGTTAAGGCCATTTTTACCCAAAGGCATGTGAGGTACTTGCTGGCCCAGGGGCTGGTATTGCGGAATTTGCGGTGGAATCTGAGGAGGAATTTGAGGTGGCAGCGGCTTGATGCCATAGTAGGCACCAGCTTGGATGAGCCGGACGGAACCCAGGGAAATGGTAAGCAGTACTCCCAGCAGCTGCAGAAGGGCAGGTGGACCAGCCATCACCTGTGGAGGAAGGTACGCACCAACATGGTGAAAACCAGCAGGCCAGGTGACCGGAGTTTACTTAGAGAAAGAAGGGAGAAAAAAAGAAAAGGAATCATGGTCTTTATTAGCAGAACTTCATGAGTGGAAGACAAATGGAAGGGAAGATGTCACCTTTCAATAGAAAACAGACAAAACCCAGGAAAGAGTAGGGTCTATCAAATGAAGGCAGCTGGTGGGATTGCAAGCTATGGGGAGACTGCTGGTTGTCCCTGAACATGAACTCTGCCCTCTTCCATAGTATTGGCACCCCTGACTTTCAGCTGGAACAGAGCAAGGCTAGAATTACGGCATTTCATTTAGAAGTGGCCACGTGACAAAGTTCTGGTCTGTTGCGTGTAGTTGTAATGGGTGCAACTTCCAAGAATGCTCCTTAAGGGGAGTGAGCATGTTCTTCCTCTTGCTTCTTCCCACTGGCTGGAATGTGGATATATATTACCCGGAAACAGGCCAGACACCATGAACCATGGAGTGAAAGCTGTGCATTGAGGATGGTAGAGCAACAAGCTAGAAGAAACCTGAGCCTTGGTTGAACTTGGAGGCGCCATATATTGATATTCATCCTTAAGTTTGGAATTTGTTTACGCAAGAGAGAAAGATTTACCTTCTTTAAGCCATTGTTATTTTGGGTGCCATACATTTGCACTGAACTTAATCCTAACAGATAGAATAGATTCTCCAAAATGAAGCAAACTTAGTGGCAAGTCATAACTTTGTTAGTAAGTGCTGAAATTCTGTTGTAAATGGAAACAGTTAATAATTTATAGGCTTTATGCCAGAGGCAGTAGTTTTTCATATGTCAGATGTCCTTTGGCTGCTTTGGTGTGGTCATAAACATACAAAGGTTAAAGAGCAAACAAGAACAACAATAAAAACCGAAGATATCTTCTGAATTGGAAAGAAGGTACTTCATGTGACAGCCCCAAAATGTCATTAAAAAAAAAAATCACCATCATAATTATGTACATACAGGGATACCATTTCTTTCTTCTAATTATGTACTCTGAAGTCATTTGTTCAGAATTAGGTTAATTGGACCTGGAGATCATTAAAGTTTATCTTTGTACTATTATGAAGAAAGGAGTTTACAAAGCATATTTGTTGTGTAAATAAGATAGAGATGTTTACTCGCAAGAATAAGCTGTTTTAAGCCTTTTAATAGCACCCTTTGCAAATTAGTAATTAGTAGAATAAGTATAAATGAGGTTTATCTGTTTATAAAAAACAGCTCGAGATGGGTGTTTGGAAACGCGCAGGGTTGAAGAACCAACATCCCAGGGAACTGCAGTTTTCACAAATTCCCGCTAGAGGGCAAGTGTGGTACACATTGACGTCTGCTCAGTTACCCGGAGGTCCTAAAACTACACATAAGGCTTTGCTCCCACATCTTATAGAGGGACTTAACGAAAATCTGAATCCTAAATGGAGTGTCATCATAATGCTGCAGAGAGAGAGATGGGACGTGGCGGGGTGGGGGGAGGGGGGAATTGGGGGGATGGAGAAAGAAGTGGCAAGTTTCTCACAATTTTTAATGTAACTGTCTTCTGGAAAACTTTGAGTAAACTTGAGTAAATAATTTAATCCAGTAACTAACTGAGTAAATAATTTAAGTTCGATTCTCCTAAGAGTTTGTTTTCTTTGCTTCTGCCTTACTTAATTCTGGATCATAGTTTTCCACTTCTTAGAAAATGTGGGTTGACTTTGCAACATCGTATTCAAGAGTAATGCCAAGAGTATGAACAGGCTACAGAAGAATTGGTTAATAAAAAGCACCTAAGAAAATATTTAGTAAAAATCTCCACCATGAAATTCACTGCATTACAATTTTTCTAAATATACTAACTAATCATTTTTTCCCCTTTGGGGTGAAAATGAAGAAACATCTGTCAGCAAAATGATTTATACAACTTTCTCTATTTCATAAGTCAGAGTAGTCTTCGAGAACTATTTGTTTCAAGTGTACTCTAAATGGGAGAAGATAGAAAGCTGTTATTTTATGTCCTTATATGAATGATTAATTGTTATAAACCATTTGGAAAGAGCCACAAAATTAATATTGATTTATACTCAATAGTCAAATTTATTTTAAATGGAAAAAGAACATCTGTTGTAAGTACTCAACAGTGGTTTATTGAGTATTTATGAGACACAATGAGAGACCCACCCAGGGATTACAAAGATGACTATAATATAGTCAATAGGCCCTGCTCTCAAGGAGCTTACACTTCTTTGTAGGAGTGACAGATGTGTAAACTATTAATGAGTAGCAAAGGATATGGGGGGGGAGTAAATTTTCTTCTCACTTCTGTTCTTTAGTATCTAAAATCCTTTCCCTTTGAAGTAACAACATTTCCCATTTTCCTTCATATTTTCCCAGAGATATTCTCTGAATATGCACACCCATTTAAGACAAATTACAGCCTGTTCTACGCACCACTGTTCCTTACTTTTTTTACTCATAAGACCAGAACTTCATCTTAATTTTGTGTATCTGAACAGATCCCTTCAACTTCTTTTGTTAAAAATAAGACTCAGTTGTTCTCTAAGCCCCATCTGACTCTAACATTCAATGTCTAAGGCAGTCACAAGAGAGCTGACAGTGGTAATATCTGGTGATGTGTAGCCTGGGATTTAATTCTATCTTTGGAGGTTAATGAGTTTCACTATTAAACCCTGAACTTGGAGTGATAATAGATAGCATGCTTGGTCCTTCACCCTTCCTTCAGTTCAGTGGCTGTGTTGGATTTACTTAATAATCTTCAAACCAGGACAGTCTAATGAAACACTGGAAAATTGGAAGAGGGTGAAATGCTTGGAAGAAGACCAGTTGAATACCAAAGGCCCACTGGGATTCTGCTCTACTACAATTATTTCCTCTCATAGGCTTGGCCTTTCTCTCCTGAAAACTACCTCTTTCAGTGTGCCATCTGCCGTTTCTCTGGATCTTTATTTAAATAAACTTCATTCAGTTTTTAGCTTGAATATTTATGTAGGGGCCCTGGTTAGAATTTACCACTTGACTTATCCTTACTCATTTCCCTCTTGTCCCTGAGGATATTTTTGGTGATCAAAGTGGTGTGGAGATTCTCCCCAAATCACTCAAAAGAACATCAGATTTGTGTAACACTGTACAAACACCTGGTGGGAAGAAGGAACCTCAGAATTCCTGCTGGGGAGAAATGGTGGTAGTGGGTTTTCTTGCCTCTTTTTTCTTTTTCTAAGGATGTAGAACACAATAATGCTGTGAGTTCTGTTTAATGTGTTCTTGGGTTTCTATTTGATAACCGTTATGTGGTGTGTGTGTGCTTGAGTACATGTGAACATAAACATACATACTGTGTGTGAACACTGGATCTTTGCCAGCCAGGCTAGCTTAGTGCTGGGTGTCATGTCATACAGGAAGCGCATTGTAGAAGAAACCAAAAGGCAGGAGTTGAGTTGTAGCTCTGCCATTCTCTGTGTTTATGACTTTCTGCAAGTCCCTTATCTTCATTGAGCTTCAGTTTCCTTGCTTATAAAACAGAAATTATAATCTCTGACTCTCCCACAGTGCTGTTCAAGGGCACAAATGATACTATGAATTCTTTGTAAGCCGAAAAGCACTCCTCACGTTTGTTATTATTAATGGAGTGTGACCAAAAAGACAAATCAAAACCAACTGAAATGTCAAAGACTTTCAAAAAAGGATACTAGCCAAAGTAAATGTGAGGTTAACTGCAATAATGATAAACCTAACATGAATAAAACAATAATGGCCATTAAAACGTACTTGTTAAAAATGGCAAGAAAGAACAGCTGAACCAAGGCAGTTATTCATTCTGGGGTCAGAGTCGCCAGTCCTGGTCATTTTTTGAACAGCCCTAAATGGTTCCCTATATTTGGGCAGGGCTGCAGAGAGTTTCAGTTTCCTCATGTGATCTGTAATGTATATAACAGAGTAATGTGATATATATTATTTTAGACGCTCCTCAGCATTTTATTTGTATGTTGATCCTCATGAGATTTTGGCTTACTGTCTGAAAGAATGTTTTAAGTATTTAAACCTTCAATCCTTGCCCTAAATCCAACTTTCCCTTTCATATGGGACAGCTTTCCCTTTCCCTTTCCCAGCATGTCTGTATTGGGGTATGTGTGTGCATGTGTGTCCGTGTTGTGTGCGGTGTGGACAAGCCTCTCTCATCTGCTGCCGGGTGGCCCTCCTCTGTGCCCCCTACTTGCCCCCTCACACAGAGTTTGTAGTTTCTCAAGGCTTCAGATTCACCACACCTAAAACAAGGGAAAGTCACGCAGTATCCTACTCCTCCAATATTTACCAGAATTGTTTTCTTGGCTTTTCCATGCCTCTCAAAGAAAATTCTCTCCTGATTGATTGCTTTTCTCAGGGAAATTCATTCGCTAGATACAGATATTTATGGTATACCTACTAAGTGTTACAAACTGTTCTGGGGATTAGAGAAAGAGAGGTGAATTAGAGAGGTAAGTCCCTGATCTCATTGAACTCACATTCTAGTGTGGGAAGACATGTAATTAACAAGTTAAAAATAAATTTTGTAATCTCAGATTTAAGTGCTGTGAAGAAAATAAAGCAGGGGAAAGGGCTTGAAAATGGCTTGGGGTGGTAGATGCTGTTTTGGAAGGATGGTGGGGGAAGACCTCTCTGAGGAAGTAAATTTTGGATAGAGGTGCGAAGGTTGAAAGGTTTATTTTTCTCTCTTAAGACACAATACTGGAAAAAAGAAAGAGTCTTATTAATGATAACGGTAGCTGTATGTGCCATTCATTAATGTAAACCCCTGTTTCAAGACTCTGTTCCTCATCTATGTCAGTCCTCATTTTGACCTCGTTTTTCATGGTATTCTTTTTTTTCTGGAGGATTCTTATTCTTTTTAAACCCCTCTCCATATTTCAACCCTACTGTATTGGTTTGCTGGGGCTGCAATAAAAAACGTACCCCAGACTGAGTGGCTCAAACAACAGAAATTTATTTCCTCACAGTTCTGGAGGCTAGAAGTCCAAGATAAAGGTATTGGTAGGCTGTGTTTCTTCTGAGGCCTCTCTCCTTGCCTTGTAGATGGCCATCTACTCCCTGCGTCTTCACATGGTCTTTCCTCTGCATGTCTGTGTCCTAATCTCTTCTTATAAGGACACAAGTCCTATTAGATTAGGGCCTACCCTTAATTTCCTCCTTAAAGACGCTATCTCCAAATGAAGTCATTCTGAAGTACAGGGAATCGGGACTCCAACATATGATTTGGGGGGACACAACTCAGCCCATAACACCTACCATTCCTCCAGACCAACTCAATTCCTACCTCTTCTGTAAAGTCTTCCCTACCTACCTCCTCAAACATCATTATTCTGCTAGTACTACTGAAAGTTTAACACAAAGTTAAATATAATTCTAATCAACCTTATGTTTTTTTCCTATTGTTTTTTGTCCATTAGACCTCACCGTTATCGTAGGTTTCCTGAGAACCAGGAAAATGTGTGATATTCTTTTGACTTCCTCAACATTTATTGATGAACCCTTACAGTCAAAACTTGCAGTGTTGATAGGGGCTTTAGAAAATATCAAATTCAGCCTCATTCCCCATTTGGAATCCTTCCTACAACAGTTGTTGACAGAAGGCCTTCATATTTCCTACCTGAATATTAATAATGATGGAAACATTCATAAGGCAACTTACGACCTTCTTGTGCAACTTCTGTTGCTATTTTTATTATCTGAGCAGCTTATAGGGGAGACCCACTTTTTTGATTCATAAATGGCAGTGCACATGTAGGTTACTTTTAATGGGAGGTGGGGAAGTGGGTATTAAGAAATATATCCCCCAACTTGGCTAAGGCAAAAGATAGATGGTCACATGATCTTTTATTGCCATGTAAATAAGCCCACCTTAGGGTAATGGAACTAGGGATATGTAACTTTGTTGCGTAATTTATTAGTATTACAGGACATTAACAACTCTATAAACTATGTTGATTAACCCCACTCAGGTTATGGTTTTATTGCCGTTTGGAATGTTAACCAGTTTTGTATCAAACTTAGCATTATCTCAGCATATTTTTTATCTGCTCATTACAATGAAAAACCCAGATTTTTAACATTATATTTCAAATTGACTTTGTCATCATTTAAAACTTTGACATGTTCACTTACAAATGAGAATTGTGTTTTTAACATTTTGAGGATTATGATGGGGACACAAACTAAATAAAATCATAAATGTATGGTGTGTTGGATGATATGGAGAAAAACAAAGGAGAGGGTGGGTAAGGATGTTGAGGTGATGCTCTTTGAAACCCACTTTACTGTAGAAACTGAGCCTTCTGCGTTTGGATGGGCTGGCACCTGGGTTTTAAAGGAAGATAGAAACAACTCTAAATAATACAGGGTATGGAAAGTTGGCCTTCTGGGGGATTCCGGAGGAGATTAAGTGTGATTGCTGCGTGGGAAAGAGTCGGAGAAAAGATTTCCAATGGAGAGGCAGTCAAGAAAGGAAAAAGTCTTTTCAATTGAACTTTTTGTGTTTATAATAGGATACATATTGTAAATTCCCTCCTTCATTTCCTCAGAGATGAAGAAACTCTAACTCTTCTGATGATACCTTCAGAAAACCTAATTCTTTGGGGGGAATGGATTTTTGGGGGGTAGGTAGAAGAATGGTTTAGTGCTGTTTTATATTAGCATTGGGCAAAATCAGTGACTGTATTTAGAAAACCAGAACCAGAGGATGGTTAGGGGAGGAAAGGCAATAAACATCAAAGTTATAATAATATTAGCTACGTTTTTGAGCACTTACTTTATGCCAGCACCATGAACATACTTTAAATACATACGATTAATCCTTTGTCCACTTACTAGGTCTTTTATTTTTATTTTTTTTAACACTAAACTCTCTCAAATGATATCTCCCCATCCTGTATTTATACAGTTGATTATTTTACTGAAATTCAAGACTGTTACATTCCAAGTTAGAAATTTTAAATTCTTATTTGAAAAGACAGACATCATACAATATCACTTATTTGTAGAATCTAACTGATACAAATAAGCTTATTTACAAAACAGAAATAGACTCACAGACATAGAAATCAAACTTATGTCTACCAAAGGGGAAAGGGGGGGAGGGGATAAATTAGGAGTTTGGGATTAAAATATACATACTACTATGCATAAAATAGATAACCAACAAGGACCTACTGTATAGCACAGGGAACTATGCTAAATATCTTGTAATAACCTATAATGGAAAAGAATCTGGAAAATAATATATATATAAATATATGTTACATGTGTAAATTTTATATATGTATATAAACTGAATCACTTTGCTGTATCCCTGAAACTAACACAACATTGTAAATCAACTATATTTCAATAAAAATTTTTAAAAAGTAATTCTCATTTGATTATTGTTAGGAGATATCATCAATACATTAGATAACAAGGTGCAGATCTAATTATACATCCACTTTTCTCCATCTTGTCCTCCAAATTCCAAGGCTGCCTTTTTCGTTGAAATAAAGAATTTCCCTGTATATAGGAGAAGATCCTGGACTGGATCCCTTACTTTTTGCTTTGTGGACTAGGGACACAAGCTTGGAAGGTATTAAGGAAGTCAAGGTGAATATGCTGAGATGGATCCCAAAGAAATTAAACCATCAGATATTAGTCAATCAATCAGTGAAGGCAGTGGGCAAAAATATCCAATAAGCATTCATTAGTTTTAGTCAGTCTACCCAATTACACCTATTAGGACTGATACATGTATAAAACTGAACTTGAACATGTGCTTCACTGATGAATCCTGAATTTTGCTATAGTTAAGAGGAGCGAACAGCCCCACCACCTAGCTATGGGCAGAGCATGACCTCTTGGGACCTACAGAACTTGAGGTGTCAATTAGGTTGTGTCTTTGGCTCTATGGGCCACCCACATAACCCCTCTGAAATGGATGGCCAACTGCCACATTCCAAAAGTTCTCCAGAAGAGGAGATTTCACAACATTCCCTGGTAACCAACTGCAGGATTCACAGACCTACATTTCCTAATATCTAATCTGAATCTTTCTTGCTGAAATTTAAGCTCATTTCCTCTTTTCTATTCTCAAAGGAGGTGGGAAACATCTGGAGAATATTTTACTTAAAATAATAGTTCACATAATTGAAGTCTGCAATTAACTCCTTTTGTTTCTCTAACTGGAATCATGTCAGCTGCCAAAGAGTTTATAAAACACTTGAGAGAACCCCTAAAAGGGACGTTCTAAAGTGGAACCCTTTTTTCGTTTTTAGCTTTTCTTCCCATAATATGAAGGCATCATTGTTTGCAGAGCACAGAGCACCTAAATGCTGGTTCTGACCTAAGCAAGTCACCTACTCTGAGTGGGCATCAGTTTCCTCATCTGCAGGACAGGGACATTGGCTAAATGACCTCAAGGTCCCCTCTAGTTCTAAAACTCTATGGTAGCTGTGAACATGAACAACAAATCCATACTTCATGGACAAATGATTTCATGAATGTACATGCTTAAGCCTTTTGGATGTCATCTCACACTTCTGGTTACTTTTCAGCATTTCACTCCCCCCACCTTCTACAGGTGGAGAGGGAGGGAGAAGGGTCTGAACAGCCCCCCTGCAAGTATCCCTCTGATGAAAGAAGGTGTATCTGACGAGAAACCAAAGAAAGAACCTAAATAAGAAATAAAATTTACAGACAAAAATGTGATTTATAACCTCTTTTATACCATATTCGAAGATTGACTAAAAGTTGAAGCTTATTGAGAAATCTTTAAAAAATGGCTACAAATGATAAAACCTCCCTACAATGTATAGGCTCAAAATGTCCCCCAGAGTCATTCAGCAAGTATGCCTCCTGTCATAGGAATGACAAATGAATACAAAGTATGCACCTTGGGAAGGCGAAGTAGGAAGTGAATAGGATGATGTAGTCATTTTTAGGAGCTATAATGTTCTTTTTTTTTTATATATATAATGTTCATTTTTGAAGAAAAATGGAAGATCCGAAATTTAGAGGCAGCTCTATAGTAAGGCAGGCAAAGATGAGGGCTTCTCAAGAATAAGACCCTCCCCATTCCATGGGCCCAGCGATGTGCAGCAAGGCAAATTCCTTCCTGGTGTGACCGAGAAGGGCTGGAGAGAACTCTACCGTTCACATGAGCATCTTTCTGCCTTCTTGGCACTACTACAGCTTGTGTAAATGACATAATGTAAAATAACGGTGTTTTCAGGCCTTTGCAAGGGAGAGACGTGTGAGGAAGTCTCATCTAATGTAAATCACTGAACTGGACATTGTAAAAATATTTGTTAAGAGCAACTAACTATAATGTATTTTGTAACATATAAATATCATGGACATGGAAGTATAGACTTCCAGTTATAAGACAAATAAGTGCTCGGGATGTAATGCACAACATGATAAATGCAATTAACACTGCTGTTTGGTATCTATGAAAAGTCGTTAAGAGAGTAAATCCTAAGAGTTCTCATCGCAAGGAAAACAATCTTTTCTCTTTCCTTTGTTTTGTATCTATAGGAGAAGATGAATGTTCACTCAGCTTCTTGTGGTCATCATTTCATGATGCATGTAAGTCACATCATTACGCTGTACACCTTAAATTTATACAGTGCCATATGTCAGTTATATCTCGATAAAAGTGGAAGGAAAAAAATATATAAATTTCATGGAACATTTGTTCACTGCAAACACTTTTATTTAATCCTGAACTCTGTGCAGACCAATGGGATTACAAGTGAATTTCAACCAAACAAAATTCAGCAATTTCCTTGTCATATGCATAGTTGAAATTTGGTAGTTGTTGTAGAAGTTGTTCTTAGTAAATAACATGAATGAATTGAATAAAGTAAAATGATAAAATCACACTCATTCCCAAAATATCTAAGGTTGCAGAGACTAGAAAGTTTAAACCAAGTTAGGTAAAAAGACAAAGGCACATAACTTGTTTCCTGAATGACCTTTATCCAGGTCCTGAACTTGAAGAACTTGGGGTCTTAGGGTAGTCCAAAGGCCTGCCTTTGGACTCCAACTTTTCCTGAGGAAGGCTGTCATATTAGAAGCTCTTGCCTCTTCTACTTTTCTGCAATTCTCTGTGTCTTCTAGATGCTTCACTATTGCTCAGCATCTTACCCAAGAAAAGTTGAGAGATTAGGTGACACTCAAATGAGTTAGTTCTGGTCAAAGTTTTGAAAATTGAGAAAGTTGAAATATAAAGTACAGCAGGGCCAGTTCCCAGCCAGCCTGGGCACTTCCTGGAAGCAGGATGGAGAGCCCTTTGCCACCAGGGATGTTTCTCCCAGTATTTTCCTACGATGGTGGCAAGGAAGGACTGAAAAGCACAGGAAGGTCTCTTCTCTGTCCCATTCTGATTGGCACTTAGTATTTACTCTATCAGTATATCCAGAAGATTGAGCAAGCAAGCCAACTTCCTGTGCTAGCATTTTCTTCTAATTAGCTGGCTTTCATGGCGGGTAGACTCTTCATTTTAGTATTTTTATAGGAAACTGTGAAACAAACCAAAATTCCCTAAACCAAGCAAGAAATCCTAGCCTTTTCCGTCTTCCATAATACTAAGATATTTATTAATGAAATTACTGTATGGATGCATACGTGTCTTTGTGGATTGAAAGGCGAGAGGTAGCGGATGCGAGGCTGCCAACTGACTTTTTTTTCACTTTCGAACTGGTGATTTGGGGGATTCAGGTGTTGAAGTTTTATTTAGCTAAGATTACTTTGAGCCACATAACCTTGAATGACGTGATATTAAAAGTCAAGCTCTAGAGTTTCTATCACACATGGGCAAAATATTAAATCAAATCAACAGCACTTGGAAATAAAAATAATTAATAAATTTCCTCCATAATTGCTCTCCCCTCCCCCTGCCCACACACACTCATATGGCTAATCTCCAGTCAGAAGAGCAATCCTACTAAAGTTACAATATGTACCCATGAAAATTTCTGAATTATATAAGAACTAAAAAAAAAATCTCAACAATTTCTTGGTCAGTAAAAATGTGAATTTGTTCTTTCTCTGTTGCACGGTTTAAGAGTAGCAGAGATCATTCCACAGGACTGTTCCCAAAAATGAATTTAAATACAAAAAAAATTGAGCTCTCAAGCTGGGGCTAAGCCTAAAATGCCAAGTTGTGATAAACTGTCAGCCACAGAGAGGGCAGTCTCTAAATCCACCACTTTTCAACCACAGCTCCATATAGATAATTAGCCCGCGTGGTAACATCCTGCCCTTTGAACACAGGCAAAGCACTGAAAGCAACCAAACCACAGCTATCTTGGTATTGGAAGTTCTGCTTCTTTCAGGGGTGGAATTTATTTTGAGGGAGAAAGAGATGGATGTGCTGTCTGGGAGGAAAATCATAAGGCTTTCACAGTTAATCCACTGAACATTTTTCAGAGAAAATGGAAGTGGAGAAAGGAAAGGACAAAGAATTATGTAATAAATGCCAGTTCTTGGAGATGCCTAAGTGAAGGAGGCTGGGAGTGTGGAAGAGACCTTCCTTTTTTTCAGCAAACTTTGCTACAGGGTACAAAGAATTCACAAAAATGAGGAATTGCACTGATAACCGTGCTTTATAAGTGCTATTTCTTAGGACTTAGTGGGGATAGGAAACTGATTTGGAGATGAGAGACCTGGGGTGTATGTAGCCACCTCTCTGTCATGTTATACTCCTGTGCTTTTCAGGGCCTCCTCTTCCTAAACTATAAGATGAGGGGATTGAATTAGAGGGGGAAAGAGCCTAAATACCTGGAGGAAGCAGGGAGACCGGGGAGTGAGTGGAGTCGGCTGGCCAGAGTTTGCAGTGAACTAGGGAGCACTACCCTATCCAGTGGGGCAGTAGTTGAACTACTCACTTGTTTGCCTGGTTTGGGCAGGTTTTCCAATTTTTCACGAGAAGCCACACATTGGGACATTTTGTGAAACCTCTTCATCTTGACACTTGGGGTTGATTTCTTTAAAAATAATGTCTGGTAGAAAAAACAAATGCCTACCTGCGAGCAGAATCCAACATTTAGGCTGCTGGGTGCCTTGGTATCAGATGGTTTCTAACATCTCTCTTGCGCTAAAACATCGTATGGGGGAGTTCCCCTGCCTTTATTTGCTTAAATTTCTAACTCCTGGCATTGTTTCTCTCTACTGTGTCACGTTGATTTGTTTAATTATTAAATTCAACAATCTTATATGGAATTTTTAGGCACTACTATGTTAGTGGCTGGCTATATATAAAAATAAGTGAGAAACAAGGACATACTCTCAAGAAGTTTCCAGTCAACTATTGCAAGTTAGATCTTAATCTGGTGTAAGTGCTTCAATAAAGACAAAACAGACTTTAACCTGGACGGGGTGTGTGGGTGGCAGGTTGGTGAGACACAAGGTCCTTGAGGGACAGTGTTAGAACTAAGGTTTGAAGAATGAATGGTAATTGCTCAGCAGAGTAAGGAGGGAAGTGGAGGGTGTTATCTAGAAGCAGACATTGGCAGCTACAACAGTTAAAGGGCAGCTGTAGGGGATAATGTTCAAGAGCAGCAACTCTGAGCTAACCTGCCTGCATTAAATCCTGATTCTATCATGTTCTAGGTCTGTGATCTTAGACCTAGTTAAGGTTAAGTTACTTAACCTCTCTGTTCTTCCATTTCCTCAAGATAAGTTGGGGATGATGGTAACATTGTCTGTCTTGTGAGGTTATGGAGGATGTGAAGGGAATTAATGCAGGTAGAATGCCGAGAACAGTGCTTAGATATAGTAAGCACTGTATAGGTAGGTGTTAGTTATTATTTAAAGAGGGAGAAGGAGGATGACGAGAAGCAATAGCAGTAGAGGGGATTATGGGCACCTGTTCCACCACACTTAATTGCAGTCCTGTTTTTGAAGAATTTGAAAGATAATGATTTTTTGTCTTCACTTTGCTCCAGACCTATTATGAAAACTAGGCTGCCCAATTGTCCCCTTGCCTGAGATACCAAAGACAGGTCACGTATAGATAGCTCCTCCTAGGTGGATAACAAGTGTAGCGCCTGAGTTCCCACCCCTCAGCCCTTGCCCCACCTGCTTGTCGCCCGAGAGCACTCGGTTCAAATGCTCCATCTCGTCTCGCTCCCCTTTCCATAGAGAACTGGCCACTGCAGGCTGTCTTTGTATTGACTGTGAAGGGCTTTGGCTTTAACATTCAGAGAACCAAAGACATTTCTAGGCGGTGATGGCAGCAGGTTGGCCTTGTGGGAGCGGCTGCAGGACTTAGGCTATATTTTACTGTTGAAGGAAGTAAGATCCACGAGTAATAATAGCTATACTTTTAGGTCAGAAAAATAATCAGCTTAAGATCACTTTTTTTAGAAGCTTGATCTTTTCGTACTATTTTCAGGAACTTGAGGAATAATAATATTGGATAGTTCACATTTATTTAGTGTTTACCATATTCCAAGACTTGTGTCTGAAAGATTCATGTCCCCCTCCCCCGCACCATAGATCCTTGCTTAATTCAAAACTACACTGAGTTTTGTATCTGAAAAAACAGACTCAATTCAACATATGCTTCTTTTATAGTAAGTGCAAAGTAGTAACCTCAAATCCAAAATACCAAATAAATCCCAAATCTTTTTTAGCCACAAGCATTTATTTAAATAGAAAATATTAATTTTCCCCCAAGTGAAGCAAATTTGTAATGTATTTTACTTTGAACAATGGTCATAAAATCTACCAACTGGCTATGGGGGGCAGGAAGCTCCATATACAAGCTCTCTCAAGTGTCTGGAGCCCTGGGGTCAGACATTTATCTCTGGGGATTCTCTGCACCTGGTTCATAACTGTGTACAAAATAGGCTTTATAATTGCTTGTTGGACAAACATTGGGTTGGCCAAAAAATTCGTTTGGGTTTTTCGTAACATCGCACAGAAAGACCCAAACGAACTTTTTGGCCAAGCCAATAAATGAATGGCACCATATTTTTATCCCATCTTCTCCCACCTTTGCTAAATGTTTAAATAAGATCTTGGGTGGTGGGAAGGCTGAGAGTGCATTACAGTTTCTGAATACTGGATCAACCTGCCTCTTCTCTCTGTCTATAGTTTTCATTCTCACTCCTGATTTTGTGTTCTAGTGTCCCCTGCCAACTCACAAGAAGGAGAAATCCTACATATTAGGCTTGCTTCCTTAGAAATCGAGTGCTCTTTTTGCTTTAAAAATAACAAACTTTGTAAAGACAGGGAAGGGTTGATTGAAGGTAACATAATCTTGAGATTGGTGATAATTGTCATTCATCACAGGATGCTTGTAATAGTCTCTATGGCTGCTCTAAAGGTCTTAGACTTGGCCTGAGCTGAATGACAGTATCACGGAGGCATTTTTCTAAATCCCCAGTCTTAATATTCAATTTAGGACTCTAAACCTCAAGTGAAAAATCCCTGAAGTTCTCACCCTCCATAAAGGTAATCTCTGAGACTCCATTTCCTTATTTGTAAAACCGAGAGTGTCAGATTAAATGATCCTCAATGTTCCTTTCAAGTCTAAAAACTCACTGTCCTTGTCTCTACCCAGTCTAGTCCTTTTTTGTTCTGTCCTAATTATGCCAGACACTGGAAAGAGTCAGGCAATAGGCTGTGGAATCGAGTATTAACATGAAATTGGATGGAGGGTGAGAAGGAGGGGGAGAGATGAACATGTGATGATTTCATACTCATGTGAACTCTTCAACAACACTTTGCAGAGTCCCACGATTCTTTTCTCTGTGATTGCCTGTTTTGTGGGCCACATCCTTGCCATGAATTTCTGTCTCCTCACTGTGGAAACCAGCCAAGGACACATTACGGACCACCTGCTCACTTTCTTACACAAGATGACTCCCCAGACTTATTTTCTTTGCTTTCTCCTCCTGCTGGTTTATGGCTTTCCCTTATGTAGCAATAAAACTCTTGGAGAGTCCTCTTAGGGATGAATTAATGCCACTTAAGTATAGTTCCATTAGCTGCCCTTTGATGGTTCTGCTTAAAAATAAAGGGGGAGTTGGGGCAGCTTGATTCTTGTTGAAATTTTCCTTCCCTTTGATTTAACATTACCACTGCTCTGAAACTCTTAGTTACACTCCAAGGGAGCTTTGCTAACAATAAAAAAGTGTGGGAAATACTGTCAGAAGACAAACTCACCATCTTTCAGTATTTTTTTTACCCATTGGAAAGGTATTTACATTATAAAGAGGCCCAGCCTGGCTTGTGTGAGTTTTCCTTGTATTCCTTTAAATATTCAAATTTATAAATAATAAATAGAAAGTATGTCTGAATTCCAGAAAGCAAAGCACTATCTTGCTCTCCACCCTAATAGCAAACAGATTAAGGATTGGGTGTCATGATCCCATTTCAGCTTTGTGTAGTCTACAATTTATTTTTACTTTCCCCACGTTTTGTTTTATATTTTATTAATTCACCTGAATCTTATACTTAATCTGTGTCTGCTCTGGAACAGAACATCCTATGGGGTTCAATTTCGCCTTCTCACAGTCGTAGCCCTGAGAGTTGGAAAACAGGAGTGTCTGTCCTGAGCTTGACACTTGCCTCTGTGTGGCCTTGGGTAAGCCATTCAGCTTTTCTAGGCTTCTAGCTTCTCTGCTGTAAGAGTAATAGAATCTGGATATTGAGGGGAAAAAAAATCTCCAAAGAGATGGGGTTTCAGCTACTGTCATGGAAATTACCATTAAAATAAAATCTTTTCATTTTTTTTCCTTCTTTTGTTCGCTTGAGAAGCGAAGCCGACCAGACAACATGCAGTGAGGATGTTGGGGTAGTGTCACCATGACCCATGACCCATTTCACTGAGCTTATTACCACATACCACTTTAATTTTCTTATTTATCCCATTCAACACACATTTTGTGAACCGTGCTAGGAACCATGAAGGATTCAAGCACAACTAAGATGTCACTTCCACCTCAATGGCAACCCAAGGCAAAGACAAAGTCTGAAAAAAATGCAAAGAAACTGGTCTTGCTTCCTGTCTTGATCCCGCTTCCTGCTTATCCCCTTTTCTCTTACACTTGCTTCTTCCCTTTCCCTTGTCCTTTCCCAACTCTATCCCTAATTCTTTTTCTCCTTTCCAGGTTTCTGATTCCTACCTAGTGTTTACAACCTCATCAGCCCATTTCGAACCTGAGTCTGAATAAAAACCAATGTCTGCAAGGGCCAGAGTGGGACACACGAACCAAATCGTTTTCCCTCTTCACTGGATTCAAGGGCAGGGTCTTTATAAGCAAGGAGGAAATGCCATGTGGGATGACTAGGGTGGTGTTAAAAAGCACCCATCCCTACCTGGAACCAAAATACCTCCTCCATAGGTCTGCTAAGTGCCCACAATTTCTGTTAAAGTTCCAGAACCTGAGAAAGCTAATATATTCCAGAGGTTTTTATGACAAATGACTGATCTATAATGTAGAACAGGGCCCAACGCACTGGGACTCAGGCAATTGAGAAGAATGGGGCCTGGGGCAGTTTAGGGGCTCTGGGTGCGTTGCCCTGGCTGGGAATCGGTAGATAGTAAGATGGAGGTACAAGGTAATAGGTGTCTTAGGGAAGTCAGAGGCATGAGGTGGTGGCCTGAAGCTTAGCCTTGCCACAAAGAATCTCTAGCAGCTCCTGGGGAGAAGGGCTGGTCATGATGGCATGATGAATTTTTGTCTACCGCATCCCCACTGAGAGGCAAGAGCTCATGCATTCAAGAAGGGTCCACCTCCAGTAAAGCTCCATGGAGACTGACTATAGCCCAGCCCTAACGTGCTTGAGATGAACAATCTTGGTCATTTGCAAGACTCAGACCCCAGCCCTCCCTCGCCCCATCATGCCAGGGGAGGGACCGATGCTTCTCAAACATGCACATGGATGGGGCAAATCCTGCCACCAGCTCACTGCATTATTTATCTGGAGGTGCAAGGCTAGCACCCCATCTCCCAGATAGGCGAGGTGCTACTGCTCCCCTCAGTCACAATTGATGAGTATCCAGGAAGGGGATTGGAGCCAAAATTCTGCCACATTGTCGAGCTATTTGATCTCAGCCTCTGATCACACCAGAGGAAGGGCTCGTGCTTCCCGAGTCACACAGTTTAAAAGCCTCACAGGCCAAGGGGCAGCTTCCTCTCCTGGAGTCTGACTTCCAGGCCTGCTGGATATTTGTGCATGACTCTTGCCTGGAATGTGCCAAGGACAAGGGGGAACCCTCACACCTGCTACTGCTCCTCCCTCTAAAATTTCCCTATAAACACTACTTGGCCATTTGCCTTTGTTTGTGCAACAACCTCCAGATCCTCCCCCAGTGCTCCACTTGGGGATTGGAATTCTAAGATATAAGGAAGGCAGAGAAATGCTTTCATCCTTTAATTACTTAATTCATTGATCCATCCATTCAACATTGTTCAGTACTTAGCAAGTGCCAGGTGCTGTAGACACAACACTGAGTGGAGAATGAGGTCCCTGTCCTGGAATGACTCATCGTCTAGAGGGGTTGGCCAGCTGAGCAGTTGACTGCTCAGACTTCTTCCCTGGGTCAGTTTCCATCTCTGCGAAATTAGTCACAGGGAAACATTCAACTCCTGTTCATGTGTGTTGGGCTGACCAACTCACTTGGAGGATAATTGCCAGCATTTTTACAATCTCATGCTGGCTTCCCTCCATCTTCCAGTGTGTGATTGGGCTTTTTCTGCACTCTAGTCCTTGATGTGTATCCACAAAAAACAAACTTATTTTAATATCAGTCTCAACAAGACTTGCAAAGAATGCAAATGGAAGACATTGCATAGTGAACATAACTTTTGAATTATCTCTATGAGCATCTGGCCTTATACAGAAGCATATTTAAAAAATAATGAGTTATCCATGAGAAGTCTGAGTCAGGCAAAGAATTCGTAAACCTACATATTATTTAGCATATGATAATATATTCTGAATTTTTTTAGAGTAATCTGATTCTCACTGCTGAACTCTACTTGTTCCAGCTGCTACCAAAATCAAATGATAAAACATTTTCACAAACATGTGAAGAAAATTCCTTTTTATATTATGTTTATCATCTACCCACCTACCTATTCATCTTCCAATCTATCATTTCTCTCTCCATCCACCTGTAGTTTTCGATGTGGACATAGTGGTCCAGAGACACAAAGGCTGGCTATTTGCTTGGTTCTGAGTTCTGACTGGGTAGAAAAATTGGTATATCCAGGACCTGTTAAAGGAACTTTTGGATTGAACATAAAAAGTGTAATTGTGTATTACAACTTACATGAGAATTTTCCTTCAAAGAGCTCAAGTTACTATAAAGTTAATTTAAAATAAAGATCCTCAAAATAAAGATCTTTTGCAACTAGAAATTATAATAGGTAGCCTGAATTTTAATTTACTTTGTGTCCTGTCAGATTCATGAAACATACAGGTATAGACAATAATCAGAGCAGAAGCAATATACTAAAGTTCAGCAGAATCCTGTTAGAGGAGGGTTTGACTCACTCCTGGCTACCACTGACCTTAACATCTGGAATAGTCTCACTGTGAAATGGAGACCAGACATCATTCTTTGCTCCGACACTGGCACTACCAGGGGTTAATTGAAGTCTCGTCATTAATTCATCGAACACATATTTTGTAATGGCTGAGAATGTTTTAGGCACTGCCAATTCTATTATTAATAAAAATATTAAGAGTAAAAAATCTTGAATAAATGTTTACCAAGTGCCAGACACTGTGCTAGGTGCTTTACATAAATTATCCCATTTAATACAATCCCAGCAACTATGGGAGGCAGGTGCTATTATACTCATTTTGCAGGCATGGAAATGAGTGCCCAAAGAGGCAGTGTGTGTGTGTGTGTGTGTGTGTGTGTGTGTGTGTGTGTGTGTGATATATATATGTGTGTGTGTGTGTGTATATACACACACATATATATGTATATATATGGGTGTATATATGTATATATATATATGTATATATATAATCTTTTGTATCTTGGCTTTTGTAAATAAGACTGATAGTACATTTCTTTTTAACTGCTGAATACCACAGTTTATTTTTCAATGTTCTCCTTTTAGAAAAAAATTTTTATTTTATATTGGAACATACTTGATTTACAATGTTGTGCTAGTTTCAGATGTACAGCAATGTGATTTAACTATACATATATCTATTCTTTTTCAGATTCTTTTCCCATATAGGTTGTTAGAGAGTTCAGTGTGCTCCTTTTAAAACCACATTTTTGACTTTCCAAACTTCTCCCCTGACTTAAACTGCAAATGGACTCTGCTAGCAACAACCAGGTAATTTAAGAAACCAGTGTTGGAGGGGATTCATGACTGACAATGGTGTCATTGGGTTACTCTTCCTGGATAAGACATTTGTCTTTTAATAAAGTTCCCATCACCTCAAGGAGGAATCTGTGATGAGGAAGTCCAGGGGCTTGAGGATCACTAGGAAGATCTTTGGGGCAAGGTGGCCTCTTGGTGCCTCTTGGATCACACCAGAAGGGCACCTCATCCCCAGAGAGGGGGCAAGCTAAGATTCCTTGAACACCAGCCTAATGCCACACTTTGGACCATTAGCACCTTCACAGTTAGCATGCTGGGATTCATGACTGGAAAACACAGAAGAGGACCTGGCTCACTCTCCACTGTGCAGGATTAACATAAATCACAAACCCAGCTTGATGAGCTAGGAAGGTTACAGCTCAAATATGCCTGTTTTGTAGAATGCACACTAGGCTGAAGGAGTGTTAATTTCAAATAGAGTTTACTTTGCCTGGTATCTATTTGTTCAGAATTTATTAAAGGATACTTTTTTTTCTTTTGCCTCACCTGGGTAATGATGGTCATTATGGACTCATGAGCTACTGAATGTTTCTGAACGGCTGAATCATTACATTTAGCCTAGTGATGCTGAAACTATACTTCTAGTTAGAATTAGTGTATTATGTTATAATTATTTTAAAGTTGATGATCATTGTATGTATAATGTGAGAAAGGAATTCTTCTTCTGACTCCATTTAACCTTATTAGAGTGTGATTCTATAAATATTATCATTGAAAAAAATGTAAATCAGAGCACAGTACTCTTCTGCTGAAATCCCTCCAATGTCTTCCTATTATTCTTTGCATAAAATCCAAACTCCCTTCACTGCTTTCAGACCTTGATCTCAACTGGTCCCTGCCTGTCCCTCATTCCACCTCTACCTGTTGATTAAGGGCCAGACACGCTGACTTCCTCCATTCATTGAATTCACCAATTTGCTTCTGCCAGGGCCTATGCACAAGCTGTTCCTTCTGCCTGAATGGTCTTTTCCCAACTCTGCACATGGCTAGCTCCTTTTCGTGTCATGCAAGTCTCAGCTAAATGCCATCCCCCAGAAAAGCTTTCCTTGACCACTCTGACCGAGGCAATGTTCAAATCTGGTCATTCACTGTCACACTGCCGCATTCATAACATTTCTCAATAACTGAAATTATCTTGCTCATTTATTATATTCATTGTCTATTCCTCCTGCTATGTCTATAAAGTTTGTGAGAGAAGGAACCTGGCCTGTCTCATTCAACATGCTGTTTCCCAGCGGCTGGCACGTAGTTCGTGCTCAATAAAAATCTGGAGAATGACTAATTGAACGGATGATACCATGGATGGTAATCATTGTTCTCAAGGTATGGTTCTGTGTCTTGTGAGTGTGTGTTCCTGCATGTGTACACCTCTTGGGGGAAGGACTTTGCTGTTCTCTCTTTTGTTGTCACCTCTGCTACCAGGTAGCACATGGCAGTACATTGGCTACTTTAATTTCTTTATTCCCTAGGGCTTAGTGCAACGTTTGGCACATAGTAGTTATTTCATGTTGTTGAATGAATGGATAAGTTTGTAGGCAATGTTGATGAATCGCTTTACAAAACAGCCTATGGCGTATAATCCAACATCATGAGCATTGGTCTTTAGTGAAGCTGCAGTCTCATTAGCCTTCCAAAGTCCCTGCTGACTCATTCTCCTTCTCCAATGACCCTAGGAATGGAGGGCAGCCTGCCAAGGAGGCAGATAGCAGGATGGCTGCCCTTACTGAGAAGCCTTGTCGATCCAGCTTCGCTGCCAAAATGATGGCAGTCCATGTCAGGGGTTAGCCCCATGGTTCTATGTTCTGGGAAGTTTTGGAAGAATAGGATAAAGACTGACAGTTATTGAATGCCCACCATGTGCTAGGCAGTATGTTAGGTGCTAGACATATATCATCTTAATCATGACAACACTACTCTGAAGAGTTGCTTTTATTTTTTAAAATAGGTGAGGAGCCAGAGATTCAGAATATTGAGTTACTTGCCCAACTTTACATAGGCGATAGTGGCAGAACTAGGATTGCAACTTCTTTCTGACTCCAAATGCTGCGCCTTTTGTACCACAGGCACCGTAAAAACAACGAAATAGCAACAAAGTCCCCTCTTGCACGATTTATTTGGGTTAATAAAGCCCTCTTCTGAAATGCAAATGCTCTCGGATTGAGTTATCCAATTAAGTCATTCACATATTTGTGTTAATAATTTTGAGAAGATGAACTTTTACCTATCCTCTAACAGAAGTCATTATCCTATGAGAAGGTACAGGTTGGAATGGAGGGCTGGAGAATTACTGAGAGGGTGACCCCTCAGGGAGGAACAGACGTGGGTGGGATGAGAGTCTCTGGGCAATGAGAAGGAAAAGGGTGGTGGTCTGAGGACTCTGTCAAGCTGGGTCTACCTGACATTTTGTATCAGGTATTTGGAAGGCAGTTTACTGGGAAGTCTGACTGGTAGGCTGACTGGAGGATGGTAAGTGTGAGACAAAGCATGGCAGGGTGGTTACATGTATGGAATCTAAACCAGATGCTTAGGGTTAAATTCTCCCTCTGCCACTCATGGTCTGGGTGACCTTGGGCAAGTTACTTACCTCTCTGCACCTGCCACTCTTTACCTATAAAAAATGGTGATAACTGGTGTTATATATTACACTTGGGTATTGTAAAGAGTAAGTGAAGTTTTCCCATATACAGTGCTCTGAACAGTGCCTGGAGTTAGTGATTCATAAATGTCAGCCCTTGGTGTGCAACTGCCCTTGCCACCTGAAGGCCTTACTCTGCCATCAGCTGATTATAAACTGTGAGTCTCATGTGGTCATTTTACTACGTGCAGAATCAAACCAGATGGTTTGGTGCTTGATAGTGGGGACAACTGGGGTAAAAAAAAAAAAAAAAAAAAGGTCTCTTTTGGAGCTGCTTAGCTCTCTAGAGTTTGGGTTTGTGGGGTTCCTTATATCCAGGAATGTAGTACCTTTCTGGCTAAAATTTGCCCTTGCAACTACTATTAATTTACCTTAATGTCACCAATTACTTTCTCAGTTTGAGAAAAGGAAAAATTTCAAATATTTGAAATAATAATAATAGTTAATCTCATTTGAGATGAAATTAGTTATGTGCCAATTTCAATCAAATTTTAGTTATGTGCAGACGAGTTTCCATTGTATTTTACAAATTATGACGATCTCCTTATATCACAATCAAGAGGAGAATGGGGCAACATTCCTTTCACAGATCCTGGAATTTGAAATTATTCTAGTGTTGGTTTCTCACACTGATTCTGAGATATATGTCTTATTATTATCGTTAATATTATCTTGCTTCTAGCTCCTTTGTTTTGGGACCTCTGCTTTGTCTTTTGTAGTAACTTGCACTTCCATACTTTGCGTGTTGTGATTCGAGATGCAGTGGCAGGATGCATTATACATTGATCTGCTTTTTGATAATCAACTTAAATGGTGATGATGGGCTGCAATGTATTTGTGTTGGAGCAAAACGTTCATCCTAATGAAATGTAACTTTATGAAAGAAACGCTCCTAATCCTCTCAAGGACTGAGCCAGATCATCACAGGTAAATGGGAGGTATTTGAGGTTTCTTTTCTTCTTTCTTTCTCTCTTTTTTTTTTCCCCCAAAAAAGATGTTGGGTCCACCAACTGTTACCAAGAGCATTATTAAAAATCATGTCAGCTCAGAGTTATTGCTGTTTCTGAAGAAAATATAAATGTATTTATTTTTAAATCTGGACATATGAAGTTTTAAAAATATTGTTGTAAAGTTCTCCTGGCTACTTTTCCTTAGCTCTTTTCCAAGTTTTGGGCTGGAGAAACTTAAAAATGTGTCTGTGCCAAAGTTAAATATTAAATGAAAACCTTGTGTCTGAGGAGCTCCAGGATTTATAAACTGTGGCAAAATTGGTAAGATCTCAAATCACCAGAGAAAAAACTTTCTAAAGGGAATGGGGTTGCATTGTAAATGGTGTCAGTTCTGAGCTGTGGGATAAAACCCACAGGGAAAGGATAGACCATGGCTCATTTTAGGCTTGGACGAGGCACCATCTCTTTGAAGTTATCAAGGTCCTTACTTATTGTTGAGCTGGTACACAAAAAATATTTGAAAGAGTTAAAGAAGTTAGTACTTTACACAAATGTGCAATGTGATATCATAAGAAAGTCTCCCTCCCTAAGAAGACATCATCTTTAACTATCAGTAGCACTGGCTTCCTAAAGTCAAATCCAGTTATTATGGTGAATATTAATTTTAGTAGTACCATATTTTTCCTCAAGATTTATTATCTTCTCTCTCAAGGAAAACACTAGGGGAAATTGAATTTTCCATGAAAGATTATACAATGAACCAGGAATATAAAAGTTTAGTTTTCATTTCTTAGTTAATTCTAGTGATAATTTGCTTTGCAGCGATTGGCGGAGATGTTTGAGTTTCAGTTCTTCCTTCCGAAATGTATTGCAGTGACTGGGGGCCATGTACTGAGAGGGGCCTTCAAGGCAGAGAGAGCCTGTGGGCGAGGGATTCTGAACCACCTGTATTTGGATCCTGGCTCTGCCACTTACCAGCTGTGTAACTGAGGAACCTCCATTTCTTAGCCTGGAAAGTGGGAATAATAATTCTTACTGAGATCATAGTAGATAATAAATGTCTTATAGTGACTTGGTAAGTAGCAGAAACTCAAAAGAGGGTAGCTATCATGATAAGCATTTATATAGCTTTGCACTCTTGCTATTGCCATAGTTCATAATATCCAGTAGGATATTAATATATCTTTTATCAACCAATTATGGTATCTTAGGCACATCCATAAATAAAACCGTCCTTAAAAGAAATAATCTGTCCTGGGTCTGTTGAGCTAGCATCTGATATTTACATATGCTTGCATTGAATTGTGTTTGAAACACCTTCCTGAAACAAAAATGTAGTTTTGATGTTTCTGAGTAGGCATCAGAAGAGAAATCTCTTGTGTTGGATTGAGGATATTAAGGTATTGAGGATATCTAGAAGAAATAAAAATGAGATATTAATAAATTAAGGAAAAACTATAAGAGGCCAATGAGACTGTGTGGAGAAATATACAAAAGAAATAAGAGGAAACTATGAAATGTTAACATTCTTAGACTGGAAGCCAAGAACATGGATACAACCAAAAGGAGCTAAAGGGACAACTGAACATTACTCTGGTTACTTTGCCAGCAGGAACCCCTGCCTTATGCTAATGATATTACAATGAGAAGCCCACATGCCAATGAAGTAAACAGTAACTAGAAGTAGTACCATGAGTGCTCCAAGCTTCACTGTGAAGAATGGCCTGGGGAGGAGTCCAGGAAGGGTTCCTACAGCAAAGGTTAAGATCATGAAGGAAGGAATTTAGACTCCAAAAAGGATTTAAACTGGTGTGTATGCTTTGGAACATTTTGGCTATGCAGTCCTGCTGTAATTTCCTCTGGCTTCATTGCATAAACAAAAAAACACATGCTTGAGGGTTCCCATTGAACTATCTAGATACCCTTTGCTGAATGGATATGATGTTGGTCTGGGACTTGTGCAGTTTATTCCCTTGGTGTTTGTTGGTGTGACTTTGATCAATTGTGGCAGACTACAGCTAAGATTGTGGTCCCTGCTCCTTAAATTCTTAGAAGGGTGAAGCCTGCTAAGAGTAGGGAGGAAGATAGTGAGTCAGCTGATTCTGTGAGAGCCAAGACCTTGTCTCTGAACCATATTTTCATGACATAGCTTATTATGTCGCTTACACTTGGTGGCTAATGCAGCAGGTGTTATATTCTATTATTTCTGGTTTTATTTTGTTAACTGTTCTCTTAACCGTAAAGAAAAAATATGGTTAACTACTTTATCAATCCCTAAAAATACAACTATTTTATGTGCTGAAAGAAACCATATTTGTTCTTAAATTATGGGATGGTTTGGCATGACAGCTAACATTCATGGAGAATTTACTATTTGCCAAGCAGTACTGAAAACATTTTATGTTAATTCATTTAACCACCTTGTGTTGATTAACTTATTTAATCTTCAGAAAATTCCCCCTGATACAGAAACTATTATCATAATCACTCCTATTTACCTGTGAGGAAACTGGGGCATAAAGAGTTTAACAAGTAAAAAGCCCCACAGACAATGAGTAGCTGGATTGGGATTTGAACTCACGGAGGCTGCTTCCAGGGTCTAGGCACTTAACTATTATACCATATCACCTCTTTGAATAGGAATTTTGAATATAGAATAGACTTTGGAACATACATAAACTTTCCCCATTAATGCCCGCCCACAATGGTTGAAGTTGGAATTTTTATGCAAATGTTATTCTGCTCTTTATATTCATTGAGCTTCCAGATTAAAACTGAGGGTTATTGAAGAATATGGCAAAACTTTATTTATTTAAAAATTTCTGAACACCTCTTATATGTAAGGTACTCTAATAAGAATTGAAAATAAAGTAAGACAAACCCCCTAATCTTTTGTGAACCTTAAAGACAAGAGAATAAATAAATTTTCAATATACAAAGTTCCTCTTAAAAAAAAAAGTCCCAATAGCTGTTGAGAGAATCTGGGGCTGTTATGGTTTCCTTGAACTCCTTTTTTTTTTTTTTTAATGATGCAGTATTCAACAATTTATCTTAAAAATGACTTTAATAATTTTAGCATCAGTAAAAAACCACTGCTAATACACAACTTGAAAAGGGCTTAATACCAAGTCCTTGGTTCCACATTGCACTTCATGGTGACAACTATTGGAAGCTTTTCTCATCCCACAGTAAACAGAAAGTCCCAGGTCAGCCAAAGAGACACCCACTCTTCCAGGTCAAACCTCCAACTACTAGGGGCAAATGCATGGTTGCTTGGTGAAGCAGGGCCGAGCAGAGGGTGAGAAATAGCTGAGCTGGCCAGTCCCTGGGTGGTAAACCATCCCAAGAAGTAGTAGAATGTGTTGCTAGTGCACAGACTCTAGTGCCAGTGTTCAAATCCCAGCTCTGAATCTTATTACCTACATGACCTTGGGCAAGGCTTACCTTTTTTCCAAAATCTTTTTATGCCTCACTTTCCTCCTCTATAAAATGAAGATAATAATAATAGCTACTTTGTAGGGCTTTTGTGCAGATTAAATAAGTAAATATAGGTAGAGCTCTTAGAATAACGTCTAGCACAGAGTAAGTGCGATATAAGTATTAGCTGTTTTTATTGTTGTTATTATTACTGACAGAGGCAGGAGTGGATCCAGGGCATTAGACAGGAGGGAGAATCACAGTCTACCTCGCTTGAAACAAATGTAAACCCAAGGAACCCACTCTTCCCTCCTTCCCATCTCCCAGAGTACATTTCTCCGGCTCTTACTTGTTTCATCTTCTAAGGAAATTTATGACAATGAAATATGTACTTATACTCCCTCCTTTTAATTAAGTTATTTCCACGTTAGATAATAATCCATTGTTAATGATGTCTCCTTTTGAATATTTAACAGATTCTGTTTCTTCGTTGGCTTTGGACCATGGAAACTGGAGCGGGAAATCAGATGACTGTACTTGCAATTCAAAGAGCAAACTGAATAATCCTCAGTGATACTGAGGTGGAGATGCCTCGCCTTATGAGAAACCATGGATCTTGAGCTTCTAGTTCTAAATATCCTTCTGAGATGTCTTTCGCTGTTACTTGGAAATGATGGATAAAACATGTCCAGTATAAGGTTAATTCTTACTTAGCCGTTACAATAAAGGGGACATTAAGTCCAAGTACTACCTGGATCAGGCCAAGAGGGGCCTCTGCTCTGACCTTCCTGAAGCTGTACCTTCTCCACTTGCCATGGGGTAAGGATCCCAGAGATTGTGCTGTCCAGAGTCTGCTTTCTTCTAGACCATGCTCGGGTACACGTACCCTAGAATTCTCTAACCGGATGATCTTGAGTTCTTTCTAGTGACTTCACAGGCTTCTTCTCAGGGCTCAGCCTCCTGAGATGGACTGTCCCCCTGGGCTGTACACCTCTGGGTCCAACATGGGGCCAGGGAGCAACTGTTTGTTAGTGGTTGTGAATGGGGTTGGCTGTGCAGGTGGCGTCTTCACATGCCTGGTTGTGAAACCTCTTGTGGTCGACGGCTGAGCTGGAGATGGGAACAAATGAGCCAGGGGTAGGCTGGCCTCCCTGCACCTCTGCATTCCTGTGCAGCACTTCAAGGAGTCTGAGAATTCCAAATCTGAATGTGGCCTTTCAGGTCGCTATGAATGTATATTTGCCAAGGCAGAGGATAAAACAGAAGCTATTTAACTTTTTTAACTATTTAGCTTGACCCACAACTTTATATATACACATATATATTTCTTTTTAATGTGGACCATTTTATTTATTTATTTATTTATTTTAAAACTTTATTTATTTTTGGCTGCATTGGGTCTTCATTGCTGTGCACGGGCTTTCTCTAGTTGTGGTGAGCGGGGGCTACTCTTCGATATGGTGCACAGGCTTCTCATTGCAGTGGCTTCTCAGAGCACGGGCTCTAGGCGTGCGGGCTTCAGTAGTTGTGGCACGTGGGCTCAGTAGTTGTGGCTCGTGGGCTCTAGAGCTCAGGCTCAGTAGTTGTGGCACACGGGCTTAGTTGCTCCGCAGCATGTGGGATCTTCCTGGACCAGGGCTTGAACCCGTGTCCCCTGCATTGGCAGGCGGATTCTTAACCACTGTGCCACCAGGGAAGCCTAATGTGGACCATTTTAAAAGTCTTTATTGAATATGTTACAAAATTGCTTCTGTTTTATGTTTTGGTTTTTCCGCCATGAGGCTCTTAGCTCCCTGACCGGGGATCAAACGCACACTCCCTGCATTGGAAGGCGAAGTCTTAACCAGTGGACCGCCAGGGAAGTCCCAATCCATAACTTTTAAATACTTAAATGTATGGTATGAGGGCCTCCACTTGTACTTTTGCCCAAAGCATCACAAATGTTAGGAGTGGGCCTGATTAACATGGATACACATTAAAAATTCCATGCTAAAATGTCCATGATTTTCTTTGCTGACACAGAAGCGCCCAAGAAACAGAGCAGACTGTTCAAAAGCAAAAGCCGAGGAGAACTAACAAAATACCAGGGATGGCTATCCGTTACCATTTTTATTCCTTTTTTTTTATCTTGCAAATGAGATTTCTGGAAAGGGAAATATCATAATTAATAAATCAAAACCAATAATGGGACAGTTTCATTGGAAGAAAAAGCAGAGGAAAAATCCCCAGACATCAGTTGTACCAAACATGGTATGTATCTGCTCTCTGTCAGCCAAAGCTTGGTGTCAGAAAATTATTGCTGGAATATTTGGAATCCTTAATTCCAGGAAACCTGGGGGCTTCTGGGCAGCATATGTGAAGTTAAGAGGCAAGAAATATTTCATCTTCTGTGAAAGTCACAAGAACAAAGAACAAGGTATTAGCAAGCTAGTGACTAGGTGTGGCCAAGTGAGTCTGTTTTCTTCTTTTCATGTTTCTTATGTTTTCTCTAAATGTCTGAAGCCAAAGCTTTTTGGAGAAGGAGAGTCCATCTTCCTTCTCCCCTCTGAGTTCATGGGGGAAGGTTGCCTGTGCCTACTTGGCGTGGTGGTGTTTCTGGCTCAGTAGTTGTGGCTCATGGGCTCTAGAGCGCAGGCAACAGCTGCCAACCACTCCTGACTCATCTTCAACACAGGCTGCTCATTTATTCCTGGGTCACATGGAGGACTAGCAAAAGCTAGTGTAGAAGAAGCTTAGTCTTAGATTCTTTCCATTTAGATTTCAATCCTGAGGACCACTTGGGGACTCCTTTGATGAGCCTCTTCATTTACAGTCATTGTGGCCTCTGGCAAATCACTGACTCTCAAGAAGCCTCAGTTTCTTAAGTGTATCATGAGAATAATGACAACCTACCTTAGAAGATCATTGTGAAAATTGCCAACCAAGTGCCTAGTTTACAATAGATGCTTCCTAAAATGTTTTGGAGCCTCTTCCAAATAATGTAGTATTTTCAATTTGTCTACATTTATATCAGACACATATTGTTTCTTTTTGTATTTAAATACAACTCTTATGTAAATAAATTTTAAATTATTATCTAAATAAATTCAAATTATTATTTAGATACACTTCTACCTGTACCCCTCCTGGAGTTTATTCCATCACTGTCTCTACATACATGTCTGGGGTATAGTTCTAGAGGGTAGGTCTAGGAGAAGGGCCAAAATGAAACTAGAGGATGTCGTTTGATTATTTTCTGCCTGTCTTCCGAGGAACTCCTGAGTTAAAAATGCATCTGGCTCCCATTTCCTGCAGAATTTTGCTTATTTGAAATGTTCAAGAAATCAACTGATCCGACTTCAAACAGACTAGGTTCTGCTGGCCTTGGAAAAGCCCAAACCCCTGTTTGTGTCACTCCCAAGTCTGGACTTCACAAGCAGCCAGTTCCTTTCATACCTTAGTAAAGGACTTCTTTTTGGCTGTGTACTCGCTGTGCTGAGCCAAGTATCAGGCTGGGAATTGAGGCAATAAATCTTTGTGAGTCTTCATATTTGGAATTTCTCCTGTTGCTTCTGATAAGGAAATGACAGAGTCTCTCAGCTCTATGCATGAACCTCAGAGAAATTTGTAATCCAAATCATGTTTTGCTCACAAAATGGAAACAAAAAGTGCTAAACCTGGCTTTGAGTTAACCCAGATGGTTTTGAAGGCCTGGGTAGTGGACAAGGAAATTACGTTTGTTGATTGAACTTGCAAAATTTAAAAATGAAAACAAATTTCTTTCTATCTTTTTAAAAATTCTGATTAAATCTTTCTCAATGGGTGGGGTGGATGGCAGCAAGATTCTTCTGAGGTGAAGGTCTTTGCAAAGAATCTTCGCCTTCCTGTAGTAAGAAGAGACCTCACTGTTGGTTGCATGACCTCCTCTGCCCCTTCCCACATTTACTTTGGTACTTCCAAGTTTCATACTAAGCCTCAAAGACTGACTGAAGTGAATATGATTGGTAATCAGCAATTTCTCAAAAATGGAAAGATTTTCCCATAATCTCTCCACATTCTCTGAGATGACTAATGAAGCCAACCCAGGTCTGGCTAACTCCCTGAGTGATCATAGCAAAAAGATATTCTCAAAATAAAACAAGAAAAACTTTTTTATTAAATGTTTCTAGTTGATTTTGAGTATGTTCTATCCAACAGCATCCCTGACAACATTCATTTCTGGCATTTCAGTGCAAGTGGTAAAAATGACTTGGAACAAAAAACTTCATTCAGCAGCAATCCCTTGGCCCTAGCTATTGTTTGCCTGAGACCCACTACCATAAATGAAGAGGGGGAGGTTGATTTGATCATCCATGGTCAGAATCCTGCCGGAGTTTGGTTGGTATTGATATGACATCAACTAGCTAGTGGCCTTTTTCAAAGGACCCGTGGTTTTGAGCTATACCATGTGAGAAACCCATTTAAAATGAGTTTCTTTCTCTCTCCTGTGTCTACATTCAGTTCCTGATTTTAATTTTGTTGGCACAGGGTAAAATGGTCAATGATCCTGACACAGTCACCATTTGGAGTGAACTGGTCTACCCATTCTTCTTACTACTGATAGGGATAGAATAGCATAGTTATACAGGTAGTTGTAGAAGTCCCAGTAGGGGACTATAGATAGAGAGGGAAACCTAGGAAATTTTGGGAGACCACTGTAAGTTAATGATCGCTCAAGAAAGCTATTGGGGGCTTCCCTGGTGGCGCAGTGGTTGAGAGTCCGCCTGCCGATGGCAGGGGACGAGCGTTCGTGCCCCGGTCCGAGAAGATCCCACGTGTCGCGGAGCGGCTGGGCCCGTGAGCCATGGCCGCTGAGCCTGCACGTCCGGAGCCTGTGCTCTGCAACGCGAGAGGCCACAACAGTGAGAGGCCCGCGTACCGCAAAAAAAAAAAAAGAAAAAGAAAGCTATTGGAACGTCGTGGAACAAAGCAGGCTTGCTTAACTATAAAGCCATAAATAAAAGCACGAGATATGCCCCAGGCCATTAGGTGGAAGAAAAATGTCACCACCCTTCTACTGATTTGAATAAGCGCTATGATAATCCTAGTTTGACCTCATAGGGTCAGACACTCTCCTGCCTGATATGAAGGAGGAACTAGTGATGTAAGCCTCATGTCTACTCGAAGAAGGCAGTCTTTTCCCTTCCCCCTTTCCTTTGACTATAAAATTGTAGCCCACTTAATCCTTAGGGCAGAGCTCCCTTGCCTGCCCGCTTGTGTCTCTTACAAGCATCCTATGTTAATAAATCTACTTCTTGCCTATCACTTTGCCTCTTGCTGAATTCCTTCTGTGCTGAGACACAAAGAACCTGAGCCTCAGTAAGTCCAGACACCAGATGAGTGATTCTAATTAAAGGACCGTGGGTTCGAGCCCCAATCTGGGCTTAGGCTGGTTTCGAGTCCCGGTACAGGGGTTCAAGTCCAAATCTGAGGTGCACGGTATCACAATTGAAGCATCAGCTTGAGTTTCATTGTTTTAACTAGCTCTTCTGATGTCATGTAGGTACAGCTTCTTAAACTAGTAAAGCAGGCATTATGTGGCTAATAAAAACATTGGTTAATCTAAAAATCATGTACATTTAATCTTGGAATATGATTTTAACTTATGTTTGAACATGGGTGTGTCTGATGTCCTAAGAATTCATTTCAAAGAAAATATTGATGCCCTAGAGTGAAAAATCTTCCAGACTTTCCATTTTAACCCTTACTTGGTTCTCCCTTTTTCTCATGTCCAGTCTCTGACTTGGGACAAGGTAGATCAGGAAAGCAGCTTCAGGACATTTCTGGGTTAGAAGTCTTTCTTTCACTTTTCATACTTATCATAATAAATTTTGGAAGTTCTGAGAGAACGAAGAAATTATATAGCAAACACAACTTCTTTACTTTGCATTTACTATGCGTTTTTAACATACATTCAGTTAAATATTTAAATATTTCCTTGGTGTCTATTGTGAGTCAGGCATTAAAGATACAGTGACAAATAAGACTTGCAAGATTTCTATTCTCATGGAGCTTAAATGTTAGCGAAGGGAGTCAGACCAAAAAAAACAAACCAGATAACTTTAGAGGCAAATACTGTAAAGAAAAGGAACAGGATCTGGTGATGGGATGGGTGTAAAACTGATGCTACTTTACATTTGAATGTAACAAAGGAACCAGGCAGGTGACACTTTGGACAGTGTGGGAGCAGAGTGCCCAGCAAGTGCCAAGGCTAATAATAGTCCTTTATTATGAGGATTAAATGAGTTAATATGTGTAGAGTGTTTACAACAGTCCTTGGCATCCATCAATACTCACTGCTTTTCATTCTTTAAATAGTCCTTGAGTATCTACCAGGTTCCAGCCTTAGTGCTAGGTGCAGGGAATTAGAGCTGGAGACAGTCCTGACTTTAGGGACCTTGTCCAGACTCCAGGGCAGTGATTCTCAATGTGTGGTGTGCAGAACATTTGCACCTTACTCATTGACCTTCCTTGTTCCCAATCTCCTTCCCCACGGAGTCTGACTAGATAGGCTTGGGAAGTGGACCAAAACCCCAAATTTTCTAAAGGCTTGCTCCAGTTGATGGTTAGGCCCTCTAAAGTTTGAGAACTATGACCCTACTGCATAGATTGTGACTAATTGGTTCTCTTCAGTACGATACATGTTACAGCATCAAATATGAGCAATTGCCCCAGTGTAAGGAGTATTTCACAGCGCTCGAGAGTAGCTCTGCCCAGTCTCCGGAGCCATAAATATCACGGGATTATGTTTCACAGTTAACATCCTGTAATCCCGAGACCTAATTTTTTGTTGTTGATCTTGAGCTGGCTGGGGATGTTGTGTGTTTTGGATTAACCTGCTTTTGGCCATGGTTTGGAAGGTTTGCCTGACACTCTTAAGTGTCTTTTAAAACCTGCCAAAGGAAGAAAAAGTCTTTTACCTTTTAGGAAGAATGTGCCAACCAATGTTTGCCAAAGGCTCTTGTATCCTGGAAGAAATTCTATTAGTAAGTAGATTAGCCTAACTGAAATTCCTCCCCTGAGCTCCTCCCCATACCTATTTTTAAAGTATAATGTCACCAAAAAGGGAGATGGGAAAGATTTATTTTCTCTCCTCTTAGCTTTCTAATAGAATGCATCCTATTCATTTTCTCACTTTAGAATGACTTATACACATTTCTAAAAGGTCTTAGAGTCAAGGATCTCAAAGAACATTGGATACAAGAACAGATTCATGCTGATCCACTTGAGGCTGAGTGATAACAGCCTCTAAAATCCAGACCAGATTCCAGGCAAGCCTATGCCTTAGATATGTGAGGCTTCTATTTTCTCATCAGATGCTTTCCTAAAAGGATGTTTCCTTTTTTGTTTCTTATTTTTCTCTCTTTACTAGCTTCAATCCATAGCTACTCAATAGCTACGGCCAGATAGAATGAAAGCAATGGAAAAAAGACTGCCCTTGAGCTTGAGGTCAGAACTGGTAAGGGTGAATGAATTAATGTAAAAAAAAATTTTTTTTTTTTAAGAAGACCAAACAGATGTAAATTTAAGGCAAATTAGAATCATAGCATCTTAGAACTGAGTGGGTGGTCAAAAGAAATCAAATTTTGTGGTTGCCAGCCTGTCAATTATTCAACTTTTTCTTTAAGTCTCCAGTTTGATGATGCCCCCTTGACAAAGACTATGAAGACTGGGTGAAATATGTAGGCTACATAAAAACTGGTGAAACTCAAGATAAAGATCTGTTAATGCTCAGTCAGTGCCAATGAATGTTATAAATATGCAGGGCAATGAGAACCCAGTGCTGACACCAGAGAAAAAGAGTGCATTATACAAGAGCTGCTCCCCCTGAAAGAAAATTTTCTCTTGTAATTTTTATTAGATTTCAGCCAACAATACGGCTTTTTACATAAAAACAATTAGAAAGAGAAGATTCCTTTCTACTTTCTATTTTTTCCTTTGACTTAGCTATTTGTTCCATCTTTTCTCCATTCATTCAACAAAGATTTGCTGAGTGCTGTGTGCCAGGTAAAGTTCTAATTGCTTGGGACACAGCAATAAAGAAGATGGAAAGGTCCCTGTCTTTATATGCCATGAGAATTTCATGTCTTCATCTATAAAAAATCATAGCTAATTAGTATCCATCAGACAAACTAAAATATTGAAAAGGAGGCATTCTCCGAAAAAGGGGGACCTGACAAAGGAACCACATTTCCTCGGAATTTGGTGTCCCTTCAGTTTTCTCTACATATAAGTAAAATAATTCCTGTATCCATTTTTAAAATACTGTTTACTTAGTTTTGGTCCTATCCAGATTTACGGCGACTTTGGCTAAGTCTCTGTACCCCCAAAGGGTTTTCTTGCTCTTAGCAATCATATATGGGTGATGCGATGATGGCACTGTCCCCAGATCTTTGCGGCCACACTCAGTACAACACAGCTGCCTGAAAGTTCAAGACTCTGGTTCCCACAAAAGAGCCACTGGCTCACAAACCAAGCACATTTCTTCCCTGTTTCCACTGTAACATTCTTTCCCAAGAGTATAAATCTCAGGCCAGTATTTAACATTCCTTTGAACTGAGCCATGGACTTTTACCTTACTTCTTGAAAGAGTGGAGAGCTAGGCTTCCATTATGCATATTTATAAACATGTCCTAGACAGAAGGCATGATTTTATAATTCTCCAGTCATGGGTTTTTGAAACTATTTTACAAAAGAATATTTTGAAACATCACACTGGATCAGGCTGATTGTCTGGTTCAGAATTCTATCTCAGAGTGGGAGTGCACATGGTGGTGGAATATCACTGTTGCTAAACATGGCTCAGCCTTAAAAAGGGGGTGACATATCCCAAATCCTCTTGAATTAAAAATTCCTTTCACTTTAAAAAATTAACTCTGAAATGAAATTAACTAACATGATTAGAGGATTATAAGTTTTAAAAAACTAATTCTACCCCAGGCTTCCCTATTTTGGAAAATGATATTACCACTTATCTATCTGGTTGCTCAGGCTCAAAGTTTAGGATATGTTCCTTTTTTTTTGCATCAAAAATTCTGAGACCTTATATAGTCCTTTTAAAATTTAATATTTATTTTGACAAATGCATAATATTTTGAATTTAAGTTTTGGAAAGTTATGGTTATATGACATTGCATAGATCACAAAGAATAATGTTGAAAACTAATCCTATTTCCCTAAAAAATAGTTTCTCAAAGTTACTGCGGTTTTTAAAGTCTGACCTTACTTGGACAGCAACAGTCTTTCCTCCTTCCTTCCTCCCTCCCTTCCTCCCTCCCTCCCTTCTTTCATGGTAGGAACAGATAATGTAGGATCTACCCTCTTAAGTTTTTAAAGGTATAGTACAGTATCATTAACCATAAACAAAATGTCCTTCAGCAGATATCTAGAACTTATTCATCTCGCATAACTGACACTTTTATACCCACTGAACAGCACATCCCATTTCCCCTGCCCCCAGCCCCTCACAACCACCATTCTATTCCTGTTTGTATGAGTTTGACTATTTTATTTTATTTATTATTATTATTTTTTGTGGTATGCAGGCCTCTCACTGTTGTGGCCTCTCCCGTTGCGGAGCACAGGCTCCGGACGCGCAGGCTAAGAGGCCATGGCTCACGGGCCCAGCCGCTCTGCGGCATGTGGGATCTTCCCGGACACCCTGCATCGGCAGGCAGACTCTCAACCACTGCGCCACCAGGGAAGTCCGAGTCTGACTATTTTAAATACATTTTTCATATCAGCAAGTTTTAGGATCTCTTTATAAAAACGTATCCTGAGTCACTATTATTTAGGTACCATCACCTTATTTTGAGGATCTTTATTTTAAAAATAACTTTATAGAAACGAGCTCTTTGAAGGAAAATTCTCATGTAAATTGTAATACATAATTACATTCTATGTGTTCAATCCAAAAGATCCTTTAATAGGTGCTGGAAATACCGATTTTTTCTGCTCAATCAGAGCTCAGCACCAAGCAAATAACCAACCTTTGTGTTTCTGTACCACTAGTATTTTGGTTTGATAACCATCCTATAGTGTTTGGTTTATTGAGGTTAGAAATGGTTTGGTAACTGAGAAGTCTTAGGTTAAAGAGTTAAAAGGCTTAGCAGTGAGCAGGTTTTTAAATCCAAGGAAATCTGATAAAAGAAGTCTGGAGTGAGGGGGGTTGGACCTCCAGCAAAGATTCGACTTTTCTGCAGGAGTGCTTTGGTGAGGACTCTTGGAAGGCAGGGATGTACAGGGGTGCAGAGTTCACGTGCACAAGCCAAGTGCAGCACTCAGGAAGAGAAGTGAAACATAGATCTCCCTGATTGAGCTCTACTTCTCTGCATTCACCATGAGTGTTATTATTACCACAAGCACGTCTGCATAACAGACCAGGAGATCTAACCTGCTGTTCTGTCTCCTTTCCCATGTGCAGGACAATTTGAGAACAACAAGTATGGTTACTTTCCATTATCTCCCTATTTGCTCTTGTGACCACATTCACTGGATAACTTGAGCAGTTCTCAAAAATTTAATCTGGCTTTAAAGAACTTCAAACCACGTGAACTCCATTTTAATTTTTTCTACTTTATAGATGAAGAACGTGGGGCCCAGAGAGGTTAAGCAACCTGTCCAAAGTTGCACAGCAAGTTGGAAGTTGATTCCAAGTTGGTGCTGTTTTTGTTGCATTGTGGTGTCTTTGTGTAGGTAGATACATTTCTTTAGTTATTATACATGAGCTGATTTCATTTGGAAGAATCAGAAAAAATTAATTCTTCAGTATATATTTCATAAAAATTTTCAGACCCATATCTGGGAACTATTCACAGTAGTACCCCTTATCTGTGGGGGATATGGTCCAATACCCCCAGTGGATGCCTGAAACCTTGAATAGTACCAAACCCTATGTATTATGTTTTTTCCTATACCTACATACCTATGATAAAGTTTAATTTATAAATTAGTCACAGTAAGAGATTAACAACAATAACTAATAATAAAATAGAACAATTATATGGTTTAATGAAAGTTATGTGAATGTGGTCTCTCAAAATATCTTATTGTACAAAGTTAATGTCTTTTCCATCTTAATTAAGTACTTATCACACACTGTGGCCATAATTTTTGCAGTTTAAGGTGTGACAGCAAAACTAGCATGGATTTCTTTTTCCTTCTTCACAATTTCACAGATAGAAAATTTGTTCTTTCTGTAGATCTTAGCAACCTCAGCATATGATTTTTTTTTTTCCTTATTAAGTCAAGAACTTCCCCCTTTTCATTTAGAAGAAGCACTTTATGGCTTCTCTTTGGCATATCCGAGTTGCCAGCATCACTACTCTGGGGCTTTGAGGTCATTATTAGGTAAAATAAGGGTGACTTGAACACAAGCACTGAGATACTGCCACGGTCGATCTGATAACTGAACCAGCTACTAAATGACTAACTGATGGGACAAAGAGATGATTAATATCCTGGGTGGGTCGGAGTGAGAGGGCATGAGATTTCATCATGCTACCTCAGAACAGCATGCAATTAAAAAATTATGAATTGTTTATTTATGGAATTTTCCATTTGATGTTTTCAGATGGTGGTTGACTGTAAAAAACTGCAGAAAAGAAAACCATGGTAAAGGTGGGACTACTGCGCAGGTACCAATTGTTTCCATTACCTGTGTATTTAAATTGCTGATATAAGAGAATATCTCTCCAGGAGCTATCTAGGTTCAATTCCAGCTCTACCACTCTACCTCAGGCAAGTTTCTTAATTTCTTTGTACATCTGTAGTTGTATTTCCTGTCTATAAAGTGGGCATAATAATTGTATCTGTCTTATGGGGTTGCTGTGAATAACTGAACATAGATACAGTATTAGAACAGTGCCTAGCACATAGTAAGTGATATACGCCTGTTTATTTCTACAGTGCCTAGGTACAAGTGTAGATAAGACCAGCATACTTTAGAGCTTGTTCTCAGAAGTTCTCATCTTGAACAGTTTGGTAAAAAGTAGTAGCTTCCAAATTAAAGCATCATTTCATTCCGCAGTCTCTAGATGCAGTAATTCAAAGCTATCACTAGATGGCAGTTGTGATCCATTGTGACTTCAGAAGCAGTAGGCTTTAACAGATGGTTCAAACCCTAGAATTTGTTTTCTGTGCCCTGCAGCATTGTGAACTCAGGCTGTCCCTTGCCCACAACGTGGGTCTTTAACAGAACTGTTACGGTCAGCAAAGTCTGCCTTCTGTGGCCACTCTTGGGACTCACCCAAAGGCACACAGTCTTCCTGATGGCAGCTTCACAGAAGCCTGGGTTTATTTGCCTCCACCCTACTGTGAATTTACTGTCTGCCAGGTGGCAAAAGGACAGTGTCAGGATATCCTGTGTTAAGAAGATTAACCACTGGTTCTCAAAGTCTGGTGCACCATCACCCCCAGCAGCCTCAGCATCACCTGGGAAATTATAAAAAATACAAATTCTTGGGCCCCATCTCAGACCCGCTGACCAGGAATCAGTTTTCACAAGCCCACCTGATGGTTCTGATCCCTGCTGAAGTTTGAGAACCACTGAGATGAACCAATGTTTAGCATCATATAAATGTTAGCACTGAGTGGGTCTTCAGAGAATATTTTGCCCAACTCATTCATTTTGCTAAGAAGGAGAGTGAGTCCAGGCAGTTAAATGACTCACTGAAGACCATAAGGTTAGTCTTGTGGCAGAGCCAGGGCCCAGGGCTGCCAAGTTGTATCCCCAAGCTCTCCCACTATATCCTTCACCCCTTTTCCCCTTCAAAACTGAGGCCACTAGATACACATTCTAGCCTGATAACTACTTATGAAGAAAAAAATCACTTATTTTTTTATATAGGAGTTAGTTCATTCATTTCAATAGGTGTTTCTATAGAGATACAAAAATATGTGTGTGATGCATTGAGTGTGATGCACCTTCAGTTCCATGTGTACATGCGTGCATGTGCATGCGTGCATGTGTGTGTTAGATGGGAGAGGGGGGAAATCAAGTAAAAAAAAGTCATGTCTCAATTGCTAGAAGAGGCATATTGCAGGGCACCCTGGGAAATGGGTGAATGCAGCTAAGTCAGGAGCAGGGATGAGGGAAGACAAGTTAGAGGAGGGAATTTCATAGCTGAACCCTGGCTGATGGGTTCACCAGGGGAAGTAGGGAAAGAACATTTGGAAAGGGGTCAGCATGTGCCATGAAACAGTGAGGGGAATCTCAAGAGTTTGGTTTGACTGAGGGGAAGGGTGTGTCTGGAGGAGTCATCGTGTTTTAAATAATAATATCACTACCAGGACTACTATCTGACACTTCGTGAGTGTTAACTATGTGCCAAGCACTGAACTAAGCACTTTACAACTGTTACTGATTTAATCCTTAAACAGCTTTGTGAGAATCTACTCTTCTTCCTATTTTATAGATGACAGTACAAGTACATGCATTGTCCTATTTTCCTTAAAATCAAGTGTTACTATTTCAGTTTCTTAGACAAACTTAGAAAAAGAGTCTTAATATGTACCTGTTCCAGGACAATGTCCATAACGTGTAGTATGTATTTTGGGGGGGATGAGGAATATGTTTTTAATACATATAATTTTATTATAAGCATATTTTTCATAAATGCATAAAATCAGGAGGATTTTGACACCCTTTCTTTTTTAACTCAAGTAATGAATGTCCCATTATTCTTTGGTCTATCAGCAACTGTGGAAGTAGCCAGGATAATAGATGATTTGTGTATGAAAAGTGGCAAAGAAAGCTCCTTTCAATTATTGGACTCACTGAAGAAAGGAAGCTGAGTAATGAGTGAGTGATCTAGTCTGAAATCACTGGCTTTGTTATGCTTTTGGTTTTTACTTTATAGGCATTCACTGTAAATGTGTTTTTCATATATTATATGAATTAGCCAATATTAGTATATTTTCTTCCTTGCCCAGGAGTACCCACAACCAAACTATCAAGTTCTGGTAGGATTTGAAATACCTACTCCTTCCTATGAAAACTTACAGAAATTCCTGGATACTTTGGGATATTTTTCAGTGGTTTCATTTTTTCCTGAGAAAATAATTTATGCTTCTTAGTTTTCTCATCTGTAAAATACTGGTATTGGATGAGATAGTCTAGAAGGTCCCTTTCAGCTCTAATGGTCTGTGGATTTATGATTTAATGATCAAATGACACAAGGAACTCATTTCTGAGTTTTCTTTGTAGTAAAATTTTAGTGTTGTTGTCATAAAAGAAGTTAGCAGACTAAATACTTCTCCATGAATATTTGAAAGAGATGCCTAAAACAGCTCTATATTTCACTTTTTAGCATCACTAAGGCCCTATCCTGCTCAAAGATATGATTATATAATATATTCTCACATGACATTTTATACATCTCAAGGTCTAAGGCCAGCTTTAAGTAGATACCATTAGAAATGATTTATGGTCAGTTTGTTTTACGGTGAAGAGGTACACTTTAAATGATGCTCTGCTTTTCTGATTGCTGCAATAACAACTTTGAGCTTTAAGAGCTCATATTACAACCTTGATCTTTATACTCATGTTCACAGCTGAGGGTAAATTGCTTTCTCAAGAAAATCTAGAAAACCCAATCTACCTTTCACCCTCACTGTCTAGAGAAACTGAGTAGTCCACAGGTTGCTTTATCTTGAATCAATGGAAGGGCAATAATGACTGGAAAGAAGAACCTATAAAATATATTATTATTTTAAAATTTTGTGATTGATAACAAAATTTGCATTTTACGCTCCCCCCAAGATAATTTTTGCCTTTCTCATTTGCAATCAATTTTGGAATTGATTACAATAAATTTTCTATTCAGTTATTATAAAAGCAATACCTGCTTATTCTGGAATTATTACAAAAAAGTATAAATAAGTACAGAAATATCTAAAATTCTGCTACCTAGAGTTGGCTATTGTTAATATTTTTTAAAATTTCATTCCAGGGCTTCCCTGGTGGCGCAGTGGTTAAGAGTCTGCCTGCCGATGCAGGGGACACGGGTTCGTGCCCCGGTCCGGGAAGATCCCACATGCCGCGGAGCGGCTAGGCCTGTGAGCCATGGCCGCTGAGCCTGTGCGCCCGGAGCCTGTGCTCCGCAACGGGAGAGGCCACAACAGTGAGAGGCCCAGTTACCGCAAAAAAAAAAAAAAAAAAAAAATTTCATTCCAGGTAAGCATAAACATTAAGAAACTGGCAATAAGTTATATATTTTGAAATCTTTAAAAATATTAATATGTGATTAGCTTACATACACAATTTTTAATGTCAGCCTTCAAAGGTAACATATTATTTTTATTGTATAAAAAGTTATATAACTCTTCAGTTTTCACTGTTTTGTGATTTTCAGTGCCATTTTGATTATTTGGCATCATTTCTTCTTTTTCCAGAAAATATTTAAGGTTATTTCAGCCTACTTTCCTCCAAGTGGGTATTATGCATAGAGAAAAACAAAGCTCTGAAACTCATATTATATAGTTTTGTTTTACATTAGACCTTTGCTTTATAAATAATAGGTAAGTTTTAACACACTGGAGAACATTGCTATAAAGATTTCTATCGTAACATAAAGAAACCTTTAGAAAGTGAAGAGTAATTCCTCCTTCATATAATCTTGTTTATAAGCATGTATTTTTCAAAAACATGTTCACAAGTCTGCCAACTTGTGTCCTCTTTGAGGGCAGACTTCTGCTCTTATTGCCCAATATTCCCTCATATTCTAATACTGTCTCCATAGCTCACATTGTGACTTCAAACAGCACTGACCTAAGAGGCAGTAATGGTTAAGAATTTTTAACCATTAAAAGTTGGTTCTGCTCTCTGTTGCTAATTTTCAAATCCCTAAATGAGATAATCTTGGTCTAACTCTTAGTATAGTGCCTGAGACTGCATAATAAATGCCAAATAGATTTTACTTTTCAGTATTGTGGGCTATTTTTTTTTAACATCTTTATTGGAGTATAATTGCTTTACAATTGTGTGTTAGTTTCTGCTTTATAACAAAGTGAATCAGCTATATGTATACATATATCCCCATATCTCCTCCCTCTTGCGTCTCCCTCCCACCCTCCCTATGCCACCCCTCTAGGTGGTCACAAAGCACCGAGCTGATCTCCCTGTGCTATGCGGCTGCTTCCCACTAGCTATCTATTTTACATTTGGTAGTGTACATATGTCCATGCCACTCTTTCACTTCGTCCCAGCTTACCCTTCCCCCTCCCTGTGTCCTCAAGTCCATTCTCTACGTCTGTGTCTTTATTCTTGTCCTGCCCCTAGGTTCTTCATAACTTTTTTTTTTTAGATTCCATATATATGTGTTAGCATATGGTATTTGTTTTTCTCTTTCTGACTTATTTCACTCTGTATGACAGACTCTAGGTCCATCCACCTCACTACAAATAACTCAATTTTGTTTCTTTTTATGGCTGAGTAATATCCCATTGTATATATGTGCCACATCTTCGTTATCCATTCATCTGTTGATGGACACTTAGGGTGCTTCCATGTCCTGGCTATTGTAAATAGAGCTGCAATGAACATTGTGGTACATGACTCTTTATGAAGTACGGTTTTCTCAGGGTGTATGCCCAGTAGTGGGATTGCTGGGTTGTATGGTAGTTCTAGTTTTAGTTTTTTTAAGGAACCTCCACACTGTTCTCCATAGTGGCTGTATCAATTTACATTCCCACCAACAGTGCATGAGGGTTCCGTTTTCTCCACACCCTCTCCAGCATTTATTGTTTGTAGGTTTTTTGATGATGGCCATTCTGACTGGTGTGAGGTGATACCTCATTGTAGTTTTGCTACAGTTGCTTCATTTGCAAATATTTTCTCCCATTCTGAGGGTTGTATTTTCATCTTGTTTATGGTTTCCTTTGCTGTGCAAAAGCTTTGAAATTTCATTAGGTCCCATTTGTTTATTTTTGTTTTTATTTCCATTTCTCTAGGAGGTGGGTCAAAAAGGATCTTGCTGTGATTTATGTCATAGAGTGTTCTTCCTATGTTTTCCTCTAAGAGTTTTATAGTGTCTGGCCTTACATTTAGGTCTTTGATCCATTTGGAGTTTATTTTTGTGTATGGTGTTAGGGAGTGTTCTAATTTCATTCTTTTACATATAGCTGTCCAGTTTTCCCAGCACCACTTATTGAAGAGGCTGTCTTTTCTCCATTGTATATTCTTGCCTCCTTTATCAAAGATAAGGTGACCACATGTGCATGGGTTTATCTCTGGGCTTTCTATCCTGTTCCATTGATCTGTATTTCTGTTTTTATGCCAGTACCATACTGTCTTGATGACTGTAGCTTTGTAGTATAGTCTGAAGTCAGGGAGCCTGACTATTGTCTTTTGCTATATATTTTTTTCTCCTAAATATGAACCCATTTTTCCTGAGGACTTTCACTTAGATTTTTCAAAGCAGAAATAAGCTACTTATTTAGGGATTATATATAAAATATCTTAAAGTGTTGGTAGGGGGAATAAAATATACTCTATTTTATAATAAATTTATATATAGTTATTATTTTACATTGCCTATATCACCTAATAGTCCAATGTCTCATTCACTCATAATGTTTAATGGGAATACATTTTAAAATAAGGTGTGCTACAGAGTCATAAATATAATTTATAGTTCTTTCCAGGGTTTTTTTTTTTTTTTTTCTTTTTTTTTTTGTGGTACACGGGCCTCTCACTGCTGTGGCCTCTCCCGTTGTGGAGCACAGGCTCCAGACATGCAGGCTCAGAGGCCATGGCTCACGGGCCCAGCCGCTCCGCGGCATGTGGGATCCTCCCGGACCAGGGCATGAGCCCACGTCCCCCGCATCGGCAGGTAGACTCTCAACCACTGCGCCACCAGGGAAGCCCCCCAAGGTACTTTTACTCTAAGCTTTTCAATCATTCTACAAGTATAAAATGAGACCTTTTAATGAATGAGGAATTTGAGGCATCAACTAACAAAGTCTGACTTTTCTCCTGCCTATAAAAGATGGGTAAGAATGGCTGAATTATTGTTGCGAAACTACATTGCTCTATGTTCGACAGAGTCTTTGGAAATTGGTCTCAGCTACATCAAGACAGGTGTATAAAGAAGTCCAGGACTGTGAAATCCGTACTGTGGACTCTGAACAATGGAATCCTCTAGTCCAGTTCTGACCAACAGAAACAATGGCCATGTATGTGACTTTACATTTTCTGGTAGTCACATTAAAAAAGTTAAAGAAACAGGTGTAATTAATTTTAATAACATAGTTTATTTAACTCAAGGTATCAAAAATATTATCATTTTGATGTGGAATCAATATAAAAATATTAATGAGATACCTTACATTATTTTTTTTGTTCAAGGTCTTAGAAATTCTGTGTGTAAATTTACAATCAAGTACATGTCAATTGGGACTAGCCACCTTTCAAGTGCTATATCTCCCCATGTGGCTCATGGCTACCATAATGGACAGCCCAGCTTTGGAGGTACCATAGCATGGCAGTGTGGCATAGAGAAAAGGCGACAAAGACCAGCTTGGAATCCTCATATATGTCTGTTCCTTGCTCTGACATTTGATATTGAGATGACTGTGAACAATTGATTTAGTGTCTCTGGGTCTTAGGAGGCTGTGAGGAAGGTTAAATAATATATCATATTTGAAAGTGCTGTGTAAGATCATAAAGCACCATGCATGTGTAAGGCATTATAACCCCCTTTTATTGTAGATTTACTCTCATGACTTGCACAAGGCCACATTCTCAGTTGGTAGGAGAATCAAGGATAGAATCTGGGGCTTCTGACTTCTAGCCATCTGCTTCAACTATTGGCTGTTCCTAACTTGCTGGCTAAAAATAAAACCCAAACGTTTTTGTTTTTAAAAAATGAGGAAGGAAGAGAGTGGCAGCAAGAAGTAAATTCCATATTAAATGGTTAGGGTCTTCTTGGCCACTGTCATAATGTTCTGCAGTAAAATTATACATACAAGATATTTATATACTTATACATCAGCATTACAACCATCAAGGAGTGGACTTTATTGCTGTCATATAATACAAAACCCTACGTTCTTCAATGTTTCGAACAACTTCTAAATTGAAGTGTGGTTTCCCCACTCTATTTATCTCCAAAATATAGTACAACCACAAGAAAGCCCTTCCACACTGGGCTTGATTAATAAAACAGATATGGATCAATTCAGCAGGTTTTCCATGGATATTTTTGGTTACAGATGTAGCTCATTAATCCACATGTGTGAGACACCATCTCTCTAGTGTGAATCCAAGAGACACATTAATCTCTGAACAGAAAGTGGAAATAATTCAGTTCAATTCAGAATATTATTTAGTGCTTACTGTGTGTAAGACACATCAGGTATTTTAAGGAGCAAATGGAGCTTGTTTCTCTGATAAATGTCACTTAGAAATATGTTATTCAACTTGAGGAAAATATGGAATCTACCAAACTGTCTATGATATATGATTCAGGAATCTATATTTTCAGAAGGTATAAAGATGATCAGAAAGGAAATTCCAGATTATCCAAAAAATAATTTAAAAACTTACATTCTTTACTTTTGGAGGGCATACAGAGGATTACTTATTATGATCTATTTCCCTAAATGTAAGTCTGTCATAGTTTTCATATTTAAATTTTTGGGTTATTTTCTACATTTGTTTCAAATGAATTTCTTCCTAGAACTTAAAAACCACATGAAATATTTAGTTTTATACTATGTGAAATTAAGCATATGCCAAGTTCATTTTCACTGAGAAGACATGCATTCAAGTTCTTTGTTCCCTTTCAGTCAAAATTCCTCCTTAAAAATGACTTTCATCTGGTTATTTTTTACTAGAAAACTATCAGAATATAAGCTTCAGTTCTGCCTGAATTGACTATGTTAAATAAATGTAATTTTTATTTTCACTTGCTGAATCATTGCTGTTGACCATTGAATGAAATCGTTTATTGAACAACCTTTACATTTCCTTGCTTTTGTACCCTAGTTTAAAAACAAAGTTTAATTTTTTAAAAGTTCAATAAAATGTATTTTTGATATTTCCATCATAACTTTAAAAGCAATTCCTTTCCTCTGCCCTATAATAACCACCTTCTGCATTTTTATGATTTACTTTAACATTATTATTGTAATTTTTTACTGGGTGAGCCCATCAGTGCCCTTGGCAGCAAGATTTTGTTACAAGAAATCCAGAAGCAGCTGAGCTTTAGTTGGCTGCAACAGTTATACAGTTTCTCTGGATTGAGTTCAGAACCTTACCCTGACATTATGAATGTAACACACGTCAGGCGTCCTCCTTCAGCTTCTCCAAAATATGTGATTGGCTTGAGTTCTATAACCTGTTGCTTAAATGAGCATATATTTTTTAATTCAGTGGTTTTGCATTATAAATATTTCATTTGGCTAACATCTGGCCTTGATAGAGTTAGTGGTGCCCGTAGTAAAATGTGATACATTAGGAAAATGAATAATGTATTTGCATTTCTCCAGGAACTCTGAATGGATTCATTCTAGACAGGATGTGGTCATGTGCATTAACTATAGAGCTAGATACTATGTTTTTCTTTTTGTTCAAGTGCACCTCCAGCAAGAACACAAAAATCTGAGGAATCTTAACTATTCATTCTTTCAATTACTAAATAAAATTAAGTAGACTATAAAAAGCCATTGTACTATTAAATATTAGGAAACATTGAGTTGTGTGTCCAGAAGTCACACTTAAGACCAGGCAAGGGTAATATGCATAAGATGGCTGTGGATACTATGAGATAATGTCTACTCGTCAGAAATGTATGATATTTTTTTCTGTCGAAGTTCAAAAGTTAATGATGTACTTTACATTTTAATTGCTTCTACTGAGAGATCTGTTAAGGAATAAAAGAAATTCTGTCATGCTGTTACTATTTTTCACTGTTGATATATTCAATATTGTATATAAATGAAACCATATACATTATATCATGCTCTGTTTCACACATCCTAGATTGTCTTTAGGAAAATTTAGTACATGGCACTTCAGTCATCTGAAAGGAATCATTTCTTTTTTAACATCTTTATTGGAGTATAATTGCTTTACAATGGTGTGTTAGTTTCTGCTTTATAACAAAGTGAATAAGCTATATGTATACATATATCCCCATATCTCCTCCCTCTTGGTGTCTCCCTCCCACCCTCCCTATCCTACTGCTCTAGGTGGTCACAAAGCACCGAGCTGATCTCCCTGCACTGTGTGGCTGCTTCCCACTAGCTATCTATTTTACATTTGGTAGTATAGGAATCATTTCTTCATTACAACTCATAAAACTGTAAAGTATCAGCCAGAAAAAAAATTGGGCCAATTAAGAGAAATTTGATAATGGTAGAAAAGCACATACAGACATGACTGAGAGATGATAAGATTATTTTAATTTTCCCATTTGCACTGGAATTATTTATTTTACAAATCTCCAGATCTTTTATTACTTAAAACCCTCTGCTGAATCATGAAAAGAAGCTTAAGTTAGCAATTTTCCTTTGCAAAATCTAGCTTCTAGCATCTGGTGAACACTTGGATATCTAGTCAGGTCCTATGGCAATGATTATTTTAAGACTCTATTCAACATGCCTGGGCTTAAAAATCAGCTCGAATCACACTCTGCACATGTATTTTACTCTCAGAGATTTAAAAACCTGGCATTAGTAGCGATGGTCTCAAGACTTTTGCAGTGGAGATGAAGGTGGGAGATAGGACCTGCAGGCAGGCCGGGTACCCCAGGGTCTGCCAACAGCCCCTGTCTCCCGAACAGCGACAGTGAGTTCCGCCACCGCAGCTGCCACGCCTGTGGACCACCGGCCCCCAGGCCACCGCGCCCTCCATGGCTTCTCACACTTACATATAGACTCGGCCCGCCTGCGGAATCGAGGACTACCGTCCTTGCTTGTGCCTTCCTGTGGCACGTCTGGGGCTGGTTTCTGTCTCTTCACCCGACGCTACTCCACTTCCGGAACAGCTTCTGAAGTAGGAAAAAAAGAGGATACTTTTACTCAATTGGAAAGACAACAAGAAGCTGGATTATGATCAAAGTGTATTGTTTTGGGATCATAGGAGAAATTACATTCCAGCAATGTATAAAGACACACTTCAATAAAAGATGCTGTTATTGACCGAAATGTAAGTGCACATTTAGTTGATATTAGAGGTCTTTGTATGCTGATTAGGAGAGAGAATAATTTTTTGTATTTCTGTGTATGCAAATATGCACTTATTTATTTTTATACATATACTATATATAGCTTTTGTCCAAATAAACCTTTTTTTTTTAGTATACAGTTATTGCTTTTCATGGTTATATTATGTGCTAGGTTCCCATTAATTTAATTTCCATTAATACAGGTTACAGATAATTTAGAAAGGATGTGGGCAGTTGCTACAGAGGAAGGAAATTTATAAGGAAGTAATACCTCAGGGAGAAAAGTTAGGTTTATTTAAGAGGAGTGATCTCTGCCATCAACACATTTCCATCCAATTTGCATACAGTAGTATTCGAGTTAGAAATTATTCTCTATTATGTATCAAATCAGGTCTGGTAGAGCTTTAATTCAGCAATACTTTCAGGTTTTCGTCTGAGCTTTTGATGTAATTTAGTTGAGTATGCTTTATAAACCATGTGTAATTTAGACTTTTTACGAGTCATATGGGACTTCTCCCCATTTAAACTGAATTTCAGAAATTTAACTCTGTGTTTTGCATAGTAGATAGTCTCTATTTTGTTTTGGTATATTTCACAGAGACTTGTTTAGGAAATATTATTTATATTTGTTGTTCAAAAAAGATTTAAACAGGGAAGCTTTAGACACTTAGATAAATAAAAAGATTTGAAAGCCAGGATTGGTCGATTAGGAAATAAGTGCAGAATTGGGTATCTAATTTAGAATTTCTGCAATGTGATATAAGTGATGTATTCTAGAACAGTACTATTCAGTAAAACTTTCTGTGATAAAGGAAATGTTCTCGTTTTGCACTGTTCAATATGGTAGCCACTAGCCACAAATGGCTATTTAAGCACTTCAAATGTGGCTAGTACATTTGAGCAATTAAATTTTTAGTTTTATTTAATTTTAATTAATTTGGATTTAAATATCCACTTGTGGGTAATGGCTACTATATTGGAGAGTATAGTTCTGGACTTTACCTGTATTCTGTGTTCAACACAAAATGAAGAACTACTTGAATGGTTCTAGTTGCTGAATGTCTATAAAACACGAGTGTATGCGAAACACAAGGCCCAACCTCTGAGGTGTACTCGGGCCTGACGCGTGGACCCAGCAGCATTCTGAACTTTGGCTCAACTTGTGGATATTCAGACATAAATAAAGTTTGGGCTAACCATAGGTGATTTGAGAACCTTTTGTCTCTGGAAAGCCATGGAATCTCAAATGATCTCTCATAATAAAGTTCAGATGGTAAATGGACTCAAGGGCTTGACTTTTCCAGTCCATTGCTTGTGTGGTATGAATAGCAAGTAGTGGAAACAGATATGGAGGAGATGCTCCACACACATAGCTGCCTCCATGAAAAAGAAACTCTCCAGATTCAGACTAGATCACAGGAACAGGCTGGTAAATACTTTTGTGCCTCTACCCAAATCATTCTTCACTAAATATTCATTGAGCACTACTATGTGCAAGGCACAATGCTTAGTGCTGCAGGTAAAATGTTGAAAAAAACCAAAAAAGATATGACCCCCGCCCTCATGGTGACTAACTGCATTAGACAATAAGATTTTTTCCAATGTTTTCTTCCTCCAATTTTTTTTTCTGGATATGGTGAAAATAAAATAGGAGAAAGATACACATGATAAATAGAAACACTGAAGATCACGATTATGTGTGTGTCATACATCTTATTCAATTTAGTTCTTTCTGCACAGCTTTCACAGTTCCATAATCAGAAGACAAAACCAGTTTTTGAAATGCACTATTGGAAACAGAGAAAATAACTGAAAAAAAATCAACTTAAATTTTTAGAGCATGAGATGAGCATCATCATTTAGCATTTATTGAGTTTTTACAATATATGTTTACAAGGAGTTCTTTCCTCTCTATTAGCCAGAAGAATGTCCTTTAAAATAATTACTAATTAAATACTGTTATAGGAGGACACCTTTTTGCTTTGTCATTCAGAACACTGTAAGAAAGAGTGCTACAATCACATTTATGAAATGAATCAAATTTTTCAGTATTTGAGAACCATCGCAACACCTGATGGGAACTACTAGCTACACAGACCAAATGTAGCTCATTGCATTTCAGTTCATTTTGGAAGAATGAACCAGAAATGTGGCAAAGTATGAAGCAAGAACTATTTAGTCACACTTCTTTTTTTTCCCCTCCACACAGCAACTATATAATTAAATGTATGGCTAACCTGAATTTTTAGATGAGTTTTCCAATGTATCACTGATGGAAATTTAAAGAGGAAAAGGATTAAGAATTATATTAAATGAATGCAGCCAGAATACATAGTACTTAAAGCATCTAAAGACCGTAAAGTCATTTCTCCCAATATAGTAACTGATAATGTCCTTGATTTTGTAGACACACACTTTGAAAATAATTTTAAAAAATGAATTACAAAGCAATGGAAGAAATCACAAAGAAGAAGAAAGAGATTAATGTAAGTACTTAAAAACCGGTTGCTTACTAAAAACATTATAAACAACTTAAAAGGTGAAGTGGAATTTGTTTTATTCTTTGAAATGTTTTGTACCCTATGGAAGTTTGAAAACATGGTCACAAATTCTTTGGCCCTCCTCTGTGTTCCCTCCCATTGAATCTGGAAGGGCTCGTGACTGCTTTGACCCATAGAGCACAGCGGGAGGTGACACTATGTAACTTCTGAGTCTGGGTCATAAAAGGCCAGGAAGTTGCTGCCTTGTTTCTGGAATATTGTCTTTTGTAATTCTGAGCCTCCAGTTAAGAAGTCTGAGTACCCTGAGGCCACCGTGCAGAAGCAGCCACATTTAGGTGCTCCAGCTGGCAATTCCAGCCGAGCTCAGCCTTCCTTCTATCCCAGCCATGGCACTAAGCATACAAGTAAAGCCATTTGAGGCCCTTCAGGTCAGCCAATCTACCAGGTGAATAAGCCAGGAGAGAGAAAAACCTCCCAGCTGAGACCCATAAAATTGTGAGATACAATAAAATGTTGGCTGTTTTAAAGCCACTACATTTTGATGTGGCTTGTTATGCAGCAACAGAAAACTGGAGCATACCTGCTTGTACGTGTGATATTTTTACAATAAAAATTTAAAAATTGAATGTAAAAGTCACTCTGGGAATTTGTCTGCAAAAATTGACAAAGACAGTCTTAATACCCTTCCTAGAGAAAGAGCTCTTACAGATCACCAAGAAAAAATTACTAACACCATATTAAAGAATGAGCACTTATATGAACATAAAATTCACAAAAGAAAAAAAGGCTAAAAACCATGTAAAAAATGTTCAACCTCATTAGTAAGTAAAGGAAATGTGAATTAAACAATTGAATTAAAATTTTGGTTATCAAATTGGCAAAGATAAAGAAAAATAATATTAAATGTTGGTTTGGGTAAAGTGGGAGTATACATTGCACAAACTTTCTGGAAAATAAATTAATATTACATGTCCAGAGTTTAATACAATAAAGTTGGTCATTCACTTAGGACCTGTTTTCACCCAGGGACAAGAAAAAAACAGAAACTTCTATCTCACCCTTTAAACTGGGACATTCCAACCTATACAATTAGCTGCAACATGTCTCAGCTCAAAACAGGCCTTAGCTTCTGCTAAGTTTGAAATATGGAAAACATATAATGCAGCTCTTCTCTTTTAGTGCAAGCTTTTGGCAAGACTCTTGCAGAAGATTTCTAATTGAGAGGCAGAAACATCTGCTGTGAGGAAGGCAGCTATTGAAGGAATTCCCGGAGCAGGAGACTGAGTTTGCAGAGCTCAGTGCCATCAGTTTCCTCTTCTACTGATATCTTCTTCCTTCAGAGTAAACTCAGAGATAAGGAAGGCAGGGTCTTCCTCCTTCAATAAACTCGGGTTCAGATCTTGGCTCTGCTTCATCCGGTGAAAGTCCTTCAGGATACCCATCATGTCTGCAAAGCTGCTGGCCTGGGACAGAGAGACACAGTAGCTTTGTGTTCTGGTTTGCAAATATCAGGGCTGGCAGAACAAATCAGGAGGACTGATGGAAGCTCAGGGAGTCTACCTGGGTCTCCTCGGCGATGTCACTAACGGCGAAGGAAGTTGTAGAGTGGAATGAAGATCCAAAACAAGGTAAGCGGGGAGAGACCTTTGAACTTTCTGGAGGTAAGAAATCTGTTGTTAATGAAGCCGAAACTGCATCAGACGCCACGATTTTAGCCATCTAGCTGCGCAGGTGGCGCAGCTCATCCTGCAGCTCCGTAGGCGGCTTAGGGCCGGCAGGACTTCTTCGAGGCCAGGAGCCTCTTCTCCATCTCCTGCAGGCTGGGCCCTGAGGCATTGCGCTGCATGACAATCAGAGGGCTGGGCTTCCGGGGGCTCCTCAGGGGCCATGTATGCTCCTGACCCCAGCAGAAGGCTCTGCTTCATCTATAGCATCCAGGCGATGTGAGCCAGGGTAGGGACTCGGGGCACAGCCCTCAGACCCAGGTCAGAGATGTTGGGCAGCACCTCCAAGGATTCTGAGGGACATGGCTTCAGACACAGGTTGGTACCCATCCTCATTACACTTCGAACAGCCCCCTGCGGCTTGTTTTGCCAGACTGAGACGGTCACATTGGCTTCCATTCCCCACGTTTCAACTGGCTCCTGCACTTGAAGGACAAGGCAGCCACAGGGCAGCTCTGGGGGCTCGGGTAGGCTGGAGGCTGACTCTTTCACCTCAGGCCGTCTCAAGGAACACCAGGCTTCTCCTCCTCAGAGTCCCGCTCTGGTCTCACTCCCCTCACGGCCCCTCCTACCACAGCGGCGCCTAGACTCAACCGCCCTCACTTCCCCTCCACATTTCCTTATTAACAACTCTTCCATGGTTCCAGTTGCATTAAAAATGTACCTACTGTTGCTCCACTCTCCTCACGGCAGATGCAGTAAACTTTGAAAGACTTAAGTCAGATCATGCCATTTACCCACTTAACAGCCCCGCTCTCACATCCAATAGCGCCCCATAGCACTTAGATCAGACCTAAATTTCTTTCCCGGCTTCCAGGCCCCGTATGATTCTTACTTTGCCTACCTCCCGATTTAGCCCCCTCTCCCCCTTGCCCTTTATTCTCCAGCCACACTGGCCTTCTCCTTATGGGAAACATTGTGCTCATCCCCACTTTCAGGCCTCTGCTCTTCCCGCGCCTGGAATGCTCTTCACTATTTAAATCTCAACTTACATGTCACTTCCTCAGAGAGGTTTTTCTTGACCGTCTGATCTAAAGTCAGCCACTCATTTTCATGTATCTCTAATCTAATTCTCTTTCATCGCACAGTAGCCCTTATACGTTCCCTACTTAATCATACCTTTTATTCATTCATACATTCTGTCAACACCAACCCTTCCTATCTCCCCACTCCTCCTCGAGAGCAGGGAACTTGTTTGTTTTGTTCACTGTAACATCCCTTGCAATTGGAACAAGGATGGGCACGTGGTAGTTGATCCATAAATATTTGCTGGATGCCTTGCAAATACTTTTGTACTTTTGAAACAAAACCAGACATTGTAAGTTTTGTGGACATTTTTCAAAGCTTTGATGATTCTGATTAAAGTACATTGCTTCAATTTCAAAAAAAGAAAATCCCACAAACAAAATCACAACAACGTAAAATTATTTCAGTAGTGTGATGAGAGCTCCCCTGTCAAATCAGATGCTTTCAAAACTAGACCACCAGTCAACAGGCTCTTTGCTTTGAATTGAATGTGCACCTCCCACCAATATTTTTCGTGTTGCTGAACATGTGATTTATTTACTGGGTAAGGAGCAAACCTTAGTGAAAGACTCCCCTTTCAGCTCTGAAAGTGCTGAAAACAGGGTTTCATCTTTTGAGGCTGGTTTAAAACAAACCTCTGGAATGGGGAGATGTCTTAATTGCCCCACTGAGTAGATGAGAGTTAAAGGTGTTCCTCTTGGTGTCATTCACTCTGGAACTGCAGGAACCTTAGTGGCTGGGTCTCAGTGGCCAACTATGACCGCAAGATTCTGCAGTAATGAGACCTGTTTCTATAAAATTCATGAGAAAAATCTGAATTGCTATTTATAGATATACCACACCATTTCAGAAATGATATAACATTCAGACACTCAGGCTCAAGTTTTGATATGTTCCAACATAGCCTATCCCCACCAGTTGTGAACTTCCTCCACAGCCAGGCAGGCCACATTCTTATGATTCTTGAAGGGATGGGAAATACACATTTATTAAACACATCCTTTGGGCCAGTCTCTTTGCTAATTGTGTTATCCGTACGGTCTCGTTTAATCCTTAAAACTGTGCAACAAGTGAGTAAAGGTCATCAGAAGACAGATCCTATTCTCTCACACAATATTAAAGAAGATTGGTCAATTAGGAATCGGCAAAACAAAGGAACTGTTTATTTTTATCCCACTGACATTATCCCAGGGTTTAGTTTCAGGTTTTTCAAAGGACACTGTATTTTACTGAACTGATTCATGGCAGTTGTCTGGAGCATGGAAAATGTTCATTGATTTAACAATGTTATTAAATTGGGCACAAGATTTCCACAGGAACGTGCATTTGAGTTGTTTAGAAATGCCAGGGCTTTAGAAGGACAGTTAGGTGAGGTACCTTGAGGTTCCTGGAAGCTATTCTTACAGTCCCATGGAGTGGTGCATCTGATTTGGTTTCATTAATAATGTTTGGAGAGCCGGAGCAAGGGGTGGGCAGGCCATTTCCTTTTCTCCACCCATCCGAAGGAACGCCTTCATCCTTCAGCTGATTTTTATAAAAACTTAAGGTTGTACGTCTCAGATAAAACTAGGATTGTGAAATTCCATATCTACTGAAACAGGGTTAATTCTGAATTAATGACTAAATCTTGATAAACTAGGAGAGAGGAAAAAAATCTCCTAAGGTTGTACTAAGCCACTACTGAGGGTCTGGATTGTGGATAACTGGCCTACTTTCAAGTACATTGCAGTTAGAGAGACACTCATTTTCCTTTAGTTTTTAATTTATTTTTAAAAATTTTTGGCTGTGTTGGGTCTTCGTTGCTGTGTGTGGGCTTTTCTCTAGTTGCGGTGAACGGGGGCTACTCTTCGTTTTGGTGCGCAGGCTTCTCATTGCGGTGGCTTCTCTTGTTGTGGAGCACCGGCTCTAAGCTACAACTTCAGTAGCTGTAGCACGTGGGCTCAGTAGTTGTGGCTCACGGGCTCTAGAGTGCAGGCTCAGCAGTTGTGGCACACGGGCTTAGTTGTGCCATGGCATGTGGGATCTTCCTGGACCAGGGCTTGAACCCGTGTCCCCTGCATTGGCAAGCAGATTCTTAACCACTGTGCCACTGGGGAAGCCCTCATTTTCCTTTATTTTTAAGACCCATATTATGGTTACACAGTTCAAAGAAGCCAAGTATAAATGAACTGGTAGAAGAAAGGATTGAAAAGATCTAAAGATCTAAAGTATATCTGAAATTCCTACCTGTTTGGAATAAGGAAGGATGAAGTGAGAAATTAATTAACACTTCAATATGCAAATAAATTTGAGAAATGGTGACTTTAGTTTAGAAAACTGGAGAGCAGAAGCTTCAATGGTTGGAATCTAAAATTAGGTCTTCATAATGCAAGTTAAGAAGAGATAATTGAGAGGAAGAAGTCAATGAGATTTTCATTCTAGGTACATCCTCCTGACACTTTTCCCATTGCTAGAAATATATCAAACGTTTCCTAGAAGTTCCTCATCCTTGCTGAGAAATTGTAGCCCTTTTCAAATGAAACTGTTAGATAACTTTCAGACAGGATAAAATAGTAAGAATATAATGGTGATTCAAGGTGTGGTCAGAGATCTTCTAAACAACAGAGTTCAGGAAAAAGACTAAGCCTATGCTTTTATATATATTCAAGGAGAATCTTATATGGAGTCTCTTTTCAGTTATCCAGATATTTTGCATTATACAGCAATGTTTAAATTGAACCAACAAGTGCAAAGTAAGTGAATTCCTTTGTTTGGACTGACTATATTTTGACATCCTTGCATTCAATCACCTTAGCATTTGCATTATGATCCATTAGTATATTCATCCATATAATTAAATAATTGAGTAATTGATTAATTAGACACTATACCTCATCTAAGATGACCTGTGAAGCAATTTGTTCTGGGCAAGTTTAAGAAAAATGCTTTGGGTGAGTAAAATTTGATTTGGTTTCACCTCCAGTTGAAAATGGATTTATTCTTATTGAAGACTAATTGATGATACTGATTCAGTAACAGCTAACTAATTAAAATGATGCCCCCAAATAATCATTTTATGTACCTTTGAAATAAGTGTGAAAAACTTCAAGTGTATCTTAGTAGTCACTTGTCTGTGGAATAACTTTGATGCAGAACATGGTAGAAGGAAGCAGGAAGGAGAAAAATTGTGCTGTGTGTGTTTGGGATATGGTCAATGTTCTGAAATACTCCAGAATCTTCACAGAGAAAGACTGCAGCCAGACTCTTGGAATATCAGAACATGGTTGAGCTCCATTTTTGATGGGAAAATATTGACTTCAATGTTTTTGATGATAGTTGGTTTTTATTTTTGCGCTTGAATGTGATGGTTCCTCTTACCCCCATAACAATCAAACATATTGTCCATAATCCAAGGTCAAGTTGGATTTCCAGGGAGAGCCTTCACAAAAAAACTGCCCTAAATTAAGCCATAACCCAGTAGCAATAGTAATAGTTATTACTTATTGAGGATGTCTTACTTGACAAGTTCTGTGCTAAGTATATTTACATATATATTATTTAATCCTTACCATGATTCTACAATAAAGCAATCTTCTTATATTTAAGATCCTTTAATAAAATTTTAAATTAACTCATACACACATGTATATACATTTTGAAGATAGAGCTTATGTTTTGCTCCCCTTTCTCTCCTCAGCACACAATGAATGGCTCATAATTGGTACCTAGAAAATATTTGTTGAATTAAATGAAATGTCACTTTCTGTGCTTTTCCTGAGGGAGGGGTTTTTATCGATCATTTTGTCCTTTGATGTAACTCTGAAGACACTCAGGGATGAACAGGTACTGGAAATTTTTAACCCAGCTAAGAAACGTGGATCGACTTGTCTCTGTCCTCTTGGGTCACTGAGGAAGGCTGGCATAAAGTAAGGTTGAAGGAGGATTGTGGAGGGATTGGTGGGAAGGGAAAAATATTAATTCTGGTGAAAATATCTGGATTGTAAACATAAAGAAATAAGAAAGTTGAGAGACTGTGAACTTGATAGTTTTCTGTGGAGTGTCTGAAATCTGACAGATGATGCTCTGAAGTGAGAGCACCTGCAAGACTGGGCTTATACACAAGAGAAAGGAGGGTCATGGTGGTGGGCAAACTCCCAAATGAATGCAGTCTTGCTTTCTGTGCATTTCAGATCCTGGTTTATTAGATTTTCCAGTTGCTGGTCAGATCCTTCTCCATACTGCTTTGTTCCTGATGGTCCCTGACAGTTCTTATGGCTTTGGTGTGCTGCATATAGGAGGATCATGGGATGACAGAGTCTAAGAACTGAGTCTTAGTTTTCTACCTCCAGCTTTGATTAATCCGTGGAGTCTATTGATTGAGCATCCAGTCATTCCAGGAACCATCACTGTCAAGCACAGTGTGCACATGTGGTGTCATGCAAAGCAAACTAAACAGACTCCATGCCTCGCCTCCAGGAGCTCACAACAAAAACCAGACAATAGATGGGGTGAACACAATGGGGCAAACAGACACACAGCTGTATAAACAAAGAAGTACAACAAATTAGAGAATTTTGGTATGAACTGTGAGTGCAAGTGCTCTGTCTGTGCACTGGAAATGAGGGGAAATTCTGCAAGTTGCAGAGAACTTGCTGGAGTCTGTGTGAGGGTAAGGAGCAAGCAGGTGATGGCATTGGTGGAATCATCCTCCTTCTTTCAATTAGGAGGGAAACAAAGGTATTACTCTGAAGGGGCATGTATTGCTACTTAAGTCTAGATTCTTCTAAGAGATTTGGTTATAACCAGCCTAAAGAAGGAAAGTAAAAAGTATTAAGCAGGGCATAGCCTGCCAGAGAGATTTCATAAGCCTTCTTTCCACTGGAAACCAGGCTAAAAAGAAAATAAAAACCAGAGTGTATTATAATTGTACATTCCATTCATAACCAGCTAGCATATGCCAATTGATTTTCCAAGGAAATGATTACTTTGGGTGAGTTTTTTTTTTTAATAAGGGGCAACACTTTTCGCCATTGTCTAGCACTTGCTGTCTTTGACATCTCGAACATTGTCAGGAATTAATCTAGATTTACAGAATTCAGCTGAAAGCTAATTCCCGGCAGGTCTCTACCTCAACCATCCTAGGCTGATAGGTATCTCTCTTCTATTAAATATATCCAGATAGGGAATTTAAAAACCTCCCCAGGAATCTTTTCCAGGGTTTATAAAACCTTCACTGCCAGTAAGATCTTTGGATCTAACTTAAATTTCTTTGGTTGTAATTTAAATTCATTTCCTCTTCTTTCCTCATTAGAGAGGAGAGCACTGCCCCCAATAGCCGTTCTTCTGAATACAGCTGTTAAACACACACCTCAGGCTTATTTCTTTCCTGGACACAAAGGATTTTTCAGATGTCATCTATTTATACTTTTTTTTTTCCCTTTGACTTCTGACTTTTTCTCAAGGTAAGATAGTCTTCTTAGATCCCTTAAAATTGTGAATTTCCATAATTGATTTCATGAGGTTCATTCTACAAATATTGACATGTCAAGATGTCCCATTTCTCTAGTTCCAATCAGGTCTTATTTATTAGGTCATAAAAATATAAAAGAAATTAGAATTTATATTTCATGTTTTCTTGGAATGGGTGAGATGATAGTCTCAGTCTATTAATGGCCACTTCCTAGCTCTTAATCCCTTGGGAAAGAATTTACCTCTAGATATTGCAATGGGTGAGGGGGAATGTCTTGTTTTTCACAACTATAAAGTGAGAAGATAGACAAAATATTTTTAAGGTTTTACGTACCTTTAATGTTCAGCAATTCCATGGCTAAGTTCTAAGTATTCTTTGGCCCAAAAGAGCAGCTATTTTCCCTTAACAACCACTATTCTTACAATAGTGGCAATCCTATGTGTGTCACTGTGTGTCATCCTATGACCGATTTCTAAAGCAAGAATCTCTAAACTCTATTTAACATTTTTCTTTACTGAGGTATTCGTATTTTAATATAAGTCCTCTTGGGTACCTACTTCTGCTTATATGATACCTTAATGCCAAAGGGTATGAGTTTTTGCATACGCTAAATCATTTTTCAGTGTATTATTGCCTGAATGTTTTTGCAAGGCCGCTGATATCATATATGACTGTTTTCATTAAATTGCTTTTAGTCCACTGGAAAGGAGCCTGTAATTCTCCATCTTCTCTATCCACGTGAATATGCTTCCCATCTTTCATTCCCTGGGGTCTTTTAAAGCACATACTAAAGCAAGCATATTGAGAAAATGATGACACATAGGGTTCTCCGTAAAAGACAGTTCTTTTATTTCAAACACTTAAGTAGCATGGAATTTTTTTTTAATTTACATTATTGAAAGAATTTTCAAAAATAGGGCACTGAAAAAAGTCCATGGCAAAAATATTTTTGGGGTGGATCTCTTTCTCCAAGTGATTATATATTGAGTAATCAGTTTACATTTCATTTCCTTTTAAACTTCTGCTGAACTTTGAATTAAGCATCAGAAGGCATATCAGGGTTAGCCACAGCACCTCCCTCACTTAAGAAACCCAGCGCCTGCTGAAATATTCTAAGGGATTTTATAAGAAAGGTGGATACTTTCTTCTGCCCTTTTGTACTTTCATGCATTAGCCTGGTTTTTCCTTGCTTGACTTGAAAAATATTCTTCATCAAACCTCATGGCTAATTAAACAAGGGAAGTCTGATTCATATTCTAGATATCAAAATAGGATGAATATTTGTATAAACTTGAGCCACTTTTCTTCTACTACCAGGTTGTCAGCAATTTATTTTCTGCCTCAAACAGCAGATCTACGTAGATTTGCAGCATTTCCTTTGCCCTCCTGTGAGCATCATCAGGCCCCTTTCTTATCCCTCTCAGCCCTCTCCATCTAGGCTGTGATGACAGCTTTTATACCAACTGAGCACAAAGCAAGTGCCCTGGACTCACTGGCTGGCTGACTGGACAGCTTAGCAATCAGCTGACATTTTAAACAGTTCTTTACATGTTTGTCCCATCTTGTACCACATAACCCACATTGCATGTCCCTGAGTAACATTTGCACTTTCCACCCAATAGGCGTACCTCCTGGCTTGGTGTTTGGAGTTGGTGGTACGCAAGGGGCATGGCATGACTGCACTCCCCTATCTTTAGTGCTACTCCCTAATTCTAAATGGCTCTGAGAATGCTCTCCACCATGCCTTTCATCTTTTCATCCCTTTCTTTTCATCCATCTCCCCACTCCTCCTCTCCTGCCTCTTGTTTACCTGTCTTCCCCTCCCTCATCTCTCTCACTACACTGAAATCACAAACAAAGCAGTGCTGGAAAAGTAGGGCTAAGAGAATAATGATGGGGTCTTTCCCCCCATTTGTTTTGGTTCTCTGAAATTCCTCACCATCCTTCTAAGGGTTTGACTTAAATTATCTGCTTTCCTCACCGGTTTTAATTTCAAAAACAACGACTGCCTTTTCTTAGCTTATAGTCTAGTACTAGGTTCCAGTTTTCGAACACAGCCTTTTTTAAAAATTTTCCTAATATCTTAACCACTAAGGAGTTCATTCTTCAATGATAAACCAATTCACACATGGCTCAGTGATGGAAAAGATTGTTTGAATTTAGGTTTTCTCAGGTAATTACACCAACTGACATGACACATTTATATAAAAGGCTGCTTTTTGGTGAATATAAAATTCCCTTGAGATCTCCTGCTGAAGATCTACATATCATTATTATCCTTACGTAATGTTATCACCTTGAATTCTAGAAAGAAAAATTCAGGTTAGCTGGGGGATCACCTAGGAAGTCCAGAGTAATATAGTATACATGCACAGTAAAAACTGGCATTAAGAACATGTTAAATGGAAGGTAAGTAGGATTCTGAAACTTTTTTTGTTCCACATCTTGCCACTTATCTCCTTCACTGAAAATTCTCCACCTGTCATTTAATATTTGAAAAGAATATAAGATACACTCATTCTGAGATTGGGTCAGCCATGCACAAAAAGTTAACCTGCCTCTTTTGCTATAAGCTTAGCAGAGAGAGATTGACCAGGTGAATCATAGTATGGTACTGGGGAGGTACCCGAATGAGAAGTTCTGGGGCAAAAATAACAGATCCTGTTGGATCCATTCCTGATAATAACTGTCCACCCACAGGCTTTGGGTTCAGAAGGTTCAAGATAGCTTTGGTCTTAGAAACCACTGTCACAAAGATGGTCAAAAACAGGCCTGGATCTGAAAGCCATAAGTGATTATAACTCTAGCAATGTGGACTTGCAAATGAGCAAACGAATACCAAAGTTAATGTAGTTCAGAGCAAATGGTAGAACTCTGAGGACCCAGTGGGATGGAGGAAGCATGGCCCCATTGCCAATAGGATGGAATCCACATCCCTGTTACCGCACTCAGAGCCCCGTCGACCTTGGTGGCTCCTCTCTCCCCATCTCATTTCATCTGTGCTGAATTATACACAGAAAAAGGAATGACCACACTCTCTCACCTGCTGGATTTGCCATATACCCTGACTTCTAATTTGCAGGTGAACAGATCCTTCACGTCTCAGTCTGGATGCCATTTCTTCCAGAAAGCCTTGTTGTTTCCTTGAGTTTGGATTAGGTGTTCCTCATACCTTCTCGCAAATGCCCTGTACTATCTTATCAGAGCAATCAACCTTTATCAGAATTCCCTGTTGACTTGTCTGTCTTCTCTGCATGGCCCCTCTTCCTCCTCACCCAACCTGAAGGTTAGGACATTGTCCTGCTCACTGTGATATTCTGGGTGCCTGCTTCATTGTAAGGCTGTGGCGAAGAGTAAATTATTTAACTCAGTGCCTATGTGGGCTAAGAACTCCTCTTGGTGTTTGAAACTTATCAGTGAACACACTCACACATTTTTACAAAATTTATATCTGCTAAAATATATATAAACTGCTTAGCATAGTGCCTGACATAAGTATTTAATAATGATAGTAATAGTAATGGTAAATAGCTAATCTTCACTGAGTGCTTACTATGTGTTTAAAAACACATTCGAAGTGTTTTTTTCATGTATTATCTTGTTTTAATCCTTACAACAAATCTCCAAATGAATACTATTATTTTTCCTACTTAGTGGATGAGGAAAGTGAGGCATAGAAATGTTAAGTGACTTGCCCACATGGTTACCAAGTTGTGAACCCAGAATTCAAACCCAGACTGTTTGACTCTTGAATCTGGTCTTTTACCTTTTTTATGTTTATTTAATATTTAATATTCTGTCAGTATTATCATCATCATTGTCAAGATGCACTCAATAAATACATGCTAAAAGAAAATGAGGGAGGATAAGAAGTCTTTTCCTAAGATGCGCCAGTGTCACTTCATGTTTATATAATGAAGCTGTGCCATTCTGGTACAATTAAGTATGCAATTGATTTTTTAAATGATTTTGGCTCATGGAGGTTCATATTATTCATCTGTCATCACATGGATTCAATAAGACTTTTCTTATCCCCCCCAATAAGAAAATTATCCCCCTTTCACTTCTAAGGAGTGGACTTATTGCCGGAAATTGATGCTGCAGAAGTGGAAACCTCATTTAAAAACAGCTGTCAGTCACCTGGGAAGTCTCAGGTTGATTTTCTCCACATTTTGAAGAAAGGATTGTAGGATGAGGTTAGGAGCAGCCTATCTGCTGTCCTTTCCTGTCCTCCCTAATTAGTTCTAATTAGTTCAAAATCTCAATCAAACTTGCTGGTTTGAAGTTTTTGTATTAGCTTTTGTGGATTCACAGAAGTTAATCAAGAATGGTTAAAGAAACAAGAAAATGTTTGTTCTCCTCTCTGCCCCCCGTCCAATCAACTGAGTGTTAACTGAATACTTTCTATGAGTTCATCCATCATAGTGTTCTTCACTGCAACTAGATAAGCCTAAGTCATGGTACTTGTCTTCAAGGGGCCATAAGTCTACTTGGGAAGATAATATACACAAGAAACAGTGGGGAGAACATCATACCAGTAATAATTGTGTTCTCCGCTGTGGGCTAGCCCTGGGGACTGTAGGAGTTCCAAAGAAAGGGAGATTCATGACGCCAGACAAGTGAGGGATTACATCACAGAAGAGATGGAAAACTAGGTCTTGCAGAGTGAATAGGAATTGGATAAATAGAGAAGAGAGGGGAGATCATTGTGCATATGGGGAAAGATTTGGCAATGGAATAAATGTTTGTGGGATTGTAAAGAGACTGGTCTGGCTAGAAGAGAAGAAACATTTTGGAGACTGATGAACAATATGTGTCCATGTAAAGGGTCTCCTTGAATAATACGCAGAACAATAATAAAATATTGAGAGCTAGATGAGCTTTTAGAGAATATTTGAATTGGGCAATTCCATCCACACAAAGTGATCTCTCTCAAATTTATCACTGTTTTGTAATGCTGGGCAAGTCAAGCTCTCTGAAAACCCACTGTTAGTTAAAAAGTATCAGAACCATCACTGGAGTAGGAGAGGTTTTAAGTTATAAACCTAATTGAGACTTTGTCCTCTTCTGATGTTAGCTCATCACTAAGTTGCATGACCTTGTAAATGCTACTTGTCTTAGTTGGGCCTCAGTTTTCACATCTGTAAAGAATGAGCTGAACAATTTCATTTCTAATGACACTTTGAGTGTCTAATGACACTTTATGAGTCTTTTTGCATTTTTGCACCCATGTGATCTTTTATGATGGATAAACTAGGATGGATTTTTCAGACTAAACTCAAAACAGCCTGAATTTCTCTTAAATGGATTGTTCTAAGAGGTATCTTGGATGTGTCATACCTTTGTGTGATCATGAACAGTCCAATCATAAGATCAAAGATTTTAAGCCTTGCCGGGTATAGGCTGAAATGGAAAATAGTGTTCAGTCAGTTCCTACCTTTACATAAATGGAATGATGTTGTCGATGATAATAATATATGCTGCTTACTGAATGCTTATTTTGTGCCAGGAATTTTATATGATATATGTATATATATATATATAATAGCCCTTCATGTATCTTCCATTTACTGTGAAAAACACAGAGGTTTGATGACTTTCCCAAAGTCACCTAACTCACCAGTAGCAATGCTGAGATTCAGTTCCAGGGCTGTCCATGCACAAATCTATGCCTTTTTTTTTTTTTTTTTTTAACTAGTAATGTCTTCTTGCTCAGTGAAGGATTCAGGGGCATATATTGCTAAAACTTAACGTAGGTGCTGGCTCCATATACAGCTGGGAAAATTTGGAGCTCATAGGAAAGGTGAAAGAATTAGGCCCCTTAGATAGGATTTTTGTTTTCTCTATTATGTTTAGGCCAGAGAGTCAAATACCAAGGCTGGAATTTAAAAGAGACTGAACAATCTTATGACTAGTAATAGCATTTGTAGTCATGAGGATTGAGACAAAAGGGGAACAAACGGTAAGCTTTAAGGTCAAACATTCAGCACCAAGGGGTTAGCAAAATACTTTTCTTCCTAAGTTCAAATGTCACGCAAAGAAACGCTGAGGGTTGACTGCACCTGTGGCTTGTGCCATTGAGAGGGCTTCTGAGGGGAGGATGAGTCATCTGGTATGACAGGAAGACCACCTACTTACTATACATTTTCTGTCTGGGTCTCTATTTTTTTCAGCATTGTTGACAAGATGTGCTGACTGAAATTCTTATTATTTAATAAACTTTCTTCTTGTGGCACCTTTTAGAGCACGCATAAAAAACTCCACTGTCATTATGATTAGAAGAAGCTATGTGTTATTTTCACAGAGTTAATGAATTTGCATTTTGGTCTAATCATTCTGACGGAATGTTTGTCCTAGAAGTAGTTTTTTCAGCGCAGCTCCCTGGGTGCTTATTCAAGAGGCTGGTCTGATGGATAAACTTTCACAGGCTGAAGGAATTCAGATAAACAGGGTGCTTCCCAACCAACATGAGAATTAGAATTCTCAGGGAAGTCTTTTGCATATGTTCATGCATCGATCAGTTGTAGTTAATAAGTCTACTAAGAGAATTATTACCCTACTCTATACCAGGCTACTTTTGGCCCTATAATTTCCAACCTATGTGTACCAGGGTATGGTATACAATGTGACACACCAGGTTTAATTTAGATTCTGAAGGGTATCACCTAATAAATAAGCAGTTTGCTGATTGCAAATTCTTCCACCTTTAGATGAAAGGGTTATACTAGTATAAAGTGTTTTTATTTTAATAAAGGCAATTTGAGAAGTGCTCCAGAGTGAATGTATAAGACCTTTTAATTCTGTCTCATAGACTCCATGAAATATGGAAATACAATAGGCTGTTCAGAGAAGCAGTCTCTAGGAATCCACTAATCTTTGCAGATTGTTCTAGAGAGTAGACAGTTTAGGTCCCCACCCTAACCCTACCTGTAGCATTCCCATTTACTAATGACTTAATCAAGTTGCTCGTTTCAGGAGCAAAGGAGGACTGCAAAATCAGAATGTAAGCCTTTGTTTATTCTTTCATTTTCTCAGATACTGAGGAGAGTTATTTTCTTTTTGCTGACAGTTTACGTATCTCTGGCTCCAACAAATTTTTGCTTGTTTTGAGATACATGCAGAAAAGATTTGCATTGAAAAGCTGTCATTGCAGATGCCAAGGGCTGAAAGCATACATAGCCTCTTGTATCTCAAGAAAACAAGGAATAAAATGAGTAACAGTTAACAGGACTCATTCTACCTTCCTGAATTAGGATTATTCAGTCTCAGGAAATGGCTCTACCACCTACCCAATGGTGTAAGCCCAGTACTTCAGAGTCATTCTTGATTCTCCTCTTTCCCTTATTTCCCGTACCTAAACCATCATAAGACCTGTCAGCTCTCTCTTTAAAATGGATCACTGATATGTTCACTTCTCACTGTCTCCACTACTAGTCCAAGCCGCCATCATTTCTCATTTGTTTACTGTAACAGTCTCTTAAATGTTCTCCGTCACCACTCTTGAACTTTTGTCTGTCTTGATCTTTGCTGTACTCCCGAGCTTAAGATCATGCTCAAATATTTGTTGACTGGATGGATGAAAGGAGAGATGAATACTGGATAGATGGTTGGAAAGAGATCCCTGGGACTACTGCCAACAAACATAAAGGGAGCTGCTTACAGGTGGCCAGTAGGATGCAGATGTGCCTTTAAGTTGCAATAGCCCCAGAACAAAGGTCAGTTCCTCAGATAGATTCCATTTCCTCATTACGTCTATTGAAATTTTGGGACGCACTGGACACCTCCGTCTAGATCTCCATGAGTCATTTGTTTTCTTGAGAATCTGGAAAGTTTATGTGATTGACTTTAGAAACTGCCTCCTCTAGTCAGCTGGTCCTAATGCTTATGTTTTACTTTCATGGAGGAGGGTGCCCTTGGGGGAAAAAGAATGTCATTTTACTTTGAGGTAGGTCAGGTTTTAGGAAGTCCAGTAAAACACTAAGTCGAAAACAGATGGTCTGGATACAAAAAAAGACAGCGCCAGTTGCATTACAGCCATGACTCTGGCCCTCTAGTGGTAGATACATGTGTTTTCAGATGTGTCCAGGGAGAGAGATGTCACGGACTCCCAGTTAAAATGTGAAAGTCTGAATTTGTCATCCAAGTGTATCAGTGGTTAGACTCCCAGTTGGATGTGTTTTCCATTGCCTGATTTTAAGTGTTAACCTGGAGATACATCCAGACTGCCTTTTTCCCCTCCCCTCTCAGAGCCACAAGCTCCAGCATTCCGTTTTTCTACAGGAAACCAGCTTATGTAAAACAGCTTCTCTCCATAAGATAAATCCTCTAGTGACCAGTCTGGGACAAGTTGTCTCCTCCTGTGCAACTATACACTTTGTATTTCAATGGAACACTGTTAACATTTCTTTTAATTATAATTTTTTCCCACAAATCCACTCCCAGAGCCTATAATACTCTTAAGTGGTAAGCCAAACAATGACAGTGGCAACTTTATTCAAACAACACCACTGCTCCTTGAGAGAAGGATTAAACAGGGCTCCTGGGCAGCTGTCTGGCAAGGTGCTTAGCTCACAAGAAGTTGCCCAGTGCCTAGGATCAATGACTGAAAGAATGCTTTAGAGAGAAGGCACTGAAGGTCTTAAGTCATGCAGGATGCAAGTAATTTTGCTGTAAGAGTTTATAGCTTTATTCCATAGAAGCTTATGGATTCTGTTTTAGGAGGTGCTAAACCAATTGCCATTTAACGAGCGTTAGCTTTACTGTTTTCTCTCTTCCTTAGTCCATTTCTTGAGAGAGCATCTGGCATCTAGCAAGTTCCTGGGATAGCAAACAAAGAAAAGATATGTCCTGTTCTAATTCCATCTTAAAGCTTAGAGAGGCTGTGCATGGGGCATGAGAAGATTTTTTTTTTTTTTTTTTTTTTTTTTTTTGCGGTACGCGGGCCTCTCATTGCTGTGGCCTCTCCCGCCGCGGAGCACAGGCTCCGGACGCGCAAGCCCAGCGGCCACGGCCCAGGGGCCCAGCCGCTCCGCGGCATGCAGGATCCTCCCGGACCGGGGCACAAACCCACATCCCCTGCATCGGCAGGTGGACCCTCAACCACTGCGCCACCAGGGAAGCCCCTTGAGAAGATTTTGAATGGTGGAAAGTGGAAGGGATCACTCTTGGTTAAATTCAGTGTACTTTGTGATATTCATTCTGGCTCTATCCTTACTGTTTGTGTGAACTTGGGCAAGTTACTTGAATTTCTCTCTTCCTCAGTTTCTTTATCTGTAAAATGGGGACTATAAGAAGTAACTTTCAAAGCTGTAATTGGGATTAACTGGAATCATGGTTGCAAAACACACAGCAGAGGCCTGGTGCAAAACAAGGGCTCTGTGCATGTCAGCTGCTATTATCAGGGTTTTTATTCCAATTTTCTCCCTTGCTCACGTTGAGCAAATTGTTCTCAGTATTGCTAGGATTTTTCTTTCTCAACATTTGTGCCACGAAGGCATCCAAAGTCTCCTACTGGGGTGACCAACTGTGCCAGTTTGCATGGAAGGATGGGCTTCCAGAGATGCTGGACCTTCAGGGCCAAAACCAGGAAAGACCTGGGCAAACCAGGCTGGGGAATCACTCTACCTTTGGAAAGATCCCATGTCTGATTCCCAGTTCCATGAGGTCTTTCTTAGGCTAGATAGTCCTTCAAAAAACAGTCAGTCTGATGCTCTTTGAAATCCACCTTGTTTCTGGAAAATCTTTAGATCTTTTCCCTTACGTCATCTCTGCAGACATAGGGCAAAAGGCAGTGCCAAGGAGAGTGGGGTTCTCTAGCCATCTTCAGCAGCTTGGTTTTCAAATCAAGACTTATAAATCATGGGCCCGGATGTCCGGCAGGCTGGAGGTGGACCATGGAAAGGAATCAGGATAAACTGAAATGACTTTTGCCATTGGCTTGGCCAGTACACCTTGCCAAGCGGTTTTTGCCTCAACTTCAAACAGATCAGTGTTATAAGGGGAAATGTACTACATATGTTACTCATGCCTTTACCTTCAGTTTGCAAAAATGCCATCTTCTCAGAGAAGTAGAGTTTCCAGGAATTGTTTGGGATCTTTTCCCTCCAAAAATTACAAATTGAATCGTCACAAATAACTCAGTTTTTCTTCACGGTTCGTGGTGGGGATAATAAGATCTGATTCTGTTTTTAGCCCCAAATGGTCCTAAGTGCATTCTCTCCTAACCTTTCAAAATTTTTTATTCCAAAGTATAACTCTGTCCCTTTCCAAAGAGTATAGATTTTCTGTTTTGTTCACTTCCACATTTACATGAATTTAATAGAGGTTGACGAAAACCTGACAGGCTCAAGGATTTTTATTAGTAGAAAGAAAGTCACAAACTGAGAGCATTACTTCTATGTATTGATAGCATCAAAATGTTTTTTCTTTTCTTTAAACCAGCCTCAGTTTGGAGACATAAATCATCATTAAGAAGGTAGTCGGGTAGAAAATATTATCCCCACGTTGCTGATTTTTTCCTAAACAACATTCTGTTAAAAAAGAACCATACTACTTAGCTTATTCTTACAATTCTCTCTATCCCATAGTCTCTCCCTCTACTCAAAAGTAAAATTCACCTGTTTTTCCATGACCTGATCAATTGCCTCTAAGCCCTGACGTGGTTTAGTTTGTCAGTGGTCTAGGACCAGACAGGCCTGAAATTCTCTGTCATTTATCAGTCAGGCCCCCCACCCCCCACCAGGTATTAGGTCACCTCCATTTGTTTGTCTGGTGAGAATTAGCTTCCTTTTCTGAGACTGGAAGCCAGATTTGTTCAACACCAGAATAGGAACCTGGAACTGACATTGGTTTTGCAGATGTGCAAAAAAATCCCAGGAGTTTTGAAAAAAGAAAGAAAAGAGGGAAAGGGTTTTGCGAGGAGAAGAGAAAGTGTTTTCAGAAGGCTGAAAACAAAGCAATTAATCATATGGTGACTATTACACTTGTTTCTATTAAAGTGACTCACTTTCCCTGAATTTTCAGACTGTTAATTCAATTTCATTTTTATGTAACTACTGAATAACTGTCACAATTTTTTTTCTTTGCTTTCTCTTTTTTGTTGTTGTAGCTTCTCAAAGTCAGAAGGCTTTCAGATTGCTTCCTTGTCCTAAACCAGGAAAGGAAGTGATTTCATATGTGAGATAATGAAGTGAAAAATCAATGCTGGATCACTGTAAACATTTGAAATTGGAAAAAAAAGTCCAGAAGAGAGTCTTCTAATTTTCATAATAAATTGTCCAGGGCAGCCAAACTTTCTTGGGACCCCCCCCCCTTCATCATTTCTGGTTTGAGGACAGATTTGCCTTTTGGTACCCAGGTAGAGTTCCAAAATGGCAAATTTCATCTCTTAGAAGTAAGGCCCTGGATTGGGGTGATAAATTACATAAGAAAATATAGTATATTTTTTCTACCTCACATTCATTCAGTTTATTAAGAAATTATGACTTAATAGCATAAGTTTCCAGGTTTTTAACAGTGTAGGCAGCTTGGGTCCTGGATGCGTACAGCCCTGATGTTAACTTTACCACTTGCCGTTTGTGACTTGTGTGACTGTGGGCTAGTTAGTTAATGTCTCTAACTCTACCATCTTACCTATAAAATAGGAATAATAATAATAATAATAATAATAATAATAATAATAATATCTGTGCTTGGTACAAATGTTACCATACCTGTGCCTGGCACAAACATTATTATTGAAAGTCAACAGACTGACCATTCCTTCTGACAGTAGCTGACCAAGTAGATTAAACTCTTGGAAAGTCAGTGAAATGCTTGCATTTCCTTGGCTTCAGTTCATTCAGTGCTTTTTGGAATTTTGTTTATGGGGCACTGGAAACTTAGTTTAACAATGTCCCTTTTATTTGAACATAACTGAATTCCTTACAAGAGTTATAATTTTATTATTTTTCTGTATTAAATCCTCCTAGTGGTGCTTGGAGAACACACGGAGGTAACAGCTGTTTTATTTTATATGTACTGTGGCTTTCCCTTTCTTACAACCTGTTCCTCTCCCATGGATGCCACTGTTCTTTGGGTGGGGTAAGGAGAGAGAATATTTGGGGAGTAGCCCAGCTGAAGTCTGGGAAATATCCCAGTTTCATAGATAACAGTGTTTTACTCTGGGATTCCTAAGTCCTCTTTTTTTTTTTTAGTTTAACATATAACCCAGAATTTTCTTTCTGGATATAATGTTTTTAGTGAGTTAAATAACCAGGCTTTTCTCACACGAGAAGGGAGTTGGGTCTGTGATTAAAAGGGATTTCCTTATGTATCATTGTCTCTCTTTGACTGAATTTTGATATAAAAATTCTTTATGTTTTAAGCTTTGTTCTTGAAAATCTTTCAAAAAACATTACAAAAAAGGCTCATCTTCTGGGCAATAATTAATTATTCATCACCAACAATGCCTGTGTTTTTATTCAGTACATTCATGGAAATCACACAGGTCAAACAGACCAATCTGAGGTCAGATTCAATATGGAAAGACATGTGAACATTCTGTGGGTTCTGGTTTTTGACTAAATTCTTCATATAAACTTGTTTTAATTGCTTTGTCACTTTCTGCTAAAAGTGGAAACAGATTAATTCAAGAAATTGAGTATTCCTTACAAAAAAAAAAGTTCTGAAAAATTGATTTGCTTCAATTCATGTCAATAAATGTTTAATGAGTGCCTACTATAAGCCAGAAAGTGCCAAGGTCTTAAAACTCAGTTATGTCTCTGACCTGATGGAGCTTATGATCCGAGGTAGAGGATAGATATTAAACAAGCTGGTCAGCACTACGATTAGGGGGTGGACAGGGGCTATGGGAGGATAGAGCATGGAATTAACTCAGTATAGAGCAGAGGTTCTCAAACTTTCACGTGCATACGAATCTCCTGGAACTTTGTTACAATGCAGTTTTCTGGGCCCTGATCATTCCGATGCAAGTGGTCCATAGGTCACACTTTGGGAACACTTGTATAGTGGGTCAGGAAAGTCTGCCTTGTGAATCGAAGCTCAAACAAGGTCTAAAGGATAAAAGGGATTTGCCTTTCTATCTGGTGGTTGGAACAAGAGCTGTCCAGGCGGACAAGAGAAGAAAGAAATGTTTTAGAGATGGGACAAAAGGGACACAGAATGACGGGCCACATTCCTCTGGGGGCCCTAAACCCGATGGGTTCAGGGAATGAGTCCTCCTTCCGTCACTTCTGGGTGTGGATCACAGAAAAATAGCATTTCTTTAGGGTTGCTTTCTCAGGTGAGCACGTAGAAAGCAAGGCACAGTTTTCTAGGCAACACTTCCTAATACCAAAAAGGAAAAAAAAAAAAAAAGGGAGAAAGAAAAGGAAAGTATATACCCCATGTCTAATTTCACCCTCAGACTATTCTCAGCACTGAAAATGGAGTGGTTGGAAAATGCCTTCCTAAGCAGAATTTGGTGGTATAATTAGAAAATTATCTCTTCCTAGAACATTTTGTGAAATTCTGCCGTGAGGTGTCAACAGGTCTTTGTGGCACTCTCTCCAGCAGAGATCAACTGACATGTAAAATACAGCAGAGTTCCAAAAAAGCCACTGTAAAATCTCAAGTATGTGGAAGGAGTTTGGTGTGCTTGCCAGTATGGTTTTTCCAAAAAAGAAAAATTCTGCAGAGATCAAAGATGGGCAGAGGAAGTAGGCTCTAGCTTCAGGAGGAAGGTTTTATCATCAGAATAATTCAAGCTGGTGATTTTCTGGCAAGGCAAGTCAATGGGCCAAGTGAGAGGAGTAAACATTTGAACTTTGGATACGAGGCAGAGCAATGGAGACGCAGCGATGAAGGAGAAATGAGGAATTAGGGACAAGCCACTCCTCCGGAGTTAAGTTCCTGACCGCAGACTGTCTGTCATTAAGGCATTTTTTTTTAGTTTCCAGTTCTAGGACGGAACTTGCTCAGTGCTTCCTCAGATGTCTGCTCACCACACATCACCAGCAGCCGTGTCTTTGAGAAAGAAGTTAAGGGATGACGGACCGGCAGCACAAATAATGCTCCAGGTTTTCCTTTAACATTTTTTTTTTTTTTTTTTTTTTTTTTTATGGAAAGGAGGTCAGGATAACCCAAGGAGAATAGAAGTTCAAAATGGTGAAGGATGAGGTGAGGTGGATGTTGGGGTTCATAGATGAGAGAATAGCTCTGGAGTGAGACCCTTAGGATTCAAATCCTGATGGCACCACTTACTAGCTGTGTGGTTTGGGGAAATAATCTAACCTCTCTGTGCCTCAGTTTCTAGGTCTGCAAAAATGCAGCAGTGTCTACCTCATAGGGTCTTGGGAGGATTAAATGAATTAAATTGTGAAGCTCTTGGAGTGGTATCTACACATAGGAAGTGCTTGATAAATGTTAACTATTATTTTATTAAACAGGTATACATGAATGTAGACTATCAGGCTTTTAATTTAATTACTTGTGTGTTTTTATTTATTTTATATTTTTCTTACTTGATGACATTTTTCTCCAATTTCCTCTCTAGGAATAATGCCTCAAGTTAGTCAGGGCCTGGGCGGAATCACACAGATCATTTGACTTTCCTACACCCCTGCCTAAGGTATCAGTACCAGAATAAAACAGAAGCAAGGGACAGCCCAGTGACCTCTTCCTGAACATGCTTACTAGGCTCATCAGGGAGGTAGTTATGCACTTCCCTTCCCTGAAAACTGATGGGTTGTTACAGGCAGAAGAAAGGAGGATAATGTCTAGCTCGCTGAAGTTTTGAAGCTTTTTGGTTTCACCACTAATATAAAGTGAGAGGTGCTCTCCAGTTGGATGTAAAATTGAACTAACACCTGGTGCCGTCTTGGGGCTTGAGGGCCTGGTTATTCTGCCCAGATTGCTGCGTTGTAACCCTTCTTCTCAGGCCTGCACAGCTGGCCTCAGTGTTAACAAGAGTGTGAGCAGTGGGTTCATTTTGTGTGTGTGTGTGTGTGTGTGTGACTGATCATGTTTTCCTTTCCCCGTGGCATGATAGAAAGATCTGGGCCCTATCTGTGACCTGCCTGTAGCAACTATACAGCACGTCATGATGCATGTTTAGTGTACACCCTTTCTCCATATTCCATATCACTTTTTTACCCTTAGTTCCTCTTCGATTCATCTTTTTCACTTATTTTTAATCTATTTTTATCTTACTGCATTATCTGTGTCATTATAAGCTGACCCAAATCCTTTTGGAAAAAGGAAAGCTAAACATTTAAAAAACGCGTATTATATAAATCAGTCCAAGGCAGTGATCATTCAGCTAGATTGGTACAGATCCTGGCAGCTGTCTTACTTAAATTTAGCTGTCCTCCTTGATACTTTATATAAGAATATCCCTTTGGCAGTGATCCTAAGAAAACCCGATATTACTTGTGAACAGCAAAATCTATATACCTTCCTTAAGTAGTTTCTGAATCTACCATTGCAGAAGTAAAAAGGTTGTGTCTGAATTAATTATTTAGAAATGACATGAAAATATGCACATTAAGGTATCTGAATTGAGATAACCTGTGTTCTATAGAAAAGGCAGCTGACAAACTCCAGATTTACCAAACCCAACCAGCCAAGGAGTCCGAACTGTTTATCATGGACAAATATAAATGTCATTTGGTAAGAACACAAGGCCATCCGCCTGAAAATGTGTTTAGAGTTTTGGAGTTCTAACCCTGGAATTCCAACAGGGAATTCTATCCGGGGTTCAGCAATTTTTCTCCATTTTTCCTTGGGAAAATGACCATATCAGATACGGTTGAGCACGTTATGTTATGTTTTAGAAAATGACTCAACTTCAAAAAAAACACTGTGGAAACAAAGCTGGTTTTCATTGAGACAATTTCCTCTGCTCTTTCACGTAAGATCATGTTAGGAAAATGGAAGACCTGAACTGGAGATTAACATCCTTTCTGACTGTCAAGAGTTCACATGGTCGCTATTTTCCAGTGCTGAGGAGGGCAAGTGCAAACACCAACCTGTGTGATTTTTGAGGCAGGCGGGGTGGGGCTGTTGGGAGGATAAGACTACGTTGCCCTTTGCTTTTCTGAAGCCAGTACATAATTTTCCTGACCTAACGCTGATTTTACTTGCCACTCAGTTCACTGTAGTTATGATTAAGGACCATACAATTTGGACTTTTTCCTAAAATGCCTAAGACATTCATGAAAACGTGGAACAGAAAGAGATAAAAAATATAATGTGTGCTGACAAAAATATATTGACATTTAGAAACAGGTATGACTAATTATTTATCGTCATATTCTATACTGGGAAGATGTTAAAATTGGGTGAATGGAATAAATAACTATTCATTTTATTCATCTTTTACTTTGTTTATTATGCCCCCAAAAGGGTCATACCTGGGGGCAGGAGTTTATTCATCCCACAAATCAAAACAAAGTTTCCCTGCTTCTTAAAAAAAAGTGAGTTTTTGACTTCTTCCAATTTTTGAAACATAAACCATGTTCTTCATCTGCAGACTGTTATGTAAATCAAGTGATCTGCCTTGTATTACGGTTTTCTCAACCACTACAGTGATAGATATCTCTTGGGACTTTTATAAAAATGCCATCGCATGAGTTTTTCCCAGCATGCAAATAATTCAAGTACAAATAAAGGGAGAGAAGTAAATAAAATCTAGCAATGCAGACCTTTCTTCTGAACTTTCACACTGTCCTTAAATTAAGGAAAAGGCAGCATGCAAGTGGAATACAGAAAGAATACAAGAAACCATCTATTTACTACCGGGAAGAGTTCCCAATGGCGTAAATCAGTAGTCACGAACTCAGAACATAGATTGCCTATAGAAACAATGGAGGTTGGGCTCTGGGCTGGTCCTCAGAGGCCCACTTAATTCATAACAGAGGCTCCATAAACTTGTTAAATGAATATATAAACTCTTGCAGTGAGTCAGTACATCAGAACTACCTCGGGATTCTAATGGAAAACCAAGTTTTGGAATCAAATAACTCTACCATTAACATGTCTTGTGGGGGAAAAGCAGAATAACATGTAGGTAAAGTTGTCCTCTACTGAGTCCTGCCTGTCAAATCTGAAAGATAGCACCCCTCCTACGTGCCTTGCCGGGAAGCTCTTCCACATTTCAATATCTTCTTTCCCAAACTCTTGCACATCTAGTACGTTGTTGCTGTCCTAAGCTGCCTCTTGGGTCCCTTGCCTTGGACTGTCACTGTATTAATGGGATCCATGTTCAGAATTGCCTGGATCAACCTTTCTTCTCTCAAATCAATCAAAACTCCTGCTCTACGGGTGTAGGGACCTTCCACTTGGGTGAGAGGAGGAAAGCCCCTTCACACTCCTAAAAGTGTGTGTATGCACTTTACAAGATTCAAATGGGGAGTACAGAAGTGTAATAATATGCAGTGAACTGACCCATGTTGTTGACAGTCTGGAGGGCTCCGAGAGAGAATAGAAGAACTGGCTGGCAGGAGGGAGTGAGAGCTGAGGCAGGCCAAGGCTGCTCGGGAGCTGAGCCCAAGACTGCTCTCAGCTGCCCTGTGGATTCAGCACTGTTATTAACTACTATCTGCATTTTTTCTCCTTCCTGATATAAGATATATAAGCCTTGTTCTTCTGACAAGGTTGTAAATTCTTTGAGTGTAGGAATATCCTATATCTAGTTACTTCTTTACTTTTCCCTTCAAAATGGTAAGGCACTCAGCAGATTCTCTTTGAGCTAAATTGGGTTTTGGTTATTCGGTGGGATTCATTTAATTTATTTGACAATCTCTAAAAAAAATGAATGAGAAAAAACACCATGCCTGAAGTATAATTTTTATTACATAATTACTTATATATATGCCACCACATTTTTTTTTTTTTTTTGCGGTACACTGGCCTCTCACTGTTGTGGCCTCTCGCATTGCAGAGCACAGGCTCCAGACGCGCAGGCTCAGCGGCCATGGCTCACGGGCCCAGCCGCTCCATGGCATGTGTGATCTTCCCGGACCGGGGCATGAACCCGTGTCCCCTGCATCGGCAGGCGGACTCTCAACCACTGTGCCACCAGGGAAACCCAATGCCACCACATTTTTACATAATTATTTATGTAAACATTTTACATAATTTTGTGAAAAGATGGCTTTTTACTAATATTACAAATTCTAATTGTGAAAGTTCTGAAACTCTGGCACATCACAGAAGAAGCTAATTTAGTTATGTTTCTTTGTGTTCAAAGATGGTGTTGAAAATATTTCATGATGATAGCTTTCTCTTTGAAGGTTTGGCAACCAGGTGTTTAATTTTTAAAAGAATTGTAGAGGAGAATTGACATGATGATAATAACAATTTTGTGGAGGATTTCTTTACAAGTTTTAAATAATTGGAGAAACCCGAGTTGTCTGGGAATGAAGGTTGAGAATCACTGATGAGTAATATCAACAGAGTGGTTATGAAAGACAATCTCAGTTCTTTTCATGTTCTCCTTGACTGTGCACTATTCGAGCAAGTAAATGTGCAAGGCCCCCTTCCAGTATTGGAGTTGACAGTTTAGGCACCTGCTACAAATTTACTATTATGTTCTGCTAATAACTCCTATATTTCTGGCTTGTAATATACTTTTCTTTTTTTTTTTAAACAATTGACATAGCCAGGTACTTCTGACTCATTGTCTACAAAGTGCAAGCCAGTCCATGAAATAATAGAAATCGAACGAGGCAAAATGATGCTTCTTCCGCCTAGTGGTCTCCAGCCAATGATATTTGCATAACATTTTCTTGCCTCAGCCTTTGACATCTTTCTTGAGAAATGAGAGTGTAGAGGTTAAAAGGATGAGCTCTGGAGCCAGCTTGCCTGGGCTGTTAACCTGGTTCTTCTATTTACCCTCTGTATGACTTCCCTGTTTGGTCATGCAAAATGGAAAATTGTACAAATCTCATAACTCGTGATGCATAACTGAAGTAATACAGGCATCTGTTTTTGCCTCTTTAAAGTCTAATCTAAACAGAGCATCCAGAATGATTTTTTAAAAACATGGGTCAGGGGCTTCCCTGGTGGCGCAGTGGTTGGGAATCCGCCTGCCAATGCAGGGGACACAGGTTCGAGCCCTGGTCTGGGAAGATCCCACATGCCACGGAGCAACTAAGCCCGTGCGCCACAACTGCTGAGCTTGTACTCTGGAGACCGTGAGCCACAACGGCTGAAGCCTGCACACCCTAGAGCCTGTTCTCCACAACAAGAGGGGCCACTGCAATGAGAAGCCCGCACACTGCAACTAAGAGTGTCCCCCGCTCACCACAGCTAGAGAGGGCCCACGTGCAGCAACAAAGACCCAACACAGCGAAGAATAAATAAATTAAATAAATATATTTAAAAAACAACAACAAAAAAAACATGAGTCAGATCCTATCACTCTTCTACTCAACACTTCCATAGAATCCCAATCTCCATTAGGGTGAAAGCCAAGGTCCTGATGATGGTTTACAAGGGTCTGCATGGAGCTCTGTGGTTTCAGCTTCTACCAGTCTTCCTCTTGCTTACTAAACTCTAGTCCCACTGGCTTTCTTACCGTTCTTCAAACACACCGATCATACTCCCTGTTTAGGACATTGGCACCCACTGTTCCTTTTGCTTGAAACACTCTTCCCTAGAAATCTTAATAGCTCACTCATTTGTTTCCTTTAGGTCTTTGTTTGAATGTGACTTTCATACTGGGACCTTCCTTGACCATGTCTATAAAAAAGCAACTTCATGTTCTGGTTCAAGATGGTGATATAAGAAGATCCTGAAATCACCTCCTCCCACAGACACACTGAGTCTACAGCTGCAAATGGAACAATTTCCTCTTAAAAAATCTAAAGGCTGGCTGAGTGACAACTACACATTGGGAAAACGAGAAGAAAACCACATCAAAGCAGATAGAAGAGGTTGGGACATATCTTGCCATAAACCCCCCATCCCTGGCATAGTGGCCCACAATTGGAAGGAAACTCAAAACCTGGAGCTTCTCCCTGAGGAGCAAAGAGTTCAGATCCCACATCAGGCACTCAACTTTTAAGACATGCACTTGCGAGATGATCCCCCCAAATATCTAATTTTAAAAACCAACAGGGCTTGTATCCTAAGATTCACAAGATGGTAGTGATCTGGGAGACAGCTCTTAAAGGACGAGTGTACTTGGATTCACCTGTCCCAGGGCCCAGCTCAGAAGTAGCTGATCATACCCAAAGTGAAGGAAGCTCATCTACTATATTAAAACCTCACATTTCTATGAGCCTGCTGGAACACTCTATGTAGACAGAGTCTGGCAGATGCCATCTTCACCCTCTACCTTTGCCATGCTCTAGAGCACCAGTATCTCCCAGAAGGGAGCCTTTACATATGTCTGGTGCCTCAATTTTTGTGGCTGCTGCACAGCGGATGTCTCTTGATCACTTGGCTCTGGAGGCTAGGGGAGCTTATGTTCCTGGTCACATGGGACTATAATAATCAGTGTCACCCAGCAAGGAGTTCATACCCCTGTCTGGCACCCTGAGTTTTGTGACTGCTGCCAGGGGACACCTTTATATCACCTGGCTCTGGTGGCTCCCACAGGATTATAACCTATGGTAGTTCTTAAATAGCTACCACCCACAGGGCACAGCAAGAGGCAACAGACCTAGGAGCTCAGTCTTTCTGTGAAGGAGGTCTATTAGCTAATCTTCATGACGGTGTTCAGAGGGGCAGGCTTCTAATAAAACATGTATCTAGGGGCTAACTGTAATCCTTTCTAGAGATCTTGGAGCGTGGGTGCTATCTTCACTCTCACTCTCTGCTGTGCTCCAGAGGGCCAGTGTTTCTTGGAGGGGAGATTTACATGTGTCTGGTGCCTGGTTTTTGCAGCTGATACCCAGGGGACACCCGTTGATTGCCTGGTTCTGATGGCTGGAGGAGCTTGCATTCTGGGGTCCCATGGGACTATGGCAATCACAGGGATGGTTCTTGGCAGGCTTACGATCCCCGGGGCACAGCTCAGACAGCAGACTAAGGCACACCTTTCAGTCTTTCTGTGAAGGACACCACTTTTCTTATCCTGGGGCTTCAGCCTGAGGGGCAAGGTTTAGATTTGGCACATATTTAGTGGCCGATGGAGCTACTTTCAAGGAACGTAGGCTATGAATGCCATCTTGGCACTCTCCTTCTACCATGCTCCAGCTCACCACTATCTTCCAGAAAGAAGCTTACACACTCATCTGGAGTGTGATTTTTGCGACTGCAGCCCAAGGAACACCTTCAGGTCACCTGACTCTGGTGGCCAGCAAGATTTATGCTTGTTGTCCCTCAGAACTGTATATATTTGCATATTCTTAAAAGCAGCTGCCTGAAGGTCTGACTTCCTGGCAGCTTGATCTAGATGTTGAGCTCTTTCCCTTTGGGACACAAAAAGGTCTTGGCATGTCTTCAACCACTGGGAGCTATTAAAAATATATTAGGCTGCTTGAGCATAGCATAGCGAGATCAGCTTGGTACTTTGTGGCCACCTAGAGAGGTGGGATAGGGAGGGTGGGAGGGAGATGCAAGAGGAAAGAGATATGGGGATATATGTATATGTATAGCTGATTCACTTTGTTGTACAGCAGAAACTAACACACCATTGTAAAGCGATTATACTCCAATAAAGATGTTAAGAAAAAATATATATACATATATATTAGGCTGCTTGAGAAGCACAGATGTTTGAGAGATGACAAGAAGCTGGGGCAGGGCTGAATAAAAAAACTCATTTTCAACACGAGGTTACTCTTTCAAAACTGGGAAAGGTGGTTGTTTTATCTACTGTGTAGAAGCCAACACAGAGATTCAAACAGAGGAGTATGTTCCAAATGAAAGAACAAGATAAAACCTCAGAAAAAAACTTAATGAAATGGAGATAAGTACTTTACCTGATAAGGAGTTATAAGTAACAGTCATAAATATTCTCAGCAAACTGGGGAAAAGGATGGATGAACACGGTGAGAACTTCAAGAGAGAGATGGAAAACATAAGAAAGTACCAAATAGAAGTCACAGAGCTGAAGAATACAATAACTGAATTGAAAATACACTAGAGGGGTTCAACAGCAGACTAGATGAAGCAGAAGAAGGGATCAGTCAATCTGAACACAAGACAGTGGAACTCACGCAGAACAACAAAAAGAAAAAGAATGAAAAAAGGTGAAGGTAGCTTAAGGGACTCATGGGACAACATCAAATGAACTAACATTCACATTACAGGGTCCCTAGAAAGAGAAGAGAGAGAGAAAGGGGCAGAAATATTATTTGAAAAATTAATGGCTGAATTTTTCCTTCCTTGAATAATTTTATTCCCTAACTTGGAGAAGGAAACAGACATCCAGATCCAGGAAGCCCAGAAAGTGCTAAATAAAATGAACACAAAGAGATCCACAACAAGAAACATTGTAATTATAATGTTAAAAGTTAAAGACAAGGAGAAAATATTAAATGCAGCAAGAGAAAAACAATTTTTATGTACAAGGGAACCCTCATAAGACTATCAACAGATTTATCAGCACAAAATTTGCAGGCCAGAAGCTAATTGCATGATATATTTAAAGTGCTTAAAAAAAAAAAACCCTTAAAATCAAGAATACTCTATGTGGAAAGGTTATCCTTCAGAATTGAAGGAGAGATAAAGAGTTTTCCAGATAAGCATAAGCTAAAGGAGTTCATCACCACTAAACTGTCCTTACAAAAACTATTAAAGGGACTTCTTCAAGCCAAAAACAGATGGTGCCAGTTAGTAACAAGAACACATATGAAAGAATAAATCTCACTGGAAAAGTAAATATATAGTAAAGGCACTGAATTGGTTACTTATAAAAGCTAATATAATTATAGTAAAAAATGACTATGACTGTAATACAGGCATACCTTGTTTTATTGTGCCTCACTTTATTTGCTTCTCAGATACTGCATTTTTTTTTTTTTTTTTTACAAATTAAAGGTTTGTGGCCCTGCATTGAGCAAGTCTATTGGCACCATTCACTTCATGTCTGTGTGTCACATTTTGGTGATTCTTGTGATATTTCAAATGTTTTCATTTTTATAATACTTATTATGGTGATCTTCGATCAGTGATCTTTGATGTTACTATTGAAAAAAGATGACAACTTGCTAAGTCTTAGATGATGGTTAGCATTTTTTTTTCAGCAATAAGACATTTTTAAAGTACAGTATGTACATTGGTTTTTAAAGACATAATGTTATCGCACACTTTATAGACTATAGTATAGTGTAAGCATAACTTTTATATGCACTGGGAAGCCAAAAAATTCATGTGACTCACTGTATCATAATATTTGCTTTATTGTGGTGGTCTAGAACTGACCACAATATCTTCAAAGTATGTCTGAATTAGTTAAGGGACACACAAGATACAAAGATGTAAAATGTGACTTCAAAAACATGAAGCATGGGGTGGGGGAGAGTAAAAATGTTGAACATTAGAATGGGATCAGACTTATGTTGTTATCAACTTAAAATAGTTTGCTATTTTATATGTAAGGATAAAACTTGTTTTATGTAAAAATACAACTTGTTATAACTTGTTATATGTAAGCCTCATGATAACCACAAAACAAAAACCTACAGTAAATACATAAGGATAAAGAGAAAGGAATATAAGCATACCACTAAAGAAAGTCATCAAAACACAAAGGAAGAGAGCAAAAGAAGAAGAAAGGAACAGAGAGGAACTACTAAAACAGCTAGAAAACAATTAGCAAAATGGCAATAAGCACATAACTAACAATAATTACTTTACATGTAAATGAACTAAATTCTCCAAAAGACATAGAGCAGCTGAATGGATAAAAAAACAACACTCATCTACATGCTCCTACAAGAGACACAATTTAGATGTAAGGACACACACAGACTGAAAGTGAAGGGATGGAAAAAGATATTTCATGGAAATGGAAACCAAAAGAAAGCTGGAGTAGCTATACTTATATCAGACAAAAAGACTTTAAAAGAAAAATAGTAATATGAGACAAAAGTGATGTTACATAATGATAATGGGGTCAATCTAAAAAGAAGATAAAGTACTTGTAAAAATTTACACACCCAACATAGGAGCACCTAAATATATAAAGCAAATATTAATAGATTTAAATGGAGAAATAGATACCAATACAATAATAGTAGAGGACTTTAATATCCCACTTACATCAATGGATAGATCATCCAGACAGAAAATCAATAAGGAAACTTTGACCTAATAACACGTTAGATCAGATGGACTTAACAGATATTTACAGACCATTCCATCCAAAAGCAACAGAATATATATACTTAAGGGCACACGGAACGTTTTCCAAGATAGATCATGTGTTAGGCCAAAAAACAACTCTGAATTAATTTCAGAGGATTGAAATCATGTTAAGCATCTTTTCCAATAACAATGGTATGAAACTAGAAAATTTTTATTTATTTATTTATTTTAAAATTTAATTATCCTTTAGTTGATTCCTTTTCTACACAATTTTTAAAGGTTACACTCCATTTACAATTATTACAAAATATTGGCTCTGTTGAAACTAGAAATTAATTATGTGAAGAAAACTGGAAAATTCATAAATATATGGAGATTAACCAACATGTTACTGAACAACAAATGGGTCAAAGAAGAATTCAATGGGAAATCAAAAAATACCTTGAGACAAACAAAAATGGAAATGTAACATACCAAAAGTTATGGGATGCAGAAAATGTAGTTCTAAGAGGAATATTCATAGCAATAAGTGCCTATTTCAAGAAACAAAAATAGTATTAAACAGATGACCTAACTTTATGCTGCAAGGAACTAGAAAAAGAAAAACAAATGAAGCTCAAAGTTAGTATGTGGAAGGAGATAACAAACATTAGAGCAGAAATAAATTAAATAGAGACTTAAAAGACAATAGCAAAGATAGTGAAACTAAGAGCTGGTTTTTCTAAAAAGATAAACACGATTGACAAACCTTTAGCTAGACTCACCAACAAAAAAAGTATCATCCCTTTTAGAATGTTTGAATTTTAAGCTAGGACACGGAATAGAGTGGTGCCTCGCATGACGCTCAGAATCCCTCATGGTGGAAGCTGTTGGTGTATGGTAGGGCTGGGAGGCAGACAGAGAAGGTCTTTCCATCACACTTGAAATGACACTGTGGGGAAGACTTCCACGCATAGTTAGTGGCTTAGATCACCTCATCATTCACTTACAGGCACACTCCTTCTGAACAACAAAAGTATGAGAGGGCAGAGGACAATAATGGACCCCAGTAATACCAAAGTGCTTTCCAATTAGTGCTTTCATTCTTTCATGTAAAACTGGTATAATGAAAAGAGCATGGGATTGAGAGTTAGAAGACCTGGCCCTGTCTCTAATTAAGAAATATTAATATTTCACTGTGAAGGACCTCAGTCGCGCATGCATGGGATATGATTTCTCACAGTCTTTCAGATCTGAAATTAATGATTTCTAGAGTTCTATAATTAAGTGGAAGTTGATAGCTGAGATTTTTTTTAAGGGAGGGAAGTTAGGGTGGGCATAAGTTTTTGTGAATGTTATTGGTTAACGGTGTGTGGGATTCAGATGTGGACTGTGAAAAGGATCTGGCAGTTCAAGAATAATCATCAAACTTCTATTTAAAGAGGACAAAATTGAGAGGATAATGTGTATCACTTCTGCTTCCTCAATGTGTCCAATTTCCTTTTCTGTACTAGAGCAGGTGGGGTTCCCCAAAATTAAGGAGAATGAAGATCCTTTGGGATATGTGTTGTATCCTACTGGGATATGTGTTGTATCCGAAATACTCTACTGCCAGAGGATATGCTTCTCTTTTTCTGTTAAGAAGAAATCTCACCCATGAAGTCTACGGGTAAAACTTTCTAAGGGAAAGTTTGTACTGTGTCCACCCATATTATGCTTGGCTCTGGTTAGCACCATTATTTTTCTCCTTTTACATTTTAAATGGGGTGAAATTTGCAAGCAGCAAGGAAAACACAAGCACAAGATCTTTCACTATATACGTGTTTTGTGAACGGTAAATTGAAACCAAATTAATTCAAGGCTGATATTTTGCTTAACAGACTAAACTAAAAATGAGTGCTGTTTCCCAGTTCCCTCAGCCAGGGCCTGGCTAGGGTTTTAGATGCTCTCCAGTGAGCTTGTCCATTGGTCCTCACAGAGGAAAAGAAACACACTATTATCTGAATATTCCTCTTGTTTTGTCAATGAGTTCCTTCTGTACTTTGGAACCAGAAGCAAAATCATGAAGTTATGGGGAGGTGAGGAAGCCTCTACATGGGAAGCTACTAGAACTTTGTAAGTGGAAGACAACCCACATGTCTGTAGACATGGGACTTCCAAGTAAGCAAAATGTGGTCCAGATGCCCAGTCAGTTGAATGCTTACTGTAGATCCTATTCTGTCATCAATTCTGGTGTTTCCCTTAAATGAATGTTTGTATTCTGAGCTGGCCAGGTAGCAGTAGTACCATCAGTATCGGGGCGGGGGGGGACATACAGTTGGGTCTAAAGAGGGTTATGTGTTAGGAAGTAAAGAACAAATTGCATAGATGTGTATTCACAAATCCTCCCAAAGAAATTGGCCTCCCAAATGTAAGCAGCTGCAATGACTCTTGAGTATCTCCAATCTCCTTTGACTCTCTGTTGTCATTGAGAATTTATAACCCTCATTGTTAGAATTGTGTATTTTTCAAGCTAGAGTCACTCCTAGGTGCTGAAAGATTCTCAAACCACCTCTCGTGCCAAAGCCTTTTCAGTTAACTCCCTAAAACATGCTTTCATCTCAGTTTCCCCATCTCTTTAGGGAATGCCAGCATTTAAAACAATTTGCTTGTTTTCCTTTTAACTTCCTAATCTGGCTAATTTAATTGAGTCATAAACCTATAAAGTTTATTATCAGATCTAATTATCCCAAAGGTTTCTTCTTCGCAGCTACTCCTTTAACATCTCCTGTAGTTAACAGGAAGCATTTCATACCTCAAAGAGGCACTCAGGTTTTTTGTGTGTGGTTTTAAATTTTTGTCTATTTCAGGCAGAGAGTATAGCAAACATTAAATTACTACACAGTACATTTTTTAAACAAAAAAAACTTTAAAAAAAAGTGGGATTGAGAGGAGGATGGTGAAAATATGGCACATAGATCTGAAGGAGTTATGCGTAAATCTGTCACATGAATTCCAAAATAAATACCCCTATTTCTACCTTGGTTACCACCTTAAGGTCTAGTAGTCATAATCTGGTGTGAGCATGGCTGGTTTTAGTTTCTGTTATGATGGTGGGGTAACCACGTGACCCTGGGCCAGACGAAAGGCTGCTCAGAGTCTGTGCAGGGGGGCCCTCTATGTCTAGTCTGTGAGTTGCTGGCCGTGTGCAAACAGGCCTCCAGCCCTTCAGGGTACTGTGCCCCCTGTTTGTTCCCTCAGAAGGATTTTTGGATATTCACTCAGCCTTGCCGTGGATTCCACGTTTAGTTTCCCTCTTTGATCCTGTTTCAGAGGTCCTCCCTGACTGAGCTGCTGTTGGCTACTCTGGGTGAAAATACCCCAACTCTCAGAACCTTTCTCCTTGGTCCAGGCTTCTTGTGGTAGGTGCCCCTACCTAGCACAGATCCTTCCTAACCTTGGGGTGGGACTCAGACAAGCTTTAAATCTTGTTAGTCTTGACATTTGGAGGAAGAAGTTATTCTTAAATGCCCAGGAATGTGCTATAGAAGTTGAAACTTTTGATATGTTTACTCTCTCTGCTTTGTTCAATTCAGATGTTAGAATAAACCATATTTAGAATTCTAGTGTGTGTTATGAATGAAAAAAGACCCTTACTTTTATACTGACCTAGCTGATGTTCCTTAGTTTGTTTTTTAATTCTTTTAACAAATATTGAGTGATTCTCATTGCTAGGCAGGAGGACAGGTACTCTGTATATAAGAGTGAACATAACATGATCTGTGGTTCCTACTCCAACAGAGCTTATATTCTGCTGAACACGTGTGAAAAGGAAGGAAACCAACAAATACATGAAATGATTACAAATTGTGGTACTGCTTTGATGGAAGCAAATACAAGTATAGGGGGAGGGGGAGAGAGAGGGAACAGCCAGCTGGTCTTATGATTTTAAATTATCTTTATTTTTAATTTTTTTATGGAGAAACTTGAATACTAACTGCAAATCTCACTCATAAAATAAGTAGTGATGAGAGAAACCTTCAGTTTTCTTTTGAGATTTATTGATACAAAAAGTAGGAGGCTATTATAATTCAATTATCTTAGGGCTTATGCTAGTTCATTATTGAGAATACTTTTTCAATAATTTTTCAACGCTTTTGCTTACAAACCATCCTAACTATTTTCTTCTCCTAATCTTTTTAGATTAACATGGAGACTACTACAATTAATGTAAAATATCTCTTTAGTAAAGTTTTACTTTGGTTATATATTGAAATGATAATATTTTAAACACATTGGGTTAAATAAAATATATGACTAAAATTAATTTTACCTATTTAATCTTAAATATGGCTGCCAGAAAATTTATAGTTACTTATGTGGCTCTCATATTTATACTGAAAAGACTGCTACAGAATCTTGGTGTGAAAATTTGTTTATTATTTTGGATGGATTGTGGTTCATGATGTGTGCCCTTAACAATTATTACTAAAAGAAGAAAATATAGAATTTGGTTGGGGAGCTGGTTAATTATATCCCCTAACACCTGTCTTTTATAAAGGTCCACAACAGTTTTTACTTCTGCCAACAGTCAAAAATTTCTTGAAAAGAGGGAGTATGCATTTTGATCTATTCTTTTGTCCCCATCCACAAGCTAGATATTTGTATTATTTGGCTAAACTTTGTAAATCACCTAATGTTGTCACACTGAATGCTGCTGATCTATCAAAAAAAAAATCTTATAATTTTGTATAAGAAAAAGAAACTAAGAACAAGAATTCCCCCAATTTACAAAGATTTACAGACAGCAAGAAACTAAAGAGTGAGGAAGATGCTTGAGATTTATCAAGCATAAAAGAAATACTGAAATTAACTTTTGGTTTGATGCATTTGGATTGACATTTCTCAGATGATAATGCTACGAGGGAGAAAACAAAGAAAAGATCGTTTCCAAAGGGTAAACATGGCACCATGCAGTTATATTTTCCCCATTTTAAATATAGGGGCTTCCCTGGTGGCGCAGTGGTTGAGAGTCCGCCTGCCGATGCAGGGGACGCGGGTTCGTGTCCCGGACTGGGAAGATCCCCACATGCCGCGGAGCGGCTGGGCCTGTGAACCGTGGCCGCTGAGCCTGCGCGTCCGGAGCCTATGCTCTGCAACGGGAGAGGCCACAACAGTGAGAGGCCCGCGTACCGCAAAAACAAAAACAAAAACAAAAATATAATACCTGGGGCTTTGATTTGAGGCAAAACCCAGAGTAGTCTGGAGGCAAACCCCTTTGACAGTATTTCTACAGCCAAATACAGTGTGCTCGATTGTTCTTTCAGGTGGATTTGCTCTTCTTCTTGACTTTGGAGTCCTATCTCCCTTGTTTCAAGGTCACCATTCAATGGGAATAGTGAAAAGAGGAGTGGGAACAAAATGGAAAGGAAAGATTGTCCCAAGGTGAAAAGAGACACTCATCACTGGGGAACATACAAATGCCCATTATACTCAATATTGAATTAGTGAAATTTGTTTAATGCGACCATATATTATTTATTCTCTCCACCTATATATATCCATCCATTTCTTTGTGGTTACTTGAGATAGATTTGGTTTTCAAGTGGCAGAAGGTTTCAGTTGTTTTAGACAAGGCACAATGCTGGTTGCTAAAGGGGTTATTAATTAAAGCTGGACTTGTGAGCATCCTGGATCGTGGACTCATGGTTTCTGCTGTCATTCGTAATGGAATTACACATTGTCAGCATTGGGTGTGTGCATGTGTGTGTGTGTGTGTGTGTGTGCGTGTGTACACCGGCGGGGGTGTCAGTGGTGAGAGAGGGAGGAAATGGGAGAGTAAGCATCTGGCTTATGTCTAGAGGTCTTCCTACCACCTGGGAGAGGAATGAGACATCCTGTAACTCGATTCCTCTCTAAGAATCTCCAGAAATAAAATAATTTCATTAAAAAGCAGTCATTTTTAAACTAAAGAAAAAGTCTTTTCCAAGAGAAGAAAAGCATCACTGTTCATTTGTTATAACATTAACACTTGGCAATTTAATCACATCATTTTGGTAACATTCTCGTGAAACAGTACAATCAACTGCACTGGGAAAACTAATAACAAAATCTGTGTTCTGCTACTAATTAGCTGTGTGGTTTCAGAAAATCTGCTTTACCTCCCTGGGCCTCAGTTTCCTTCCCTGTCGAAAGAGAGAGTTTGGAATACCAGAACTGAAGAAAAAAAAAATTAGTCCTTACTGTTAATTCTGCCGTGAGGGTGCTTGGGTGGTGGTGAGGATGGGTAGGATGGGCATGGTCTGAGGTGCTAGGAACTGAGTTAGAAAACCAGTGTATAGCATTAGTTCATCAAGGAATCTTGTTAAAATGCAGATTCTGACTCAGTAGGTCTGGCGTGAGGCCTAAGTTTCTACATTTCTAACAATATCCAGGTGATACTGATGCTACTGATCCCTACAAGGTGCTGGATGATCATTTTTCCCAACTTTCTCATTCTGTAGATGAAAGTGGGTCATAAACAGGCAGCATGATTTGTCCAAGCTCACCCAACAGTCTAGTAGTGCACCCCATATGAGAATCCCGGGTGTCATGATTGTTGGTTTGATGACGATGTCACTTTCTACATCTCTTGTATTTCTTCCAAAGCTAAAACTCTGATGACATTTGGGCTTTACATTTCTTAGGAGTCACTCTGAGTTCAGTGTTTTGGCTACACTATCTCATTACTTTCACAATTTCATGTCAAACCATATGTAGCAGTTGCTAGGAAAATCAAATTTGACAAATTAACTAATTTCCAGTTCATGGCCTTAGTCTCCATTTAGAGTGGCCCTTGTGTGTTTATGTTCTGTGCATGGAGAGGAAGTAAGAATCCACTAAGGAAAATATCCTGTTTGCTGTGACAGCTGTCCATTAATGCTCTTCAGGTGATACCAGCTTGAACAAAGATTGGTTTTAGATTATCAGGGCCCACATTCTGTGGAGTTTCATGAGTTAAGATAAAAAGAAGTTATTTACTTCTCAAAGCAAAGAAGTAGCCAGTATAAACCGTGCTATAGCCCCTAAAAGAATTTCCACGTTGTCTTTTATGTTTGTTTGCCATTCGCATCCAGTAATGTTTTTTGAGTCTCTGGAAGTGCAAGGCAGGGATTAACAAAGTTAATCCACAAAAAACAGTCTTGAACCTCTAGATATTAAAAAAAAATAAGATAGCATGAATTTAAAAATATCCATTATCCTAGAGTTTTTTCTTCATCTCAGGAAAATAAAATTTTCTCTAATCCAGAGTAAACAGCCTTTCCCAAAATATGTTCCTTCGAACATCAGTTCCATGAAATGCTCTTAGGGAAAAAAAGGATATCTGTCATTAAATAAATTTAGGACTGCGTGCTTAATGTATATTTCTCTTAAGTTTCACAAAGCACAGTAGAATATGAAAGTTTCTGAGAAGTCTTACAATAAAAAATTATTTTAATTTTGTTTAACAGCAGTTCCTCCAATTATTTGACTATAGATCTCTGCCAACCTCCTCCCTTACATTTTTTCCATGTAATGTCTACTGAGATCCTATAGAATTAATGTTCTGTGAAATACACTTTGGGAAATCCTGGTCTGGATTATTTTCCCCAGAGTTTGCTTTTTCTGTGTTTATCTGGCTGATGTCATATATTAAACATATCAGTACAAACTACCTGGTAATGCCGTTTTTTAAGGGCATATATCTTAACTATTATCTATTTTAAAGGAAAATGAAAAGGAAGATGTTTAGGAAAGATTGTGTAAATAGTAGCCTGAGGTTTTCCCTCCGATTGTGAGAGCTTTCAGCATCTGTGAACAGTTTGGTTTGCTGTACTTTGGAGATGATCCCTCACCTGTGAGGAACTTGAGTAGATGGGAAAAACCTCTTTAGATCTAGAAATAAATGTGAGGCTTTTGCTGATGTTGGTTGCCTCCAGGCCAATGTTTCTAAAAGTCTTGTGTGTGTATCTAATGGTGAGATACTTCTAAATGACATGTGGATAAACATGAAACTATAGTTACGTATTTAATTTAGTGCATTTTAGAAAAATTACAGCATTATAAAACATGATTTCACATATATTATTGTTAAAGTAGTATTTATGTTTGAAAACCACAAGTTGATTTAAAGATAAATACTGAGTAATTAATGATAAAAAGAAATGTGAAAGGGGTATTCAAATGAGTAAAGCTTGGGAATCAATGCCTGGGGGATTAGCCAAGAAGTGAGTTCTGGGGCCTGGCCTGTATCCCTTCAGAAACACCATCATCCCTGTGTTTTGAGAACCATCATAGTATAATGGAAAGGTTGCAGGTTGTAGGCTGAGATTATGCTCTGTGGAAAGAAAGATAATAAGATATGGGTCCCACTGCTGAAGAGCTCACAGCTTTTGTAAGACACTGAGTACTAAGGCACCACTCTCAGCCTGATAGCCAAAGCACTGAAAGCCTCATAACCCACACTGGACTCATCACATAGTTACTGCCATTGAATAAGACATAATTACATCACAGAGTTACTGCCATTGAATAAGACAGCTCTGAGTTTTGTGTCTTTTGGACAAATACACTTAGCAGTAAATTTAGCCTACAATGCTGAGATACATGACTCACGTTTGCCCCCTTAAAATTAGCCATCAGTCTATACCTCCAAATCTTTTGCCTTCTATGAATTACTGCCTGTAAAGAGGCAACTACCATAATTTGGCTGCTTTCTGTTAGATGAGTGGTTCTCCACTGAGGGTAATTTTTTCCCACTCAGGGGACATTTGGCTATGTGTGGACACACTCTTTGTTGTCACAACTATGGGGGCAGTGCTACTGGCATCTAGTGGGTAGAGGCCATGGATGTTTCTAAAATTCCCACAATGCTCAGGACAGCTCCCCACAACAAAGAAATATCTGGCCCAAAATATTAGAAGGGCTGAGGGTGAGAAAACTTGTGTTAGAATGACGTAGGCAGGAAGAATTGGACATAATGACTGCAAAACTCAATCACAAAGGCTCAGTGGGCATATTTAAATGCGTTTTTTTTTTTTTAATGTGCCCAATGCATTTTTTTTTCCAGAGAAAAAGTATTGATAAAACAATGAACTATCTGTGGTATGCTGAATACTAGACCCCCCCTAAAATGTCTAAGTCTTAATCTCTAGAACCTGTGCATATATTATTTTACATAACAAAAAGAATTTTCCAGGTGTGATTAAGTTAAGGATCTTGAGATGGGGAGATTATCTTGGATTGGCTGAGTGGGCCCGATCTAATCGCAAGCGTTTTTATCTATAAAAAGGGAGGCAGGAGAGTCAGCGTCAGATAGGAGATATAATGATAAAAGCAGAGGTTGGAGTGATATGATTGAAAATTGAAGGAGGGGCCGTGAGCCAAGGAATGCAGGCTGCCTCTGGAAGCTAAAAAAGGCAAGGATATGGATTTTCCCCTCTAATTTCAGAAGGAATGTAATCCTGCTGACACCTTGATTTTAGCCCTGTAAGACTTTTTTGGACTTCTGACTGCCAGAACTGTAAGATATTAAACTTGTGTTGTTTTATGCCACTAAGTTTGTGGTGATTTGTTACAGCAGCAATAGGAAACTAATACACTATCATTTGGTGTGCTTTGAGAACGGATATGTATTTCCACATATAGTGTAAACAGATTTCAGATTTTTACTGTATTAGAACACAAAATATAGTTCAACCTATAGCTATTTGGAACTTGTTTTCTCTAAGAGTGTGGGAGGCCCTCTGGGGATTTGTGTGAGGGTGGATGATCGTACTGGTGAAGAAGTGCTGGTGGTGTAACAGCTGGTTGATAAAATCTTAAGTAAGCCGACTTTCTCTATGCTGCCTTCTTTCACAGGCAATTTATGGGTGAAATAATTCATCAAGTGGTTTGGAAGACGCAGAGTGTGAGGAACTATCATGATAGTGACTGTACAATTATTCATGAACTCTCCAAAGTTATAAACATTTGTTATGCTCTCATGCGCATGGTTTTATTAAGTTTTACAACAACCATATTAAATTAGTTGTTATAATAAGATTATGTTTCTCACTGAAGCCTATCTAAAATATTGCTTTACAGTTTGAACCCTGAATAAGAATGGTATTGGGTTTTTTTCTGGCCCATATCCAGTATGTTTGTAAGCAATCAGGTGGCATCATCCAGGATGCAATGTGAAGTGCTGTAACTGTCAACACCTAGTGTGTGTATTCATTGGTGCGCCTGTGTGCACAGCTGCAACCTCCTGCTCAGGCACAGCTCCCCACATCCAACCTCATCACGCTGAGTGCAGTTCCCTCATCTACCCTCTCCATCTGTGAAATGTGAAAATTTTAGAATTATTTAATAGTACACACATGCACACAGAGACACATGAACAGATAAGGATAACTAACATTTGCAGAGTGCCTAATAGGTCACCAAGTGCTTTTTACCTCTGCTGTCTTACAATCCTTAGCACAGTCATTGTGATTATCAACATTTTGCAGAATAGGAAATGGGAACTGAAGGAGTTTTGGTGATTTGTTTAATGTCAAAAAGGCAGTAGAGGCAGGTGGGACTCAAATTTTCTTTCTCTGACTTGGCAACCACTGGTCCGCCTGCCGCTAGGTGGCTCCATGGCATCTGGACTTTCAGAGATGGGCAGGTATAGAGCTTGGCCGAGGTCACTGTGGTGATCATGCTGAGCACTTATATAGCAGGAGTGCCCTATACGTGGCCCAGTCAGCTGGCACCCACCGTTCTCTTGCTTTTAAGCCTTTATTTTTCTGCCTCTGGGCCTTGGGAGACCTCCTCTTGAAACTTCACCATTCTTATTAGTCTGGGGGAGGGAAGGTATTTCTCTGGCTCCTGGCTGTATTATAGCCCTCTCCCCAGGGTCCCCTGGCTCTTGCTTCATGGACACTTTTATGGATTTACACTCTCTGAAATCTACTTTTTTTTAATTGAAGTATAGTTGATTTACAAAGTTGTGTTAGTTTTAGGTGTATAGCAAAGTGATTCAGATATATATTCTTCAGATTCTTTTCTTTTCTGGGTTATTAGAAGATATTGAATATAATTCCCTGTGCTATACAGTAGGTCCTTGTTGGTTATCTATTTTATGTATAGTAGTATGTACCTGTTAACCCCAAACTCTCAACTTATCCCTCTTGCCCCCCTTTCCTTTTTGGTAACCATAAGTTTGTTTGCGAAGTCTGTGAGCCTATCTCTGTTTTGTAAATAAGTTCATTTGTATCATTTTTTTAGATTCCACATATAAGTGATACATATGATATTTGTCTTTCTCTGTCTTACTTCACTTAATATTATCATCTCTAGGTCCATCTGAAATCTATTGAATAAACTAACATGAACTGAAAAGAATGATTAACTACTTCATTGTTCTCTTTTCTTACTTTTCACATATTGTAAAAAGGTTAATACTAAATTGAATAAGGTGCACCACTAATATTACACAATATTGTGGTAAATTCTATTAAAAGTTGAGTGCAGGTCTTTGGTCAAAAACATAACCCTTGATTCTACTATTGTTTTGAGGATGCATTTAAACTATTGTTTTAATTTATTTTTCTTTTTTTGGGAAATTTTAGGCTCCATTTAGGGCTACATGGTTATGAAGTTTTCAAAAGTAACTACCTTTGGGAGATTTCTGTTCCAGGGTTTGATAAAGAATAGCAATAATATTAAAATATTTATTAGAGGCAAAATTATTTTCTGTAATATTGAAAACAAAAAGACAAAAATAAAAATGCTTGGGACTTCCCTGGTGGTGCAGTGGTTAAGAATCCGCCTGCCAATGCAGGGGACACAGGTTCGAGCCCTGGTCCAGGAAGATCCCACAGCAACTAAGTCTGTGTGCCACAACTACTGAGCCTGCGCTCTAGAGCCCATGAGCCACAACTACTGAGCCCACACACCACAACTACTGAAGTCTAAGGCCTGTGCTTCACAACAAGAGAAGCCACTGCAATGAGAAGCACACGCACTGCAACAAAGAGTAGCCCATGCTTGCCACAACTAGAGAAAGCCCACGTGCAGCAACGAAGACCCAATGCAGCCAAAAATAAATTAATTAAATAAATAAATTTATATACAAAATAAATGCTTGTATGGTTGAAAAGGTTGCCACGTCCCCGGCTAAGTACCTCACGTGGGTAAGGTAGCCTGACTATTATATCCATATATATATATACATATATATATATACATATATATATATATATATATTTTTTTTTTTTTTTTTTTTTTTTTTTGCGGTACGCGGGCCTCTCACTGTTGTGGCTTCTCCCGTTGCGGAGCACAGGCTCCGGATGCGCAGGCTCAACGGCCATGGCTCACGGGCCCAGCTGCTCCGCGACATGTGGGATCCTCCCGGACTGGGGCACAAACCCGTGTCCCCTGTATCGGCAGGCGGACTCTCAACCACTGCGCCACCAGGGAAGCCCTATCCATATTTTTTTTAATCACAGAAAATTGCCTTGATGGATGAATTAGCACTCTTATTATGAACTTATTTATTACCATATTACAGACTTAAGTAAGCAAAATCAACATGACCTGGCCATAGGCTTTTAGTATCCAGAGATAATTGGATTGAAAATAAAATTTTTTACTCTATGTGGAAAGCCATCAGAAGAATTATAGATGGAAAAACAAGACTGGAGAATTTTTTAAGACTTGAAAATTCTACAACATAGAGAAAAGGGGAGAAAAATGTATAGTGACATAGGGTATGGTATAGACAGTACAGGGAAGGGTTGGTCTCATTTCTTCATACTGATACAGTTTTATTTTACAGATTTTTAAGTTCATGGGGAAGCGAGAAAGAAAAATTAGCAAAGATGGAAATAATGTACTAATTTCTTATTCAGTAGAATATGACTAAGTATTATTTCATGGTTATGCATATAAAATACAATTCAAAATGAAAGATTGAAATGTGTGGCATTTGAAAGATATTCATATTTTGGACACACCACGGGTATAAAAAATTCTTATTCTTTCTTCTTACCACTTTTGATGATAGTAAGACGGTGTTAAGGTGCATCCCTTTCCGTCAGCCTTTTATGCTGTATTTTGTATTATTTGCATTTGTTTTCTTACTGATTGAGCTTTCAGTGTAGTTGACTGACATCATTTTTTCCTTAGAGTTTTTATTACATTAAGAATAAATGTATTTACTGCTTAGAGTGAGACATTAAACTAGTATATTAACATTTTTTCAAAGATGGTAAAATTTGCAAAATACTCAGAAATATTTTCTTTATGAATAGCATAATTCAACTGTAGGTATTACTGGAGAAACTGGAAAAACAAATTATTGCCTTTTGGTCTTCCCTTCCTTTTGTAGCTACATCAACAAATAGGATGACAATACAGTCCAAAAATATTTCCATTTCTTTTAAGAGTGAGACCTTAAGGTCCACTTGAATTCTTACACTGTCTCCCCTTCCCAGAACCTTTTTAAATTTTGGCAACTTTTTGCAATTAGGTAATGGAAGCACAATTCCTGTGCAGAAGCTTATTCTACAAGGTGCCAAGTTCAGATATTATAAAGAAAATACCCTACTCTATCTTAGGAAATGTTTCTATCATTAAAATAATACTGACAGTTCACAGATAGCAGAGGGAAATGGGTTGATGAGATCTGAAAGCTCTCCATTTCAGTAGGGAAAAGATGTACAACCGTTTTAAACCAAATGACAAACTCTCATTAACAACAACAACAAAAAACCAAACAAACAACTCCCCATTCAATAATGCTTTAAGTCGACTGGTCTATCTTTTCACAGCTTTTGGGCTCAGATGCTTATAAATGATCAACAGTGTGCCACCCCACTCCTTTAGGAAGGCAAGCAGAGAGAGGCATTTGAATCTGAATCCTGACTCTAACTTAGTAGCTGGACAGTACCAGGCAGTTTGTATAACCTCTCTGAAGCCCTATTTCTACAGATATAAAATGGGAATAATGACCTTTGCCTTCCAGGATTGTTTTTAGGATTACAGATAGTGTATATAAAATGTCTAGTGCAATCGTATTCACCCAGAAGATGCTCAATGCACAGTGATTAAACTTGAGAAGACAGCACTTCTTGTAAACTCATACTCTAAGTGTGGTCCCCATTGCATGTTTGGGTTACATCATCTGATACTGAAAGCCTGAGTGAATGCAGGACACTCTGAGATTTCAGACCTGATGACATCGTGGTAGGGTCCCAGAACCTGAACCTGTCTGACTGTTCTGAAGAGGTTACTTAGTGAATCCACTTAAATAATTTAGCTCATTTCAGGCCTTGGCCCCCAAACCTGGTTTCATGAAATGTTTGACTTTTCAGCCTACTCTTCTGATCATATAGAGGCAAAGTCACGGACTCTCCTAGTCGACATTCACAGCACTTTAGCTTGGCTGAGAGAAGCCACTGATGTAAAATCAGAATGTTTACAACATGACAATACTGGGTTCAATAGCTGGACTTTTGTATTTTTTTTAGAAGATGTTGGGGGTAAGAGTTTATTAATTTATTTTTATTTATTTATGCTGTGTTGGGTCTTCGTTTCTGTGTGAGGGCTTTCTCTAGTTGTGGCAAGCGGGGGCCACGCTTCATCGCGGTGCGCGGACCTCTCACTATCGCGGCCTCTCTTATTGCGGAGCACAGGCTCCAGACACACAGGCTCAGTAGTTGTGGCTCACGGGCCCAGTTGCTCCGCGTCATGTGGGATCCTCCCAGACCAGGGCTCGAACCCGTGTCCCCTGCATTAGCAGGCAGATTCTCAACCACTGCGCCACCAGGGAAGCCCCGGGACTCTTCTTTTTATATGAGTTTATTTGAGGCACAGTCAGGGTAACTGGAATCATATGATTGGAAGGATTCCTAAGGGTTCGTTTGGAATCACTGAATCACTGAAGCTCAGGCTGGAAGATATCATGTGGTCCTATCCACCTGCTTCCCAGCAGGACCACCCACACTCCCTTTCACAAACCAGAATTTGTCCTATCCCTTAAGAGCTGCTGAGAAGGAGTTCTGGAGGTATTAAACAATCATCAAAGATGCTTATGTATTGTGCCTAGTTATAGCTCTTCCCACATCTAAATAAAGCAAAAAAGAATTTCCGTTTTCAATGACTGGTCTATCAATTTTAGTATATGAAGTAAGGTTAAATTTATATTTTCTTTCCTATGATTTTATTCTCCTTTTTCCGACCAGGAATATTTATTTATTTAACAAATATTTTATGAGTGCCTACAATATGCTAGGCTCAGGGCTTGGTATGATTTTGGTAAATATGGAAAGGAGCAAAGGATAAACTTTGTCTTCTAGAATCCAGAGTCTCACTGGGGAGAAAGACATGTGAAAGAATAATTAAAATATGATAAGCACTATAATAGAGGTATGAAAAATTCTATGAAAGTACAAAGGAGAAAACAAATAATTTAAAATCTGGTGCTTTTTCTCTCTGAACTTTTTCTGCAAAACTCATCCTTCATTCAGAAGATAACAATTCTCTATTCTTTCTTTCTGCACTTAGAAGCATATTTCACAAAACTTAACGTCAGAAAGTTCTTCCTCTGTAGCCTGAGTCCCTGGTAGAAGGGAGAGTGGGAGGGGAACTGGTGCTGACTGAGTGGTAACCACGGCCAGCGGGAGGTAGTTAGTATTTTTCTCATTTTCAAGATTTTATTCACCATTGAATTTCTGGTGTAATAGGTGCTCAATGAATAGTGTTAAATAAGTGAAAGAGGAAACAGCATCAGAGAGGTTACGTGACATGCCTTAAATCACAAAACTGGTAAGTTCTTATATGTTCTGTGGCCTTTACACAACTCTAAGCCACTTAAACCTTTTCCAGTGATTTCAGAGTGGATGGAGATGGAGAATATCAGATTATATTTCTTTGTATTAAGGGTCTCCCTACACTTGAAGGTCAAATCCAATAGCTTCTCTTTCTTGTTGCATAGCCATTGCATCAATCCTAATGGTGAAAAGAGCTGGCTCTGGAGTCCAACTCTCTGGGTTCAAATCCCAGCTCCTCTGCTTGCTAGCTACTTAACAAACGGTAGTCTTCCCATCCATGAAATGAGAACAACAATAACGTTTCTCTCATAGAGCTGCCGTACTGATGAAAGGAGATAACCAACATACGTGCTTAATGTGGAGCCTGAATATAGAAGCCCTTCATACACATGGGCTAATATCTGTCTCAAGTGTCAAAATATTCTTGAGAGGCAGTGACAGTCTCCCTTAGTGACTTGTTTCAGAGACCCAACCAGGAAATTCTTCTTTGCGTCTAACCCAAAGCACCACTTTCTGCTGTAATTGAAGGCCATTTCCTCGGGTTCTAGTCTCTGAGGAAATTCAGAGCAGCTGGTCTTTCATATTCGTGATGACTTTTATTAAGCCAGCCACACTTTAGAGTTTTTGTTTCTAGACTAAATACACCCCCCAGTCAGAAAGTTTTTCTACATAAATCTTTTTTTTTTTCCTCCGTCTAATATTTCAGTCTTTTTTGGACCCTTAAGGAACAAGGCCATTGGTGTAAAAATTTTGCAGATGGAAAATATAAGAGATTTTTTCTTTGAAAATAGAGTCTACAATTGCTGACCTAGAGTTACTGGAAACTCTCAGCCAGGGATATGTGATGAAACAGTTGCTAATGAAATAACTCAGGGATGAAAATTTCCCTGGATATTAAAAATACACCCCAATCCATGTTTATGTATATTTTATCCACAGTAATTCATCTTGTAAATGTGTAATGTGTTGGCCTATTTTTCTGACTGTGTCAAATAGAGATTCTGACTTGGCCATTGCCATGCCAGAAACAGATTGAACCTTTTCTACAAATATAAACCAATTTGCAAAAAGAATAGAATAATTCTGGAAAGACCTGTTGAGATAATTTATCTCATGTCTCATGACCATACACCAAGTTAGTGGGAGTGAAGTATTCTGACTTCAAGGCTCTTTATTTGATATCAAGAGCTGCTTTTTATGTTGATTTCAATAAACAAATAGGCTACTATTGATATATGAAATGAAATTGCCTAATAATGACCTGAAACTATGTCATAGAAAGACAGAGGAAGACTTTCCGTAATGTTTTGAACAAATATAATTTTCCCATTTTCTGGGGTTATAAAGAGCAGATAGTAATAAAATCCTACAAAGAATATAGGTGGGAAGGTTTCTCTCTCATTCTCCTTTTCTTTGTTATTATACAAATGTCACTTCCTATGTGTCCAGCTTCTATCTGGATTGAACACAGAAAAGGGCAGTTGGTAGTAATATTATTCCATATTCTTAAACTGATCTCCCTTGGCTTTTACAATTACCTAATGTCTGTCTTTAAGCACGTTTTAGACTTAGAAGATTGCAACCTTGGCTCAGAAAGGAGCAGTCTTATTCCTCAGGCTATTTTCTTAAGCTCTGAAAGCTTTAGTGAAATAATGCATTATTATGTCACATATGGTGCTCATCTCAGATGACTGCTAGAAGCTGCTGAGTTCTATATCCGTAAGAGATATCCATATGTGGTTAGAGTGAGTTTGTGTGTCAACATTTATATGGAGAATGATTTCCTGTGCTTTTCATCCCTCAGTATTTGGAACACTTTATTTGTAGTGGGAGAAAGAAAAATCTAAACATATCTTTAAGTATAGGACACTCCAGTGAGTCCTAAGAAGCTGGTTTTTGAATAAATTATCCTGTGTTTCCTAATGTGAAAAACACTCTCCAGTGGATTTTTGTTATTAAAATGTTCTCTTTCCCAATGAGCTCTCCTCAAAATTATAATTACTAGTAACTGTTTTGATGGAGAATTTGAACAGTTCTGCCACTTTTTTTTTAATATATAGATTTATTTTATTTACTTATTTATTTATTTATTGGCTGCGTTGGGTCTTCGTAGCTGCACGCAGTCTTTCTCTAGTTGCGGCGAGCGGGGGCTACTCTTTGTTGTGGTGTGTGGGCTTCTCATTGCGGTGGCTTCTCTTGTTGCAGAGCATGGGCTCTAGGCTCACAGGCTTCAGTAGTTGCAGCACACAGGCTTCAGTAGTTGTGGCTCGCGGGCTCTAGAGCGCAGGCTCATTAGTTGTGGCACACAGACTTATTTGCTCCACAGCATGTGGGATCTTCCCGGACCAGGGCTCAAACCCATGTCCCCTGCATTGGCAGGCACATTCTTAGCCACTGCACCACCAGGGAAGCCCATGTGACATTATTTTTAAGCACACAAAGGGAGGAGTGAAAATAGTCTTGAGAGGCAATCTAGTTGCAAAAACAACAACAAACAACACCCAGAACATTGGATATCTAGTTTACTATATGAGAGAACTTCTGGATACTCAATGTTCTGACTTTACCTGTTCTCAAATCTTATATTCTAGATGAGCTCAGTGCTGGTAACATATCCTTCTATTGCAAAAGTGTAAAATGACTCCTCTTCCATGTTTACCATTGTCTTCCCTTTCTTAAAAGTCTCCTCTAGGCCAATGAAAAAAATTTCATCACAGGCACTTATGTTACATGATGTATCGAGTCCAAGTCATAATGACAAAACAATGGTTGAGAAACAACCCAGCAGTTGTTTGAGAATATCACTGGCCAGTGACTCAGTCCCCAACATTTCAGACAAATTGTTTTGGGAATTGTATTGCCTCAAGGAGAGAAAGGCAAACTTATTCACCCACATGTTGCAGGGAAGCCAGGAAGGTGATAATTTGTTCCCCTGTATAAAGGTGTTCCACCCACTCCTACCCACAAGTGGGAGTGAGCAATGGGGCTTTTGGCCTGAGGGGTGGAGTCACACTTGTCCCCCTCATTTCCTTGTAAGGATGTTGGGGAGACCAATGAGATCATGTCTGTGAAGTAGGTTGACTGGAATGTGCTCATGTTGTCCAATGTAAATTATGCCAATAAGAATTTTTTTTTTTAATTTCCCATTTCTTTTCTTACAACTCTGACAAACCATTGGCAACCTGTGCAGATTTTCCCCTGTCCTTAAGTTCAAGTCCCTCTGCTAGCATACCCTGGGTAATTCATTTTTGGTCTGTGTGTAAGTGGCCAAATCTTAGCTCTTTGTCCTGCAGAACCTTCCCATAGACAGCTAGATCTGTTCTGAGTGAGGAACTGTACAGAAAAGTACAAAGGAAGACTTGTAGTTGGCCATACTGTCTAGAAAATTTATCATAAAATCACATAATATTGAGTTCTCTAGACCTTGCCTGAGATGGTATTCAGAAATCCTCTATTCAAAACTGCTTCTTTAGACACCTTGTATATTTTCATGTGATATAAGATGTTATGCATGAGGAAGCTATTTGATTACATGATTTTAAGAGAGCCAGAAAGACCTTTGACCATCATGTGTTATTTTTTTTCCTTTTGGTACTCTCCCTCTAAAACATAAAACTAATTTAAAACCAGTGGTTTCAATGGAAATTTTCCTAAAGTCCATTTTTATTTTCTGATGTTATCAGGGAATCACTGGTGAATATTCAAATAGCTGTGATATCCTGCTTTTAAGAAATGTAGGGGCTAACAAAAGAGAGAAAGAGGAAGAAAGATATGAGGATTGGTTTTAGAAAATTACTATCAATTTAGTTGTATTTACATGGATTTTTGATCTATTTTTTTAGCACTTGTCCCATCAGATTATTACTCTTAAAACAGTAATTTCTTGAGGTCTATTCTCTAAATTCCTTTTCACATACCTGATAAGCTAATGTTTTAAATGCTATTGTAAATGATGTCTTTTTAAAAGTTTCATTTTCTATTTGTTTAATGTTTGCATATAGAAGTTAATTGCTTTTTGGATATTGGACCTTGTATCCAACAGGCTTGATATATGCATTTATTAATTCTAATAATGAATAATAAAAATTATATATTTTCCCTTTCCTATCCTTATGCCTTTTATTTCTGTTTCTTGTCTTGTGCATTGACTGGGACCTCCAGTATAATTAGAACAAAAATGGTGATAGTAGGCATCCTTGCCTTGTTCCAAAAGTCTCAAGTAAGGAAAATGTTTGTTGTAGGACTTCTGTAAGTACACTATCAGATTTAAAAAGTCCCCTTGGTTTGCTAAGTACTTTCATTATCAATGGGTGTTGAATTTTATCAAATGCTTTTTGAAACTACTACATTTATTATGTGATTTTCTCTTTTTTTCTGTAAATGTGGTGAATTCATGGATTGATTTGTGAATCATAAACCATCCTTGCATTCCTGAAAAAAGTCCATTTGGTCATGCTAAGGTTGTTTATGATTTTTGCATCTATGTGTCTGCTATTTTTCTTTCTTGTAATGTCCTTGTAAGGTTCTGCTGGGCTGTTAAATAATAGAAAAGTGTCTCTTGTCCCTTTTTTCTACTGTCTGGAAATATTTGTTTTAGATTTATGTTATTTATTCTTTAAATTCTGAGATAATTCACTGGCAAAACTATCTGGAAAGTAGAGTTTTCTTTGTGGGAAGGTTTATAAAAATAGTTTTAATTTCTTTCATAATATCAGACAATTCAGGTTTTCTATTTTTTTGGTGTCAGTCTGGTAATAATTTCATATAAATAGTCATATTTACTGGCATAAAGTGTTTCATAATATCTTTTAATAATCTTTTAAATGTTAGCTGGTAGTTTACAATGCTATTTCTACAACCAGTAATAATGCCAAATACAATGATCAGTTCTTGAAGTTTGCCAAGCCATTTCCTATTATCACAAAAATTTACAAAACTAAATGAGGTGAAATAATACTGACATGAATAGCACACTCTTTTTTATCTCTGTGACATCAAATGTTTACATTTAATATGGAAGTACTTCTTCAGCCACAGGGGGAATCAAATGCTAGTTATACTTGTTTTTGGAGACTTGTGGCTTGTATAACCTGAGGCATACTGCCAATAGCTCATAAATATCACCTTTCAGTTGCCTTTTGTTCTTGAGATTATTCCAAGGATGTGTTGGTAAATGCATAGATTCCCTAAATGAAAAGTGTGATGTTCAGTGGGGATGATAAGGGAAGTTTTTACTAAAATATTTCTGGTGTTAGTTATTTCAACTTCAAGCAGCATAGGCTAGTAATTCTGTCACAAAATTAATCATGTTTAGCTTCATTAGTTACTGACTGGGTGACTTGGGTGAGTAACCTAAGTATCTTGTGGTACTCTTTTACAAGATATGAAGTGGAGTTAACATGATTTTCCCTTTGTGTATCATTGATGCTTATAGCAAATAATGAGATATTGTATGTAGTGCCTTATGCTCCAGGCAACATCCAGAAAGAAGGTCTTAGCCTATGAAGCTGATGGAAGCAGTTCTGATCTTTGATAATTTTTCTCTGGGCCAAAACTAAAGCAGGAAAGGTAGCAATGGAAAGAGATCTCTGAGGAACTTCAAAATGTCAGTTGACCATGGCTATAGCTCTCTATGCCATTGTGAAGCATCAGAAGGAACTGTTCCAGAAACTGATGTTGGGAGCACACTTTCCTTAGACTGTGAATGGAATGATAAAAGCAGAAAGAATAACCAAACAAAAAGACATTTCTATAATTATTCCTAGACTGCCTTTGTAGGAAAGTGAATTTCGGGCTGGGAGAGACTGTAGAGGTCATTGAGTCTGGTGTCCTAACATTCCCCTAAAAAAGAACTGAGCCCTCAAAGATTAAGTGACACCTATAGTAGAGAAACTAATGCTACAGATGTGTCTTGCTTTAAGGAAAACCAGATTCCAAAATTTGAAATGTGAAAACAGATAAACTAAAGGGTAATTATTACTTTACAAAGGACTTTTATTATTCAGTAAGTAACCCGCTGAGCATTTATTAAGTAGCAAATTCCTGGTGAATTCAAGAAGTGATTTAATTTGCAAACACTTGATTTTCATGCAGTTTCAGCAACACATTTGTTGAGGGAAACAAGGTACACTAATATTCTTTCTGTGACTGGCCAGTGTGAGCTCAGTCATTTACCTGGGTGTTTGCCAGGGCACACATGACTAGGGACAATTTATGGCATTTTCCCAGGTGGTGAGGTATGTGGATGTTGTTGCTTTTACTGAACAAAATGTGGAGCCTGTGCTATACAAGCCAGAATAGAGAGGGTGGTCCATGAGCTAGGGCTGGAGGGCCTTTCAAGTCTGAGGCATTGGCAGGATATTGCTTTCCTTCTTGTCAGCCACACCTTCAAGACTTTTTTAATGGATACAGTACATTTTATCACAAAGGTATATTAAAAATGGAACAGAAGTTGGGTGGAGTAGCAATACCACAGTTGAAAACCTTCACCTCCAAGTTGACAGGATGGAGTGAGTAAGGCACCCCTTGCCAAGCCTGTTTATCTTGGCTCAAAGCACCAGCAGGGGAGTGTGAGGGCCCCCTCTGGCCACTAAACTGAAGTGTTCTTCTTTTGCCTCAACTCCCTCCATTCCCAAGGGATTTCCTGTCAACAGTCTCAACAAAGGGTTTTGATAGAAAAAAGGAAGGGTTATGTGGGTTCATTACCTTTAAGGCATCCATTCATGAAAAAAAGCAAGTGATCATGAAAAGAGATAGCATTAAGGATAGATTTTTTTAAATATGCTTCAAGATATTGTACCTTGAGACTTTTCCATAAAACTATGAAATCATTAGGCTAGGTTATGGTTAGAAACATTCTCTTAGAGGTGCCTGTGCAAAAAGCCACATGGAAATTTGAAATATAACAATAATAATTAATGTACATTGAGGGCTGTTCTAAATGCTCTCTCTATATTAATTCATTTAGTCTTTATAACACCCTATGTGGTAGGCACTATCTTCATCATCATCACCACCACCACCATCATCATCATCATCATCATCATCCCTATTGTCCAGACGTGGAAGGTGAGGTACACAGAGGTTAAAAAGCTTACCCACAGTTGCACACTTAGTAGTAAGTGGTGGAGACTGGATTCAAACTCAAGCAATCTGACTGGGAATCTCAACACCTATGCTCTGCTACTTCTTTAAAATTGAACATAAGTTAGATTTTAAAAGAAATACCTGAAGATCAACAGTTGCCTCAGAATCAGAATAGGAGTGAAACAAAGGCAGGAAAATAAAATTATAATGAAAAACAAAAAAATTTTTTTCTCCTCAAGTGGTGTATAAAATTTACTTTCATGTAAATGTTAAGGACAAATAATAGAGAAACTGTTTAATTTAATGAATAATAAACTCAAGTTATTTGTACCAAAGGCAAAAAATTGTTTTTAAAACTGTTATAAAGAAATATAAAATGATTTAGGCAAATTCATGGGTGGTGGTAGTCTCATAATAGATTTTGAAGGCAACGAGGATGTCTCTAATATCCGAATCTGAAAATTCACTCAGCCTTTTTTTCACTAGAAAATTCAAGGAATTTTACTCTTTAATCAAGGAGGTCCACCAAGCCCTTCTCCCTCAACTTTTGGTGCCAAATTATGTGATACTAAACTATGTGTTGCCCATTCAATAACCACATGTAGTAATTTTGATGGACTTATGACCTTGTACTATTTTTCACTACAAAGCATTTCTTAAATGTTAAAAGAAAAAAAAGTCCACCAGAAATGGAAGCGTCAACAGAAGTGAAAGTTTGTTAATTCAAAGAAGTGAATCTGTTTCTTACTTGTAAAGCACTACCTTAATAAGATATCTAGCTACAAAAATCCCCCGATTTATTTATTGCAGCATCAAAATTGATTTCTGGAAAGGTTGGCTGACTAAGCAGATGTAGGAAGCATATCTTCTAACTCGAACTATGTAGTAATGCCAGCTATAATATAAATTAAAAACTATTAGCTACAAAGCTAAGTTCAAAAGCCAGAAAGGGAAATCTTTTAAGTAGCAAGAAATAGAGGGAACTTAAATCATTGTAATGAGTGGTGGTTGATGCCATGCGGGCCAAGGATATTAGCATGGATATATGCTTTAGAAGCTAATGTCTAAAGGACTTTGTGCAATGGGGAAATATATTTGGGAATAGCCTGTCTAATTCATACAAGGAGGTAGAAGTCCAGAGGCAGGCTTAGGATATAGTATGGGGATATGGCTTGGAAACAGATCATCTTCCCTGGCCATGGTGGAAATTGGAAGTCCAAATCCAGGCTTCTTGTGGGACCTGAGTTTGAATAACCCAAGTAGTGCAGAAACACAATTAGAGTCTAACCCAAGAGATGGGTTAAACAAAAACCTAGATAAATTGAAGGCATAAGGAAAGCACTCAGAATGAAGACCAGAGAGATAAGGAGATGGAAAATATCAGAGAAGTTAAGAAAACATGGAAGACAGGAAAGAGTAGTTCCAATATACATCTAATGGAAGTACAAAAATCTTCCCTATAAATCAAAGTAATAGTTATTTTTTATATAAAAGAAGAAGCAATGTCACCTACATATAAGAAATTTAGATATTGAAGCTAATTATTAGAAAAATGAAAATCAAAACTATAATGAGGTACCACCTCACACTGGTCAGAATGGCCATCATTAAAAAGTCTACAAATAACATATGCTGGAGAGGGTGTGGAGAAAAGGGAACCCTTCTACACTGTTTGTGGGAATGTAAATTGGTATAGCCACTATGAAGAACAGTATGGAGGTTCCTTAAAAAACTAAAAATACACTTGCCATATGATCCAGCAATCCCACTCCTGGGCATATACTAAGAGAAAACTCCAATTTGAAAAGATACTTGCACCCCTATGTTCATCGCAGCACTATTTACAATAGCCAAGATGTCGAAGCAACCTAAATGTCCATTGACAGATGAATGGATAAAGAAGATATGGGACGTATATACAATGGAATACTATTCAGCCATAAGAAAGAATGAAATAATGCCATTTGCAGTAACATGGATGGACCTAGAGATTATCATATGAAGTGAAGTAAGTCAGAAAGAGAAAGACAAATACCATATGATAATACTTACGTGTGTAATCTAAACTATGACACAAATGAACTTATTTATGAAACAGAAACAGACTCACAGACATAGAAAAAATATTTATGGTTACCAAAGGGGAAAAGGGGTGGGGGAGGGATAAATTAAGAGTTTGGGGTTAGCAGATACAAACTACTATATATAAAATAGATGAACAAAAAGGTCCTACTGTATAGCACAGGGAACTACATTCAATATGCTGTAATAAGCCATAATGGAAAAGAATATGAAAAAAGAATATGTATATATATGTATAACTTAGTCACTTTGCTGTACACCTGCAATGAACATAACATTGTAAATCAACTATGCTTCAATTAGAAAAAAAGAATTTAGATATTGAAATAGAGAATAGGTTTTCTACCTCTCTTTTCAATAGCTCTTCTGGAAATGTGGAAGTTTAATTAATTTTTCCTGCTCTGAGCTGTGGAGGCTCCCTATGGATTAATTTGCTGACTGCCTCTGTGGAGCCCTTCAGGTATCAATAGTTCCAGATTACTTGTGTCTTTTCTCTTTAAAAGATTTCAGGCTCTAAAGTGGATAACTCCATATAATTTAATTAGGATGTTCTATAGAGAAGACAATCAAATGAATAGCCAAAGTTCCCAAAGTCCTGCTTTTCACTTTTGTAGCAGATTTGGGAGAGATGGTCTAGATAATTGAGTACTTACTCCTCTTAAAACTTGGTGTACATAATCAAGAGTTTTAACTTTTCTACTTTAAAACATCCTCTCATCAAAGAAATTAAAAAATGTTTCTGAGCTGTAAAGCATCTGAAGAATTGTCTTTTCTATAATACTCTCAAAGAAGGTTTTGATATCACATACATCTTAATTATTACCTTTACTTTTTCATATTTAAAAAATAAATTTACTCCTATTCCTTTTAAATCATCTTCCTTCCCCCTGATTCATGCTCCATATTCTTTTTTATTTTTTCGTTTTTCTTTTTCTTAGTTTTTTATTTTATATTGGAGTATAGTTGATTAACAATGTTCTGTTAGTTTCAGGTGTTCAGCAAAGTGATTCAGTTATACATATACATGTATCTATTCTTTTCCAAATTCTTTTCCCATTTAGGTTATTATACAATATTGAGCAGAGTTCCCTGTGCTATGCAGTAGGTCCTTGTTGGTTATCTATTTTAAATATATTAATACATGCTCCATACTCTTTAAAATGTTTTTCCTCAAGGATTTTGTTTGCAGATTTGTAGAGAATTGATAAAAAGGAATTACACGTTTTAAACACTCCCTCCCCACCAGTCACACAGACTCAGACACACAGACACACACAGACAGACAGACAGACACACACACACACACACACACACACACACACAACAGGAGAGACTGGGTGTGCCACACTGAGAGGTAAAGAAGGCAAACAATCCAGCATCTCCAGAGACATTGAAAAGAGGGTATCTTCTTCACTGATAGATTTAACAGTCCCCTGCTTTCTCTCCAAAAGCTGGTTCCAAGTGGGTTTACCCATAAGCATGGGACAACAGGATGACTGAATTTGACTAACATTAGGCTAACTTTATATGAATGAAAGAATCATAAATGTGTCGTTCCATTCACCGCATTTCAGGCAATCATACCTGACATGCAACAAGATATATGACGATTATCACTCAAATTCCTCTTTGGTTCAAAAACTTCCTAAAATGGTTATGACTTAAAAATATATATATATTTTTAGGTAACTACTGCTAATGTCAGAGTGATAGTACCTTGGCTTTTTTTTAACCTCATTTGGAAAATAAGCTCTTCAGCTGAAATATAAAACATGTGTATATTTCAGACCGAGGAAAAAAATGCTAAGCCTGATATAAATATGTGAAATATAAGCCATCTCTTTTTTGGATCCTAGAGGTGGTGTATTGTGTTTGAGTCAGAAATTGTATAGCAGTTTGGTAAGTTCAAGAAAAAGACTCTGGAAAACTTTTTTTTCCTTTGGAATGAAGTGAAAGAATTAGTTGCAAAAATTTCATTATTACCTATATGTCTGTAAAGCTTTTTTGTTTGTTTGTTTCCCCAAAGAGCTGGCTGGTATCACACCATAGCAATTCTCCTTTTATTTTCACTTCTATGAATAGAAATTAGAATTGAAATCTAACTTTCTGTTTCTTTTCCAGTAGGTTCTGGCTGTCTCTAGAATTCTTTTTACTATAAAACATACTGTTCTTCTATCTATCTCCCAGCACTTCTAATTTTATCTTTCCTATTTTTCTTAAAGATATGGAGGCTGACTTATGTGGTTACTGTTTGGGGTATGAGAGTGGAAGCTCATTTCTAGTGCTACAAAGACATTTCATTAATTTGTTCAACATTTATTAAATATCTACCATGTGCTAGGCTTAATATGTCTGAGCCTTAGTTGTTCCATCTGGAGTCTTCAACTCTAAAATTTGCTGATCCTAAGCAAAAAGCATCCTTCCTAATTATTTAATATTGTGCCATTCCAACTTACCTACAAAGACATGAAAAATGTACTTTTTAATGCCTCTACGTATTTATAGGCCCTACTTCTGCCTGGAATGACCATCTTTCCTTCTTCATTGATCTCATGACTCCTCATCCTTTAAAATTCAACTCAAATGATAGCCCAGCCTCCTTAGTCTGGTTTAGATCCTATCTCCTGTGCTCCCACTACCCCTGTGCCTTTCTCTTTCACAACATTTGTCATGTTTTACTATAAAATTCTGTGATGGATAAACTTTAAGATGGCCCCCAATTATCCCTGCCTCCATCCTGTTAGCAGATTCTCACTGTTGCCTTTTTGACTTACACACTTTGATAAAAGAAGCAACCATGTTGGGGAGGTCCACGTGGCAAGGCATTGAGGATGGCCTTCAGACAAAAGCCAGCAAGACACTGAGGACCTCAGTCTGGCAGACCACAAGGAACTAAATCCTGCCAACAACCACATGGGCTTGAAAATATAGCCTTCTCCAGTTGAGCTTTCAGATAAGACCTCAGCTCTGACTGACGCCTTGATTGAAACTTTGTAAGAGACCCTGAAGCAGAGGATCCAGCTAAAATACTCAATTTCTGACCCACTGAAGTTGTGAGATAATAAATGTAAATTTGTTAAGCTACTAAGTGTGTAAGTTACTCTTTACACAAAAATTTACTTATCAATTTATTTACTTTACTCTCCCATTGGATTACAAGATTCTTCAGACTGAACACCCTGTCTTTTTCACTTTTGAATCATCAAAACCTAACACTACACCTGGCACAGAATAACTAGTTAAATATTTTTTGAACAGTGTAGTAGTGAAGCAGGCTCATGTCAGCTTTCCACTACTAACTTTGCGATCTACATTTCATTCAAGTTTGAGACTCAGGTTTTCTATGTGAAAAATTAGAGGGTCAGACTTAATATAGCTCAATTCAACTCAAGCAGTTTCCATATCTGAGTTTTTCTCTTTAAAAGTAAGTGTCAATGATATGTGTGAGACCATATTATATTTTAGTAGATGACTTGATCTTCAATGGATTTTTATATTCTGGTATATTTTTAACTGTGATGTGCAAAAAGTAATTATAGCAAGAATAGTGTATCTTTGACTTTTAGAAATGAAGACTCTCATTTAAAAAAACCCTAAAGGATTAAATAGTGAGAACACAAAAACTGGATGAACCCATGAAAAATTGAAATCAGTTTTATAAAGGGCATTTGATGACATGTAGCATGACATTTAGCAGCTTTCTTAATTAAGTGGACTAAAAAACAGATAACACAATTTTAGACAGGAATTGCTTTTTCCATGCTGACAGGAAACCTTTGTTTTGTTTTAGCCAGATGCTCGAAAAAATACTATCTATAATAGCTTTGCCAAAGTGAAAAAAAGGTCTACAAATTCTCATTCATTTCTATCTTTTTTTAAATTTGCTGTATTATCTTCTCAAATGTTTCTTTCTTACACTGAGTGTTTAGCTGATAGGAAAATGATGATTCAATTCTTCAAAGACTGATGGACAAGACTTTTTTCATTTTCTAGGCCAGCACATATGTAGAAGATAATTCTTATTAAGCACATTAGATAATTCTTGATGAAATCAGTTAACTATCAGTTGGACCTACCTTTCCTTCCTCTCCACCCTCTTCCTTAAGTGTTATTTCTCCAAGTCCAGAAAACCTAGGCACGGATGATATTGAAATTTTGTTATTTAAAAGAAGAGTAGAAGATGAATACTTTCCTTTTACATGAGACTTGCACTCTTCATCTGTCCATCTATTTTTACTCTGTACAGACACCCCTTAAAACACTGACTGCAAGAAGGAATTAACATTCCTTGTGGTGTCTCAATACAATATTTTTATATCTCCCCTTAAGCACATCCTGTCCTATTATTTCCCACAAGAAAAAGGGATAAGAAACAATGATCAAATTCACTCTGATGTACGGACAATAAATTAGAATTGAAGGGAGCCACACCAGACAGAGAAAAACTCTTTTTCCCAATATTAAGCAATAGGTGGTCTTCTAAGGAAGGCTGTATCATCTCTATTTGAGGGAGTCTTTAAAAAAAGAAAAAAACATTTGTTTAGGTAGAATATTTTTGGAAGAAAAAGAAGATGAAGCTACCTGATAGTTCTTTTTTCTCCACCATTCACAATACAAAAATAGTTACAAAATATTGAGGTATACTATTTTTTATTCTATATAAAGCCAGGAATAATAATTTACCAATAATGCCTCTTGCAATGACATGAAATAGTTCCATGGCTCAGAACATAGAACCTGAAGGAATAGTTTAGGGCTCTCAGAGCTCATTTAGGTGATAGCATGTTACAGCAATTAGAATTAGGGCTTTAGAACTAAAGAAACGAGGGTTTGGATTCAGGTTCTATCTTCGACTGGCCAAGCCACATGTTATGCAGATTACTTAACCTTCTAAATTTGTTTCTTCATCTACAAAATGCAGATTATAATTCCTTTTATATAGAGTTATTTTGAATACAAAATAAAATAGTAACATGATAAATGCTCTCCATAGAACAGACAGATAATAGACAATAAATGGTACAGAATAGACAATAAATGGACAATACATGAGCCTGGCCTTAAACTGACAGATGAGGAAAATGAAGATTAGAGGTTAAGATCTCCCAAAGGATGTATGGTTAATTACAGAACTTTTGCTGGAAGAAAGGAGATTTCTTCCATAAACTGCAAGTTTTGTTTTCCATCTATTCTTCAATTAAATTGCCATAGTATTTGTTTGAGAAAAGTAGATGTCCCTTATTACTGAGAGAGCAAGGAAAGTACAGAGAGGGAAACTGGTTTATATAATGACGGGAAACAAGTTTCAATGGAAAGTTGAAACCAACAAAATTAGATTAATCTACCCTTCCCAATAACTTTCCACATTGATCTGAACTTCTGTTCCCTGAATGCATATATTACAGAGGGATGCAATTAATGTGATAATTGAGGATCCAAGAAAGCTGGTGAAACTGTGAATGTGAAAGCAAAACCATATAGACCACCAACTTTTTCTGAGTTGTGGCAGAGAGAAAACTCAGTGTCAAGGCACGCGATATGAATCGAATCTCAAGGAGGAGGATTCCTAAGCATCTGCGATTTGTGGCAAAATATATCTGTTTTGGGACTCTGGTGACATTAGGTTTCAGTAGCCAGTGAGACATTTTGAAGCCCAAGATGCTTGCAGCAAACAGAGATAAAAGACTGCCTCATTATCAGATGTTTCTGTTTTTAATTTCTCCCTAAGCATGTACTTAATTAAAAAAATATTGTCCCTGTTCTTGCTTCATATGGGAGATTTTCTGATGATTGGAGCATTTGGGGAACCCCAGCCCTGAATCCTGTAAACGTTTGGAGCGGGGTTTAGAAATTCCTGCATGGGTCTGAAGTCTCTGTGGTTTCAACAGGATTTGTAACATTGATTCCCATAAGGTATTTTCAGCAGCTTTCAGGTTGAAGTTTAGAATTTCTGGTCAACATCTCAAGTACCTCATCCTGTATTAAGAATTTTATAAATATCTATTGAATGTCTCCGTAACTGCTACAGAACAAGGCATATACCAGGCCTGGAGAGAGGTGTAAATTTAAAAGATAGACAGTCATTTTTGGAGCAGAAATAACAGGATGTTGATAGGACTTTTCCTGTTGCATTGAAGTCGATGTGTAGGGTCCCAGTGGGAAACAAAAAGGTGGTAAATCTAAAAAGACTCACCAGTTTCTCCTCACACCTCAGTGTGGCTTTACTGAGAGAGACCCCCAAAGTGCCAGCCCCAAGGCAACCATACTTAACATTCCTTATTCCTCCCCCCACACCCACCCCACTCTATCTGAGAAAGTATAAGGAGATGGGAAGGGTTGGGAACTGAGAACATCAGCCTGTGAGGGAGAGTGTGTTCATGGTGAGAAGCTCTTCCTGGGGGAGGGAGGGAGATGGTGGGTGCTTTCCACTCCTCAAAGCCAAGTGAGAGGCTGGGGCCAGAAAGGTGGGGGTCTTCACGAACCTCTCTTATAATAAGTTGAGAATCCCTGCAAGAAGGGAAGCCTGGCACCCTGGATTTCTAATCTGAGAGATGGGAATACCAAGGAGGACGAAAGGACATGGAACGGCTCCCATTTCCATTTTTGGTGGTGAGGATGTGTTAGTTTCTTGGGATTCAGGTGGACTTCATAGAAGGTACCTGTTACCCAGCAAAGATGCTTTAATCAATAGAAAAAGTACTTCAACTATAGGAGGTTAAGTTAAAAAAAGCTGGTCCATTTCTTCTCCCTCCTCCTACCCCAAACACTTCAAAAGCTAGGCCTCCATAAATGGGAGTAGAAAAGGGTGTTAAAAGGAGAGCTGGGTCATGCCAGCATCCATAGCTGGGAAGAAGAGTGGAAGAGCAGAGAAAGAAAGATTTGCACTGGATTTGAGGTTGAAGTTTTAAACTGGATTGAGCCTTTCATTGCTGAAAGTGACCAGAAAGTTACAGAATCTAGCCAGGATGTCATCAAAGGATAAAGATGATTCAGAAGAGCCAGTCTGAGAGCTGCCATTGGAGAAAAATAACCTTGTTATAGTCATTCATTCAATAATAGTAGTTGAGGGCCTATGTTGTACCTGGCACTGCTCCAGGCCTTGGGGAGACACCAGGTAGGGAACAAAATAAGGACCCTGCTCTTTGGAGCTTACATTCAAGTGGGGTAAAACAAATAATGAATAAAAAACAGGCAATAGTATAGTGGCACATTGGATTCTACATAACCACATCCTTTCTATGGTGGGAGGATGTACTTATTCATTCAGTGTGATAGAATTCTACATAGATCCCATGGATAGACTGAGGTCTGAGGTTGCTGCTATATGCAGTGAATATTTGGTAATTGGAGGTAGGCCTTTTGATTTTGGAGCCTCCAAATCAAGGAACTGTGATGAAATGTCCATTGTATGCAGAAAATTCTGGTACAGGAATTTATAGAATTGAGGCAGGATTAGGAAAAAACTTAACCAATTGTTTTTTCTTAGATGCATGAGGAAATTTTTAAAAATTGTCTGTATTTTTAAAAATTCCAAAGAAACCTGGCTTCAATAAGGGATACAGGTATATCCTTGTCTGTGGGGAAAAAAACCTCATCATCTCCATCCCTTTTTTATCAAGCTTGTTTCCTCTAGTGTAGATTTGCCATGGAAAAAAAATGACAGTGGGCATTTCTGGAAAATAAGATGTCAAAGAGTCAGACATCAGCTTACATTGGGATTTAGTAAATTTGTAGAGCTTATTGCAGTGACAAGACAAAACAAAATATTACCACTACCACTTTGATCAGAATTCCTTTTAAAAAATGTTACAAAACACAACTGTATATTTGCTTGAGCTCTGCAGGTCAACGTAGAGAAGCCTTATGGGGACAGGAAACAAGAATTCTGAGGGGACTTAGAGACACCAGAGCCATATCACCTTGTCATGTGCTGTGCCTGAGGAAACTAGCAAACGCTCCCTCCAAAGACTTTCAGAATGTCATATAGACTTTCAAAGAGAAACTGTGTTTGATGTACTGGTTCGTAAAACTGAGGAGTGGGCTGTGATGGATGTTGACTCTGATGAGGAAGGAATAAGTATTTCTCATTATGCTCAGGCCTTGTGATCAAATATCTGACCCCTTTTACACCTGAACTTGGCAGAGTGGATTCTCCTACGTTGAGTGAAAACATGGCACCATCCGGGAAGTTGGAAGAATGCCTCCCAGTCAGAGATGCCATTGTTTCTCTTCATTGGGCAGCTGAACAACAGGGGCTTGGTTACTCCCTTCCTGGGCCTTGCCTCTCCCCAGCAACCACAGACCCAAATGAAAGACAGAATTCTTGGAAAGCCAGTAGTGGGCAAAATTACCTAACTCATGATTTCAAAGCTGAGTTGATGCAATTCTGTGGAAAGAAGTCTTTCGAAAACTTTGTCTGAGTTAGGGGCCCCTAACTCAGAGAACTGGAATCCCTTGAGCACACTGCAATTCCTTTACCAAAACACATTCCACATTGTCTTGTAATTACGTGTTTTCTTGACCTCATTCGGCTGAATAGGGACCTTGTTTATTCTGCTGATCAATGAATCCCCAGGGCCTGCTATTGTCCTGACTCACAGTGGGTACTTAATAATTATTTCCTGATTGAACGGAGGAATGAAGAAAAGCTCTGAAAGACTGACGTAGGTTTGTGGGGTTCAACTCTGTTATATGGGTCTGCAGTGGAAGCTGTCCTTCCCACAGTAATAGCAAAGGGTGGCATAGACATTTTGCAGAGGCAGAGTGGAAGAATCAGGCCACCTGATTATATAACAGATCATCAACATACTGTCCTTCAAGCACACAGTTCAAATCAATGGCCTCTGTGTTCAGATCTTTGTCTGGGAGAAGTGATGGTTGGCTATTTTTAGGCTCGGTCAAATTTTGTTGTGACATAAAACATGCATGTATAAGCCAGATAGGAATAAACATAGACCAAGGGACTGCATATCTGGAATTTACAGAAACATTTAAAGATGAAAGTGCAAATGCCAATGCAGTTAAGAACCTAAGGTCACATAGCCAGCTAGTGGCGGTAATGGAGCTCCTTCTGGCTCTCTGGACTCCAAGTACAGTGCTATTTCCACTCTGCCGCTGACTCATAAGCCCTTTTTGGGGGGAACATATGAAATATTACTGTTTCGCATTTTGATAGCTGAAAAGTACTCCAACAAGTTTGGATCACCTAATTGTTGTAGTTCCCACTTCTCTTCAAGGCAACCTAACTATATACCTTGATGAACACCTATAAGGTGCCTTAAAAACTTATAATTTGCTTGCTTAAATTTGCAATAGTTACACACGCCCGTTGAACATTTTTCAATCAATTCAAAAGTGTGGAGATTAAAAGTATAAATACTGCCCACCCACCCTCCTCACTCCCCACCATTTTCTAGAGGGTAACCCCAGTTAGCAGTTTGATGTGCACCATTCAGTCCTTTATATATTCATATATGCATCTACCCACTTATATACGTATATGCATATGTACATGTGTATAGCTTTTCTAGTAAGAAAAAAACAAGGTCCTTTTTATGGGTTGAATTGTGTCCCCCCAAAATTTGTATATTGAACTGCTAACCCCCAATACCTTAGAATGTGACCGTATTTAGAAATAAGTTTGCTGCAGATGTAATTAGTTAAGGTGAGGTCATACAGGAGTAGGGTGGGCCTCTAATCCAATATGACTGGTGTCCTTATGAAAAAGGGAAATTTGGACATAGAGATAAACCTGCACACAGGGAGAATACTATGTGAAGATGAAGGGAGAGATTCAGGTAACGCATTGTCTAAAAGACAAGGAACACTAAAAATTGCCAGTAAACCATCAGAAACTAGTAGAGAGGCATGAAATATATTCTTCCTCACAGTCCTCTGAAGGAACTAACTTTTCTGACATCTTGGTCTTAGCCTTCTGGCCTCCAGAACTGTGAGACAATACATTTCTACAGTTCTAAGTCATCTAGTTTGTAGTACTTTGTTATGGCAACTCTAGCAAACTAATACAGTCAATATAAGCATGTTGCTCTGAAAATTGCTTTTTGACTCAAAACATAGATCCTGGACATCTTTCCAAGTTAATAACTTTATATATACAACATTTTTCAGTGGTTGCATGGAATTCTATTCAATAGCTGTTTTCCATTTGAAGGATTTGCATGTTTTCTGTTTTTCATGATTACTGTAACACCATTATTCTTTTTTAAAAAAATTGTGATAAAATACCCATAACATAAAATTTACCATCTTTACCACTTTTAACTGTACAGGTCAGTAGTGTTAAGTACATTCATATTGTTGTGACAATCTCCAGAACTCTTTTCATCTTGCAAAACTCTCATTCTATACCCATTAAATAATAACTCACCATTCTGTCCTCCCCTCAGCCCCTGGCAACCACCATTCTATTTTCTGTCTCTATGAATTTGACTACTTAGGTATCTATTTAGGTACATCAATGGAATCATACAATATTTGTCTTTTTGTGACTGACTTGTTTCACTTAGCATAATGTCTTCAAGTTTCATCTATGTTGTAGCATGTGTCAGAATTTCCTTCCTTTTTAAGACTGAATAATGTTCCATTATATATGTATACCACATTTTATTTATCCATTCATCCTTCCATCAGTGGACACTTGGCTTGTTTTCACCTTTTGGCTATTGTGAATAAAGTGCTGCTATGTAGCAAACATGAATGTAAACATTTATATTTGAGACTGTGCTTTCAATTATTCGGGGTATATACTCAGAGGTGGAATTTTCTGGGTCATATGGTAATTCTATTTTTAATTTTTTGAGGAACTGCCATACTGTTTTCCATAGTAGTGACACCATTTTTCATTCTCACCAACAGTTCACAGGGTTCCAATTTCTCCACATCCTCACCAATATTTCTTATTTTCTGTTTTTGTTTTAATAGTTAGCCATGTTAATGAGTGTGAGATGGTATCTCACTGTGGTTTTTCTGCGGTACGCGGGCCTGTCACTATTGTGGCCTCTCCCGTTGCGGAGCACAGGCTCAGCGGCCATGGCTCACGGGACCAGCCGCTCCGCGGCATGTGGGATCTTCCCGGACCGGGGCACGAACCCGTGTCCCCTGCATCGGCAGGCGGACTCTCAACCACTGCGCCACCAGGGAAGCCCCTCACTGTGGTTTTGATTTGCATTTCCTTAATGATTCGTGGCGTTGAGCATCTTTGTCATGTATTTGTTGGCTATTTGGGCATCTTCTTTGGAGAAATGTCTATTCAATCCTATGCCCATTTTAAAATTGGGTTGTTTACTTTTTGTTGTTGAGTTGTAGGAGTTCTCTGGATATTAACCCCTTATCAACTATATGATTTGCAAATACTCTCTTCCGTTCCAAAGGTTGCCTTGTCACTCTGTTGATTTTTGTCCTTTGATGAACATCATCATTCTTATATCTTAAAACAAACATGTGAGTATATCTGTAGGATAGATTCTTGGGGTGGAGTTACTAGTTCAACTTTGAAAAGTTGTAGCAATTTAGACTCTTACCAATAGTGTATGATCATTTCCCTATCTCCATTCCCTTGTCAGCACTGCATAAGAGATCCATTTTTAAAAATTGACATAGACGGGCTTCCCTGGTGGCACAGTGGTTGAGAGTCCGCCTGCCGATGCAGGGGACACAGGTTCATGCCCCGGTCTGGGAAGTTCCCACATGCCGCGGAGCGGCTGGGCCCGTGGGCCATGGCCGCTGAGCCTGTGTGTCCGGAGCCTGTGCTCCGCAACGGGAGAGGCCACAATAGTGAGAGGTCCACGTACCGCAAAAAAAAAAAAAAAAAAAAAAAGGAAAGAAATTGACATAGACATAGACAGTGAAAAGGATATTTTTTTACATAGCTATTCTGTTCTTCATAAAGTAAAAGCCTGTTACATCATGCTTAGCTATTAAACAAATTTGGGTCAAATCATGTCCCCTGGAACTTTAACACATACACACAGCAAAAACCTATAGTTCAGAAATTGGTTCTGCCCCCAGCGCTAGGGTAAAAAGCTTTTACTTATTTTTACTAAAAGCTCTATAATTAGTTCTTTTACATCAAGTGATTTACTTTAATGAATCGTGCCATTTTATAAATTGAGTAAATAAATCTGCTCCAATTCATAGCTAGAGAAATTATAGGAAAAGCCAACGTGCCAGAATGATTCAATGTGTGCCAAGGATTCAATCTCATCATTCAGAATCCTTCCCAGTGCCAGCCCCACTGCACCAGTATAGGATTCCAGTTTCAGGGGCTGGAAAGACCAAGCAGAATGTTTGACATTAGGAAGAAAGATGATGGTATCACACAGATTTAGTGGGAGTTGCGTCACTGCAACTGAGAAAGGGACCTGGCCCACGAGGATATTTCCTTTGTGGTTTTATTTAAAAAAATAATTATAGGAAGATAATCATGGTTTTAGATCTTGGGGTCATAGGGGCACAAAGGCAATGAGGTTCTCCCCCTTAATCTTACCACCTGTATAAAGGCATATCAGGTCCGCACACTGACAGGAGGGAGGTTATACAAAGCCTTGGGGCCCTGACATATTTCCTCTTCTTTCCCTGCTAGACTTTCTACCTAGAGCACTTGTGAGAGATGAACCATGCTTGTGGATGAGCATTTGTCCTCCTGTGTGATTCCATGTAGGGACACAATTGCCTCACTCTTCCTAAGGGCCTCTACTGCAGTTTATTAAAAACCAGAGAAGTGGAGCCTGGTGTTTCCATAGAGCTTTTCTAGTTTATTGGCTCTATTTGCTTACAAAAATATGTTTTCAATTACACTTAAAACATTTGATTCAAATGACTTTGGGAAAGTCAAGATGCATTGTTTTTCCTGCCCACATCACATACATGTTGGTTTATTGGGGACTTAAGGTGCTTTGTACTGACGTCAAATGGCTGTGTTAGAACAGAGTCTTGAGAGAAAGGTGAAGAGTAATATTAAGCTATAAATAATAGAATAGTAACAAAAATCAGTGTTTATCCTGGACTCATTGTGAGCATAACAGATTACAGGCATGACCATAAATGACAAAACCATATGTAAAACCCAAAGGAAAAATTGAGACTGCTTGGAGCACAAGATCAAAACAGGAAATTTTGGTTTGAGGTGAACTTCTTTTCCTCAGATAGAACTTTCTAGATGTTTTTTTTCAGTCATCCATATCTAATTATTTTTCTTTGACAATAACGCAGAATTGGAAAGGGTTTTAAAACCACAGGCTTAGTGGGGCTAAAGGGGACATTTTTGTTTTCCTCAGAGGAGTGATAACTTACAATGAATTCTTCATAGTTATTATTATTATTAGCCCTTTGTCCAGGTCATGGACAAAGCAATATTGTTTATTGAATGTTGGTTAAATATTCATTCTGTCCAGACAGAATGCAGAGATGGATTATACTGGGCCACGCCCCAAATAGGAGAAGGGAGGCCACAGTGAGAAGCTAAGTGGGAGTTATGACTAAAGTGCCGTGAAAGGACCCCCCCCCCCCAACCCAATGCACATGACCCTTGTTGGAACTTCAAGGGTCAACCATGGACCAGCTGTGCATTAGCTCATTATGGATGGACCAGGGCAAAAGTATCCTTATCCACGAGTCATACACCACATGGAGAGCAACTGGGGGCTCACGATGCTGAGCTAGACACCACCAGGGAAGGGTGTTTGCTTCTCACTCTTGTTCTGTCTACTCAATCAGCTATTGTGATTATGCCCACTTCCAGCCTAGGACCTTAAGGTGCATAAGTATCTCTTGGGATGCTGGTTGAAAGTGAAGATTTATGGCCCCAGCCCATGAGATTCTGAGTCAGTAAGGCTAGCTGGGGATGTAGACTCATGATGCACATAGTTCCTGTACCACACTCTAATACTCTGGGGAACTTTGCCCAGGATGAGCATGAGGGACTGGCTGGGCTTTGTGACTATCAGATTTTGCTTGCTGTTATTGGTAAGGGCCTGTCTTAGACCTTTTCTTCCCCACTTGCACTGTTGGTTGTTAAAGACTTCTTGATTTCTGACTTCTTTGACCAGACTTTTGACCACTCACTTTTTCTAGAACCCTGGTTGATTCTTGAATCTGCTGATTTGTCTCTGATATCTGTGCTTCTCTGATTATCATTTGTGTATCTTTCACTCATTCTTTCATTCAACAAATATTGAATATCTGTGCTTGGTTTTAGGCTCAGTGCTGGGAACACACTGCTTAGTAAGACAGACTCAATTCAGACCATCATGGGATTTATAATGGCGTCAGCAGGAGAGAGAGTCAGTTAATTAAAAAGTTATGGTGAGAGTGTTAGATGCCATAGAGGGATGTTGGGGCAATGTCTGAGCATAGAGCAGGGCCACCTAATCCAGTTCTGGGGTTCAAGGAAGGCTTCTGGGAATGCTTAGGGAGTTGGGAAGTGATGAGAAGGAGGAGTGTTCTAGGCAAAAAGACAGAACAGTGTGAATGAACGCCCTAAAAGACAAGAGCTATGGCACTCAACCACTGCGCCACCAGGGAAGCCCCATGACTACTTTTTTATGCAGGAGCAAATTAACCACAACACGGTTAGAAAAAGGCATGAGTCAGAGCGTTTGGCTCTTTGTTTCTTTGTTGTGTTCTTTGGAAAGATTGTGGAGAAAGAAAGACTGACTTCCTTTGCATCTTTTTTTTTTAACAGTGTTTGCTTAAAAAATAATAACCCCAGGGGCCTCCCTGGTGGCGCAGTGGTTGAGAGTCCACCTGCCGATGCAGGGGACACGGGTTTGTGCCCCCGTCCGGGATGTATCGCAAGAAACAACAACAACAACAACAAAACAACAACAACAAAAACAAACCAGGGTATTATTGGGATTTACATTAAACATTTCCAGGTTTTGAAATGGAAACAGTCCACCAGACCCTTGTGAGCTAAGCTTTTGTTTTTCTCATTATACAAATAGATAAATGGAGTCACTGAGCAGTGAAGTAATTTCCCTGATCTCAGTTGTATTACATGAAAAAAAAAAAGAAAGCATGAACCCAAGGTTTTGGATTCCAGGTAACCACTTTGATCATGCTTTTATAGGAAGCTGACAACCAAAAAGTTAATAATCCATTATACTACATGTTAGGAATTCTATCGTAATAGGAATTCTACTTCATATAATTTACATACATGTGTGCATATGTGCGTGCATACACACTCATACGTAGTAGAATAACATCAACTTTCCTGAGTCTTTAGGGAATGAGACATTTTGGATAATTAAAATTTTCCTAATAGCTGATGTTTTAGACCCATCAGGACCAAAATATTCTTGTTTTGATATTATTTTGATATTTTTGATATTATATATTTGAAATATAGAATTTCCTTAATTCTTAAAAGATACTACTCAATATGTCAATATTTATATTCAGCTGTGATTCAGTGGTTCCCCCAGGAACTTCCTAAGGCTTTACAACAATTTATCTCCTCAATGAATGCTATACGCCTTAGAAATTCTTATCATTTTATAGCTTCTTTTCCTCCTCCTGTATTGCTAGGCTTCTACAATTCTATTTCTTCCTGCTGTTAGTGCACTTACTTATTGCATCCCCTTTCCCTTTTCAAATTCGGTACTTCAAGTTTGCTATGTTCTCAGGACTCAGAGAACTAAGTTTGTTAGAATTATTTGCAAAATAGAAGTAAATAGGCTCGATGCGAGGACTTCTTGTAATTGCTTAGGAATATGAACCTTAATGACCACCATCTTTTCACCTCTGAGCACTTTTGACTTACTTTTTTGTCCTCAGTTGCGTTCTGTAGGGTTGAAGTTTTCAGAAATTGGAATGCTAGATAAATGAAAAGTTACCTTAAATATATTTTAATTCTGAAACTCAGCTTGGAATAACTTATTTTTTCCCAGTGATTCAGATAGTATTCATCCAACCAGCATTTATTGGAAAGCAAAGTGCCTGACTCTGTTCCAGGGCCCTAGGATTTCTCACTGTCTTGGGGTCATCCCTAGGACACTCACTATTCATTTTATCTTGTTGGCAACAAAATTAAGAAGATTTCATAACAATTTTAGTTGAAAGAATACCATAAAAAAGATAGTTTACTGTTTTGTACATTTTTATGTATGTGTGTTGAATGTCTGAAGTGTGTCTATTAAGGTACTGACTTGTTACATTTTTGGCACCTAGAAAGTGGGATGGGGCTTGAATCCTTGACAGTTGTTGAGTGAAAGCCTTTTGCTGAGTGAGGATGGGTGTGTTGTGAGAGGACACTGGCCCCTAAGAAGGCTCAGAACACATGACCAACATGAAAAAGGCCCAAAAAGTGGCCTCCCCTTTGAAGAAAAAGAAAAAAGGAGTTCTTATATTCCCTGTGCATTTATGCTCCAAGTGGCTTTTTATTGGTTTCTAGGCCTTTCAGCTGCTAGTCATAAGTGCAGGTGAAACAGTCCTTGATGGTGTCTAGCACAGGACTCGGCACATAATAGGTCCCCAAAAGCTATATGTTGAGTGAATGAGTAAGTAAGGTTGAGATTGAAGTCCTAAACAAACAAAACTAGGGTAATTGAACTTGAGAGACAGTATTTAAAAACTCTTATGGCCCGTTTTCCTTTGTCTTTATGAACTAAAATGCCTTCACTATAGCTTGCAGTTTTTCTTATTCTGACATTGGGCTTCTTAGAGCCATTTATTGAGAGAGACTGGATGGAAAGTCTTCTTGATAATTAAGGCACAGAGATAAGAAGACTAGGGCTTTTTAAAATAGGAAAATGGGATTCACATAAGACAGGATCCTGATGTGCTGACATTAAACATTGTAGGGAGAGTGGGCATGGCTTAAGAAAGTATATTACTTCTGAAAAAGAATATTTACATTGAATATATATATGAATCACTTTGCCATACACCAGAAACTAACACAACATTGTAAGTTAATTATACTTCAATAAAAAAAGAAGGTATATTACTCCATCAAAGTGAAGGGATCAAAATGCATTTGGGATGCTAGCAGCCTCAATGGGAGTGTACAGGGCATAGCAGCATAAAGCTCCAGAAGCCCATGGGATGAGCTAAGACCTTAGATGAGGCACCCAGGATGGCCATCTTTTTTCTGATGATACCACAACTGCCTGTGTGTGACATACATTGTCATGGTGAAGGGAGGGATGTGGCCTTGAACTGGAAAGGGATTATGCAATCGCAGAAACCTCCACTGGGGAACTGGTGGGGACATTGATGTAGTGCCATTTAGTGCAAACAAACAAATAACAACAATAGCAAAACAAAAACAACCCTCTTACACTCCAAAACCAAAAATCCTCAGAAGACCAGAATTACAGATGAGCCTATAAATAGCCCACACTGCCACCATGATGAGCTCAAAGAAGCACCCTGGAGTAGGAGTCCAGAGTTCATCAAATGAATTACAAGGCAAAGAGATCCTTAGTGCCCTTATTTGCATTATGTAGAAAGCAATATTTAAGTAAGCCCTCAATAATTCGTAGTCATTATTATCAAATAACTTTTACTGAGTACCTAATGAGTGCCAAACTCTTCTCATATGTTATCTTATTGAACATCGTAACAATCCTGAGAGGTAGACATATTTCAGAGCAAAGAAAACGAACACTGGATGAGACCCACTGTCTCACCCAGTGTGTCTGTGTTGCTAGGTAGCAGAGGCAGTACATGACCCGTGACTTCTTATGCAAAATTTAGTGCTTTTATTTATGACAGTGGCTTCTCATCGATGATTTAAGATGTTTCATTTTTTTCTCCTGTAAATGACATGCATTTTGGCATTAATTAAAAGGGGGATTTAAAAATACCCTTTACAAATTACAGGCGGGTTTCAAGTGAATTGGGTGTTCTTTAAAATCGTAAGCTGTACAGAAAACAACCTACAAAACTATTCCTGATGATTATTAATGGCATTTCCTATGTTGCTGGTCCTTCTACCACTGCAAATCTGTTTGTCCCCAGATTATTAATAGGGTGTTGTGAATGTCACTGATGTCACAAAATGTCAATGATGTCGCAGTTAAAGAGGAGAGCTCAGGAATCTGATCTACTGGTTTCATATTCTGGTTAACTTTACTTCTAGCTATGTGACTTTGAGGAAGTTATTTAACCTCTCTCACATCATTTCCTGTCTCACAGGAAAGTGATCAGGATAAAATGCAGTAATACATAAGAAAAAAAAAGCTTTCATCATTCTGACTGGCACAGAGTAAACCTTCAATACACATTAACTGCTATCATTGTAGGGAGTTTGGGTTCTAACTTCTTGAAAAGCACATTCTCTATCACTGAATCTGATAAGTAACCCTTAAAGATCATTTTGCTTTCCTTTGCTGCAGTTTCTCATTTATGCTGCCAGGACCATTCCTGGATGTGACACCATTAAGTCTCAGCCTAGGTTAGTAGAAAGAAGAGGACTTCAGGCTCATCTTCCAGCTCCAACACTTAGTATCTAAATGATGTGAAATTTACTTAATCTTTCTAAGTCTCCACAGCCTCATGTGTAAAATATAGATAAAAATCTCTAATTCAAATAAAAGAAAGTATATAGAATATATGTCATAAACTGTAAATTTCTCTACAAAGGTTATTATCATATCACTATCTTCATGTTTAAAAGGCCCCAAATTAAGATAATCGCTAACACTCTCTTGCTCATATGGTGATAATGAATTCTAGTTTATAAAAATAAGATACTAAACCTCTCCAGAGTGCTTGCTCTGTTACAAAGGAGTCATGGATTCTTTCTTTAGCCACTGGCTCCTGTCTGCAGATGAGAATTTTATTTATATATATTCAAATGTTATTTAAACACATGGTGATTCTTTTATGACTAAATATAAAAAAATTTACAATTGAAATGTTATTACTATCTTTACTATACTCTAAGGCTTGCTTATCCTACAATTTGTAAATATTTTACAAGGCAGAGGAAAATACACACCCATAATTATTTCTTGACGTTGTCTGGCTGATGATCGCAGGGTAAATTCTTTTATTTTATTATTTTAAAAAAAGGTTGGGGGGCCACCTTCAATATGGCGGAGCAGTGAGACGTGGACATCACCTTCCTCCCCACAAATACATCAAAACTACATCTACATGTGGAACAACTCATACAGAACACCTACTGAACACTGGCAGAAGACTTCAGACCTCCCAAAAGGCAAGAAACTCCCCACATACCTGGGTAGGGCAAAAGAAAAAAAGAAAAAACAGAGACAAAATAATAGGGACGGGACCTGCACCAGTGGGAGGCAGCTGTGAAGGAGGAATGGTTTCCACACACTGGGAAGCCCCTTCACTGGCAGAGACGGGGGTGGCGGAGGGGGGCAGCTTCGGAGCCATGGAGGACAGTGCAGCAATAGGGGTGCGGAGGGCAAAGCGGAGAGATTCCTGCACAGAGGATCGGTGCTGACCAGCACTCACCAGCCTGAGAGGCTTGTCTGCTCACCTGACGGGGTGGGCGGGGGCTGGGAGCTGAGGCTCAGGCTTCAGAGGTCGGATCCCAGGGAGAGGACTGGGGTTGGCTCTGTGAACACAGCCTGAAGGGGGCTAGTGCACCACGGCTAGCTGGGAGTGTGTCCAGGAAAAAGTCTGGACCTGCCTAAGAGGCAAGAGACTATGGTTTTGGGGTGTGCGACTTCAGAGCACCACCTAAACAACCTCCAGAGACGGGTGTGAGCTGTGGCTATCAGTACGGACACCAGAGACGGGTATGAAACACTAAGGCTGCTGCTGCAGCCACCAAGAAACCTGTGTGCAAGCACAGGTCACTATCCACACCTCCCCTCCCAGGAGCCTGTGCAGCCCGCCACTGCCAGGGTCCCGCGATCCAGGGACAACTTCCCTGGGAGAACGCACAGCGCGCCTCAGGCTGGTGCAATGTCATGCTGGCCTCTGCTGCTGCAGGCTCGCCCTGCATCCGTATCCCTCCCTCCCCCTGGCCTGAGTGAGCCAGAGCCCCTGAATCAGCTGCTCCTTTAACCCCGTCCTGTCTGAGTGAAGAAAAGACACGCTCAGGCGACCTATATGCAGAGGCAGGGCCAAATCCAAAGCTGAACCCCAGGAGATGTGCGAACAAAGAAGAGAAAGGGAAATTTCTCCCAGCAGCCTCAGGAGCAGTGGATTAAATCTCCACAGTCAACTTGATGTACCCTGCATCTGTGGAATACATGAATAGACAACGAATCATCCCAAAATTGAGGTGGTGGACTTTGGGAACAACTATAGATTTGGCGTTTGCTTTCTGCATCTAATTTGTTTCTGGTTTTATGTTTATCTTAGTTTAATATTTAGAGCTTATTATCATTGGTAGATTTGTTTATTGATTTGGTTGCTCTCTTCCCTTTTTATTTTATATATATATATTTTTCTTTTTTTCCTTTTTCTCTTTTTGTGAGTGTGTATGTGTATGCTTCTTTGTGTGATTTTGTCTATATAGCTTTAATTTTGCCATTTGTCCTAGGGTTCTGACTGTCTGTGTTTTGTTTTTTTTTGTTTGTTATTTTTTTAGTACAGCTTTTAGTGCTTGTTATCATTAGAGGATTTGTTTTTTGGTTTGGTTGCTCTCTTTTTTCTTTCTCTTTAGTTTTTCTTATTACTTTTTCATTTTTAATAATTCTTTTCTATTTTAATAACTTTATTTTAAAAATTTATTTATTTATTTTCTTTCTTTCTTTCTTTTTCTCCCTTTTCTTCTGAGCCATCTGGCTGACAGGGTCTTGGTGCTCTGGCTGGGTGTCAGGCCTGAGCCTCTGAGGTGGGAGAGCTGAGTTCAGGACATTGGTCCACCAGAGAGCTCCCGGCCGCACAAATATCAAATGGCAAAAGCTCTCCCAGAGATCTCCATCTCAACGCTAAGACCCAACTCCACTCAATGACCAGCAAGCTACAGTGCTGGACACCCTATGCCAAACAACTAGCAAGACAGGAACACAAACCCACCCATTAGCAGAGAGGCTGCCTAAAATCATAATAGGGTCACACACACCCCAAAACACACCACTGGACGCAGTCCTGCCCACCAGAAAGACAAGATCCAGCCTCATCCATAAGAACACAGGTACCAGTCCCCTCCACCAGGAAGCCTACACAACCCACTGAACCTATCTTACCCACTGGGAGCAGACACCAAAAAAAATTGGGAACTGCAAACCTGCAGCCTGCAAAACGGAGATCCCAAACACAGTAAGTTAAGCAAGATGAAAAGACAGAGAAATACACAGAAGAGGAAGGAGCAAGGTAAAAACCCACAAGACCAAACAAATGAAGAGGAAATAGGCAGTCTACCTGAAAAAGAATTCAGAGTAATGATAGTAAAGATGATCCAAAATCTTGGAAATAAAATGGAGAAAATACAAGAAACATTTAACAAGGACCTAGAAGAACTAAAGAGCAAACAAGCAATGATGAACAGCACAATAAATGAAATTAAAAATCCTCTAGAAGGAATCAATAGCAGAATAACTGAGGCAGAAGATTGGATAAGTGACCTGGAAGGTAAAATAGTGGAAATAACTACCGCAGAGCAGAATAAAGAAAAAAGAATGAAAAGAATTTAGGACAATCTCAGAGACTTCTGGGACAACATTAAATGCACCAACATTCAAATTATAGGGGTCCCAGAAGAAGAAGAGAAAAAAAAGGGACTGAGAAAATATTTGAAGAGATTATAGTTGAAAACTTCCCTAATATAGGTAAGGAAATAGTCAATCAAGTCCAGGAAGCACAGAGAGTCCCATACAGTATAAATCCAGGGAGAAACACACCAAGAAACATATTAATCAAACTATCAAAAATTAAATACAAGGAAAAAATATTAAAAGCAGCAAGGGAAAAGCAACAATTAACATACAAAGGAATCCCCATAAGGTTAACAGCTGATCTTTCAGCAGAAACTCTGCAAGCCAGAAGGGAGTGGCAGGACATATTTAAAGTGATGAAAGGGAAAAACCTACAACCAAGATTACTCTACCCAGTAAGGATGTCATTCAGATTTGACAGAGAAATTAAAACCTTTACAAATAAGCAAAAGCTAAGAGAATTCAGCACCACCAAACCAGCTCTACAACAAATGCTAAAGGAACTTCTCTAGACAGGAAACACAAGAGAAAGAAAAGATTTAAAAGAGTAAACCCAAACCAATTAAGAAAATGGGAATAGGAACATACATATCGATAATTACCTTAAATGTAAATGGATTAAATGCTCCAAACAAAAGACATAGACTGGCTGAATGGATACAAAAACAAGACCCATATATATGCTATCTACAAGAGAGCCATCTCAGACCTAGGGACATATATAGACTGAAAATGAGGGGATGGAAAAAGATATTCCATGCAAATAGAAATCAAAAGAAAGCTGGAGTAGCAATTCTCATATCAGACAAAATAGACTTTATGATAAAGACTATTACAAGAGACAAAGAAGGACACTACATAATGATCAAGGGATCAATCCAAGAAGAAGATATAACAATCGTAAATATTTATGCACCCAACATAGGAGTACCTCAATACATAAGGCAAATGCTAACAGCCATAAAAGGGGAAATTGAGAGCAACACAGTCACAGTAGGGGTCTTTAACACCCCACTTTCACCAATGGACAGATCATCCAAAATGAAAATAAATAAGGAAACACAAGCTTTAAATGATACATTAAACAAGATGGACTTAATTGATATTTATAGAACACTCCATCCAAAAACAACAGAATACACTTTCTTCTGAAGTGCTCATGGAACATTATCCAGGATAGATCATATCCTGGGTTACAAATCAAGCCTTGGTAAATTTAAGAAAATTGAAATCCTATCAAGTATCTTTTCTGACCAAAACACTATGAGACTAGATATCAATTACAGGAAAAAATCTGTAAAAAATTCAAACACATGGAGGCTAAACAATCCACTACTAAATAACCAAGAGATCACTGAAGAAATCAAAGAAAAAGTCAAATAATACCTAGAAACAAATGACATTGAAAACATGATGACCAAAAACCTATGGGATGTAGCAAAAGAAGTTCTAAGAAGGAAGTTTATAGCAATTAAATCCTACCTCAAGAAACAACAAACATTTCAAATAAACACCTAACCTTACACCTAAAGCACTTAGAGAAAGAAGAACAGAAAAACCCCAAGGTTAGCAGAAGGAAAGAAATCATAAACATCAGATCAGAAATAAATGAAGGAAATGACAGCAAAGATCAATAAAACTGAAAGGCGGTTCTTTGAGAAGATAAACAAAATTGATAAACCATTAGCCAGACTCATCAAGAGAAAACGGGAGAAGACTCAAATCAATAGATATAGAAATGAAAAAGGGGAAGTAACAACTAACACTGCAGAAATACAAAGGATCATGAGAGAAAACTACAAGCAAATCTATGCCAATAAAATAGACAACCTGGAAGAAATGTACACATTCTTAGAAAAGCACAACCTTCTAAGACTGAACAGGAAGAAATAGAAAATATAAACAGACCAATCACAAGCACTGAAATTGAAAATAAAAATCTTCCAACAAACAAAAGCCCAGAACCAGATGGCTTCACAGGCGAATTCTATCAAACATTAAGAGAAGAGCTGACAATTATCCTTCACAAACTCTTCCAATATATAGCAGAGGGAGGAACACTCCCAAACTCATTTGGCAAGGCCACCATCACCCTGATACCAAAAAGCAAAGATGCCACAAAAAAAGAAAAATACAGGCCAATATCACTGATGAACATAGAAACAAAAATCCTCAACAAAATACTAGCAAACAGAATCCAACAGCACATTAAAAACATTATACAACATGATCCCAGGAATGCAAGGATTCCTCAATATATGCAAATCAATCAGTGTGATAAACCATATTAACAAATTGAAGGAGAAAAAGCATATGATCATCTCATTAGATGCAGAGAAAGCTTTTGACAAAATTCAACAACGATTTATGATAAAAACCCTCCAGAAAGTAGGCACAGAGGGAACTTACCTCTACATAATAAAGGCCATATATGACAAACCCACAGCCAACATCATTCTCAGTGGTGAAAAACTGAAACCATTTCCACTAAGATCAGAAACAAGACAAGGTTGCCGACTCTCACCACTATTATTCAACATAGCTTTGGAAGCTTTAGCCACAGCAATCAGAGAAGAAAAAGAAATAAAAGGAATCCAAATCGGAAAAGAAGAAGTAAAGCTGTCACTGTTTGCAGATGACATGATACTATACATAGAGAACCCTAAAGATGCTTCCAAAAAACTACTAGTGCTAATCAATGAATCTGGTAAAGTAGCAACATACAACAGTATTGCATAGAAATCTCTTGCATTCCTATACACTAATGATGAAATATCTGAATTAGAAATTAAGGAAACTCTCCCATTTACCATTGCAACAAAAAGAATAAAATACCTAGGAGTAAACCTACCTAAGGAGACAAAAGACCTGTATGCAGAAAACTATAAGACACTGATGAAAGAAATTAAAGATGATACAAACAGATTGAGAGATATACCATGTTCTTAGACTGGAAGAATGAACATTGTGAAAATGACTCTACTACCCAAAGCAATCTACAGATTCAATGCAATCCCTATCAAACTACCAATGGCATTTTTCACAGAACTAGAACAAAAATTTTAACAATTTGTATGGAAATACAAAAGACCCCGGATAGTCAAAGCAATCTGGAGAAAGAAAAACAGAGCTGGAGGAATCAGGCTCGTAGACTTCAGACTATACTACAAAGCTACAGAAATGAAGAAAGTATGGTGCTGGCACAAAAACAGAAATATAGATCAATGGAACTGGATAGAAAGCCCAGAGATAAACCCACACACTTATGGTCACCTTATCTTTGGTAAAGGAGGCAAGAATATACAGTGGAGAAAAGACAGCCTCTTCAATAAGTGATGCTGGGAAAACTGGACAGCTATATATAAAGGAATGAAATTAGAACACTCCATAACACCATACACAAAAATAAACTCCAAATGGATTAAAGACCTAAATGTAAGGCCAGACACTATAAAACTCTTAGAAGAGAACATAGAAAGAACACTCTATGACATAAATCACAGATCCTTTTTGACCCACCTCCTAGAGAAATGGAAATATAAACAAAAATAAACAAATGGGACCTAATGAAAGTTAAAATCTTTTGCACAGCAAAGGAGACCATAAATAAGAAGAAAAGACAACCCTCAGAATGGGAGAAAATATTTGCAAATGAAGCAACTGACAAAGGATTAATCTCCAAAATATACAAGCAGCTCATGCAGCTCAATATCAAGAAAACAAACAACCCAATCCAAAAATGGGCAGAAGACCTAAATAGACATTTCTCCAAAGAAGATATACAGATTGCCAATAAACACATGAAAGGATGCTCAACATCACTAATCATAAGAGAACTGAAAATCACAACTACAATGAGGTATCACCTCACACCTGTCAGAATGGCCATCATCAAAAAATCTACAAACAATAAATGCTGGAGAGGGTGTGGAGAAAAGGGAACCCTCTTGCACTGTTGGTGGGAATGTAAATTGATACAGCCACTATGGAGAGCAGTATGGAGGTTCCTTAAAAAACTAAAAATAGAACTATCATACGACCCGGCAATCCCACTACTGGGCATATACCCTGAGAAAACCATACTTCAAAAAGAGTCATGTACCACAATATTCATTGCAGCTCTATTTACAATAGCCAGGACATGGAAGCAACCTAAGTGTCCATCGACAGATGAATGGATAAAGAAGATGTGGCACATATATACAATGGAATATTACTCAGCCATAAAAAGAAATGAAATTGAGTTATTTGTAGCATGGTGGATGGACCTAGAGACTGTCATACAGAGTGAAGGAAGTCAGAAAGAGAAAAACAAATACTGTATGCTAACACATATATATGGAATCTAGAAAAAGAAAGGAACAATGGATCTGAAGAACTCAGGGGTAGGACAGGAATAAAGACACAGACATAGAGAATGGACTTGAGGACACCGGGAGGGGAAAGGCTAAGCTGGGATGAAGTGAGTGAATGGCATGGACATATGTACACTACCAAATGTAAAACAGCTAGCTAGTGGGAAGCAGCCGCATAGCACAGGGAGATCAGCTCAGTGCTTTGTGACCACCTAGAGGGGTGGGTTATGGAGGTTGGGAGGGAGATGCAAGAGGGAGGAGATATGGGGTTGTATGTGTATGTATAGCTGATTCAATTTGTTATACAGCAAAAACTAACACACCATTGTAAAGCAATTATACTCCAATAAAGATGTTAAAGAAAAACAGTTTTCATTGAATGTTTTTCCAGTCACTCCAAATAAACTTAGCTGTGAATGGAAAAGATACAGCGGATTGCCCTGGCTTCGTGCGTCTCTTCTGCCCTTGTCCCAGTCTTCACTGAGTCAGAAGGAAGGCATGTGGTGTGGCCCACCTCCAAAATCATTAAACATCTCCTGTAAACTGTTGCTGTTAGAGACACATTCTGGTTTATCTTCTGAAAGCTTATTAATAAGTCAGAATCTAATCTCAGCCAGACTGTTTGATCACTTTGCTCTTGGCGTTGCCAGGCATGGGATTTTATTGGGTGGTTGGTCTGTTGGCCTGATGATTCCTGAAGGGCCATCGGTAAGCCAGCAAGTGCCAGGGGCACATCATTCAAATTCCAAAGACCTGTGACCTCCACTGACCTGCTGGTAGAGGTTTAGCCTTCTTCAAAGAGGCTCAGGTTGTTCACTAGATATAGAGACAAGAATACCCTGGGAAAATCTATGATGGAGAACCACCTTCCTTCAGAAAGTGATGGGGCTTCAGGGGGAGAGAAAAGCAAAAATCTGGTGGCTGAGCTTGTTTCAGGTCCCTGGGGACAGTCTTTTTCTGTAGAAAAGGTCATATTGAAAATTGAAGCAATTCTATGTCTCAGCAGGTCTGAAACATATTTAGAAAACATTTAAAACATGTTTCCCCCCAAAGAGGAAAAAAAATGAGATAGTAATGAATAATTGAACTTTCTCTTTCAGAGACTCAGTTCAAATCATTCTTCATCTTATTTCGTTTGTAGAGTGCTAAAGGATCCAGGTAGTGATATAGTGCCATTCTAAGTGAGTTTAAACCATTAAAAAAAAAAAAGCAAATACAATCTGTGCTACTTTATTAAAATTTTATATGTAGGGGAGAGGACTTCTTTAAGAGACTATAGCTATTAGAGACAGACCCAGTAGCCAGTAATGCATTGAACACAATATTTAATGAATACTACTGTGGTCATGGCATTCCCTGGGGATACAAAAAAGCATCTTATTCAATTTTTTTCAATAGTTTATATGCTCATCGAGGATACGAGACATAGCACATGAAAAGTTAAATATTCTGTATTGTCCGGTACAGTAGCCACTAGCCACATGTGGCTATTTAATTTTAAATTTAAAGAGGTTACAAAAACATAAACTAAAAAGTCAGTACCTCAGTTGCACTAGCCACATGTCAAGTGCTTGGTTGCCATATATGGCTGGTGGCTACCCTAGATATAACACATTTCCATTATTGCAGAAAGTTCTAGTAGACAGCCCCGATTTCTTCAATACAGGGTATAGGCAACACATAGGTGACATTTATAATAACTGCTTGTCAGTTGAGAATAGGGGAAAATCAATGCAGGTGGCAATGTTTAGGAAGACTTTAATAGGACCTTGAATTTATGGTTATTTTGACAAGCGTAAAGGGCAGTAGGGGATATTCAGTAGAGAAAAGAGAAAAGAATGTTTAGGGGAAGAATAGTCCATCTGGCTTAGGTCAAATTCCTGGTGTAGGCTGGGGAGGGATGAAGATGGAAAGCTGGATTGGGGTGAGAGACAGAGGGACTGGCTGGCAAGCTAAGGTGTTAGTCCTGTTTTCTAATGCCACTGAATGGCTTTGAGTAGGGTACTGACAGTCCTGGGACAGTGGCACTACCCAGAAAATAATGTTTCCTCATGTAATTTGGTACACAGATGGCTTATAGTTAATATTAGCCTACTAATGGGAGTTCATCCTGTGCTTCACGGTTAGCTACAGAGTTGAGCCTAGTAACACCATGTGTGCATGCGTGCACAGCAGTGTGCATGAGAATGTATCTCTTGGAAAAATTTATGGGGATAGAGAAAAGCATATTTAGAGCCTTCTCATTTACCATCACTACATTTTGTTCCCACATCCCTTTTTTTCCTTTAACATTTATTAAGCTCCTATTGTGTGCTAAGCATTGTAGGCACCGAGATAAACAAGACATGAATCCTGCAAGGAGCTCACTGTCTCATACAAAAAATTAGCTAATGCCATTACAGCGTGGACATGGCCGTGACACGGCTGTGCACAGAGTACTAGGGTGCCTGGGGAGGTTCACATGCAGACAAGACAGGCCTGGTATAGGCAGGTCTTTTCAGAGGGGGGGTCTTTTCCTGATCTGAATCTTGGAGGAGGAGTACAAATAAATTCAGTAGATCAAATGGGGAATGCTCCAGGCAGAGAGGGAAGATCCAGTACACAAGCAAAGAAGTACATCAGAATGTGACCACGTGGAAAGAGCTAGACCTTGTTTCCTCTTCTGTCTTTGGCACAGCACAAAGGAGGGGCTCGAAGTATATTATTTTCTATATACAAGCTTCCTCTGCTCTCCAAAATCAGAGCATTCCCATGAAACCTTTCGTAAGGCAAAATGGCGTAAACCGAAGAAGCAAGCACCTTGGGACACATCTTGTTAATAGATGCAAAATATAAATCCAGATGAAGCACACGTGCTCCCAGACACAGTTCAAAGCCATGGTGGCTTGATGCTGAGTGTCGTTCCTGAGGAAGGAGCTTGGCGGTGCTGCAAAAGGGATGCTGGGTGATATTTTTGCTTTTCGCTTTTTTCCATAAAAGTGAAAATCCTCTGGGTTTCATTAGCGAAAACAAGAACTAATGTAGGTCTTTCGTAAAAGTGAAGTGGAACAAAGTGAACTTTAAGAAAGCGGGGGACACCTGTACAAGCTCAGACAGGTTAAGCAGCCGGTGTAGACAACACAGACTTTTGTCTAGGTGACTCACGTGGCTTGGGACCTCAGTTAAGTTGTCTTCACTCTCATCACCTGGGTATGGAATATAGTAAGAGTAACGCCAAAGAGAATGATATGGGGTGCTGGATTCAAGTTTGTTTAACATGCCATAGTGCCTTTGTTCTCGTCTGTTTCTCATATAATCATGGGAATTTCTCCTGCCCGAGGAATGACATGCTAGCTTGTCACTCTTTTTCCCAGCCTCATGCCAGGCAACTTGGGATCACTTGGGGAGAATTTATGGAGAAACCTTAGCCCTTATAAATCACCCTAGGGAGAATTGATAGCTTTTTTTGTTTATTTTTCTAGTCACACAGCCCTTACTTCTTTGGCTCTGAAATGGCAGCATGCTTTTAGGAAAAAATACAAAAAAAAAAAAAAGAAATTAAAATCACAGTGTTAAACAAAAAGCTGAGCCGGTTGGCAGTGTCTAGGAACAGAGCCACTGGAATTCTCTCACTTTCTTTATGAGTCAGAGGTAGTGACAGAGGGAGTCAGTATTTTTTCTTCCTTTTAAGATATGACAAGACCTCACGAGAGGCACCATGAAGAAGCAGGAAAACTATGAGCTTTGGAGCATGACCTGGACGGGAGTCCTGGCTCTGCCACTTCCAGCTGTGTGAGCCTGGGCAAATTGCTTGACCAAATAGAGGCTCCATTTTTCTCATCTTTAAATTGGGAATGTAATTCCATCCTTGTAGGGTTGATGTAAGGAACAGAGATAATGAGAGCAGTACATTACTAGATAGTATCTATTACTATAACTAGTAATGATGAGTTTGAGTTTCTCCCTTGGATGACTGTGGGCTATTTATTTTCTTAAAGCAGAGGGTGCTATACCACACTGCCTTTGGGATACTGGCCTCCAGGCATTATCTTTGTAAAGGGAAAAGAGAAGTCCCAGAGTAGGGCCCTAAGAGATATAGTCAATTTGGTGGGGGCAGGAGGTCTGAGTGTCACAGGTAAACAAATAATATCCGATGTAGCAAGATATACTAGAATATCAGTGTGTTCCTATTCCAGGAATTAGCTCCCTTTTGATGGTGAAAAAGTAAATGCTCAAGAAAGATGTTTGGTTAATGATCTTGGTTAATTAGTGGTGGTTATGATGAAACAGAATTATCAGCTCAGAGATTGTTGAGCTAATTCATGAAATTATCTGGGCTTCTTGTTTACTGACTTATTGCTCATTCTTGGCCACTTCTCTATTTGTAATAATATCCAGACACAGGGAAAGATGAGGGAAGGAAGAGATCATTTCAATCTATCCAATATTCTCCCTCCCTCCTTTCTTCCCTCCCTCCCTTCCTTCCTTTATATTTCTTTCTTCCTATCACTCCCCACCCCCCTTTTTCTCTCTCACCTATTGTATGTAACGAACAAATTATTCTGACATTTCTGCAGTTATTATTATAAAGAACTGAGCCATGGGACCAAGACATAGTCATCTGTTTCTTTTGTTCCCTTTTCCGTTGGGTTTGGAAATCACACTGGGATTGTTTCTTATTTTATGGTTTGACATAGCACATAATATATACTGACACTCCATGTGTATTACATATTAACTAGCAACACTGAAAATACCATGTCCCAGTAGATATTGAAATAATGAAATAGGACAGTGATTCCTAAGCTGTTCCCAAGCCGTACCATAGAATACCAGGAAGATGCTCTCAAGTTGGGAAGATTTGTCATCAAACAAGTTGAGGGCACACTATTTACTGTAACGTTTTTGAAGAATGAAAATATACAGAGCATATTAAGCTCTTTGTGAAATCTTGCAGTGAATAAAATTGGTCATATTATTTCATTGAGTATTTCTAAAATTTATTTGGCCACAGAACCTTTTTCTGCATAAATGCTTTACTATCCCAGGTATTACTGTTTTTGAAACACACTTTGGAGAATGTTGAAGCAGTGACATTCAGAGATTTTATACAATGTAACCGTCATTATTAAAAATATCTTTCTCCAGTTAAAATAGAATTTTAAAATCACAAAACCTTTTTTTCTATATGAGGAATTATCTGTTGACTGGTGTCAAATATGGATAGGGGAACATATAGGCCTCTGGAGACTCTTTAAGTCATAGTTTAATTACTGTTTCTTTTCCTTTTTCTACTTACCCTTGACCTTATCTGGCCCCTTGAGACATGCAGAATTGTTCTTGGTACTCTAAGAAATAAAAATGCCCTTGGTACATCTTGGCGAGTTGCCTGCTTATTTGGAATTGTATTCCCTTTCGACTTGGTTCTGAATAAATACCAAAAGCCCTCTCCAGGTATCGTGAGTACAATCCGTTTACTATGTGTGCATGCTTAAGCAGCACCATTTTGTAAAATACTTGGCAAGACCTCTAGTGTCTCTAAATGGTAAAGAGAGTGGTTATTTGAGAATGGTTCTTCTATTTAAGATAAATAAATTAAGGCACACAGATGATCAAGGCCTCAGAATGAGGCAAGGTGTTCTGGGAATTAAAACACTGAAGATTTTCTGAAACGGGATTCTCAGGCCACACGCATACGAACTTCACAGCTTCATTTCTATTGAGATCAGTAATAGTCTTAGAGAGAGGACTGCTCTGTTTTCCTGTGAATGTCATAATTTTTACAAAGCAAGCGGCCCTTCCCTGGTATGCCAAGGATTTTTTTTAATGGTCCTAATTGATCTCTATCCTCCAGAGCGTTCTGAATTCACGCAATTGTCTCAAGTCTTAACAAGCCATCCCCACACCACTGCGCAATGGAACTGTTCAACTGAAGGGTATTCACTTCGGCCTAGGCAACGCTCTGGCTGCTCCTGGAGAGACCAGGATCCTGGAGTGCAGGTTCTGGGCCATCTCGATTGGAGAAGCCTGTCTGGCCCATTTCCGCCTCCATCTTTCTTGCATTTCCCTTCCCCTGTCCTGGTGACCAGGGGCTGGTCCTGGCAGGACACTGGGGCTTCCCTTTGGAACCCATGAGATCTTCTCGGCTCTCTGCTCTCTCTGCACTTGTCTCTCACTGACTCCCAGCTGCTGTGGTTTATTTATTACTGAACTGAGCATTTAGTCTTGGCTGGTGGTGGCCTTGGAAGGAAAGTTTTCTAAGATTGCCTTGGTTTTCTTTCAACTAGACTTCTACAAGCCTGGACATTTCTGGCATTGCTGAAATGCAGGTGATTTATTTGTAGAGGCTTACATTGGGATTTTTTTTTTTTTTAAAGAAAACCAACAATGTGATATACTCCTGTGGTACATTTTAGCCACTGGTTGAAAAGGACACCTTGTTCTGCCTTTTATCAGAAAATGCAAATCTAAAGGCTCCCTCTGGGAACAAGTCAGTTTTCTATCCTGAGACACTCAACCCCCTGGCTCCCTCTACTGGTCATAACCTCCCTCCCCACTCATTTGAACAGCAGGGGACTGGAATCAACTGGGAGCTAGGTGGGGAACTAGACAAGATGTTAGACTAGGGGTTGTGACTCCAATAGCATATTTTTACTGCAGATCCCTTTTCTTCCCTCATTGTTCCAACCTCAACAGTCTTGGCCGCCTCAGCCACAAATTCTTAGCCCTACCTAGCGTCTCCCTTCATGTAGTCCTTGGCATTACCTTGTGTCTGCCCTTTAACAAGAGGCCACTTGTTTGCATTTATAGCACTGATGAACACCATGACCTTTGGACTTTAAGACAGGACAATTGTTAAGTACAGATCTTTAAGGAAATATAATAATGTGCAGCCATCACTTTGAATTTACGGACCAAATTTAGATTTATCTTTAGCGTGCACGTGGCATGATAGAGGAACACAGTAAATGGGATGAGAGCTGACAAAACATCTCCCAGCTGTCCTGGACAACGCCCTTCAACCAGCTCTGAAAGTTTGCTGTCCTCCTGTTGAACTGAGGACAGCTGTGGCTTAGCCACTCTGCTACTGGGTAGTGAAATATCTGCATAAACAAGCCATAGTTGCCCTAATACATGAAACCTTAATGATGGCCCAGAATTTCTATTTTATCTCGCTAACAGAGAGGACTGGAGAAGCTCCCCAACAGGCTGATACCTTTTATTTCCTGGAGAAGCCAACAGCTGACACCCGCACCCAGGCCTATTCAGTTAGAGTTGGAAAAGTAGTACATGAAGTGACTAGTTGTCTTTAACCTCAGCACATCAAATGATGCCAACGGCTAAACATCCTGAGATGTAAACACATCAAGAGAGCTTAAGAAAGACAGTCTTCAAGAAAGACTTACTTAAAACTATGTTTTCACAAGGATGCTTAGTCATAGACCATGTAAATTTTAACACACAATAAGTCAATTTCAGAAACACAGTGACTGTTTCAAAGATACGCAATTGTCAGGCATGCTTCACAGGAAAGTGAACAAGCATCTGGGGTAACATCTGTCCACAGGGTAACTTCTTTCTAGAAAACATCCAAGAATATTCTTTTCTACCTTTATCATTTTCCACATTGCGGTAACTTTATGTATTCCTAAAAATTGTATTGCTATCTTAGCAGAGAACATTTTGATGACATGACATCCATGGAGTTAGTACTCTGGGTCAGAGTCAGGTCTACAATGAGGTCTCTTTTCTTTCTTAACTGGAAGTCCAGGTAAGGGTTAAGAAGAGTTTTAATAGATGTAAAGCATATAAAGCTTTCACCAATGTGAGGCAGTCCTTGAATGGTGTTACACCGAAAGAAGCCTGCCCCAAAGAGGATTTCACCTCCCAAAACTTTGAGTAGGTCTTAGCTCAGATGATCGTATTAAAAGTCTCTTTTCTAGCACCTCAAAACTCTCCAGAGTTTCTCCCTCTTCTGTTTCAGAGGAATGGACCCTCTTAACTGCACTATCCTCTCTCTATACTCTTGGCCCCTTGATGACCCCTCCCCTGTGTCATAACACTTCTCATGCCTACACCCCTCAACCAGTATGTCCCTCAAAGTTTCCTCTGATGGTCCATTATGCATATCTTGCCCTTTCTCTCATTAAAGACCTGGGGAGATGCTAGGTGGCTATATTGACAACACACTGTCATTGTGGTAGGAGAGGAGGAAGGTTATTCTGTAAATCATCACATAAAAATAATACATTATTTCTGCCACATAGAAATTGGAACTCGATCTTAAGCCTGCTGCAAAAATTAGTACTATTTCTAGAACTCGGGCAAATGTAAGGACTAGTGAAAACACTGCAGGCAGGGAAAGGGCTTAGCCATTGATAAGGCTAAATGAACTCTCCTACATTTCCTAAAGCACAAAGGAATCTTAAATTTGATATACTTGAGATTTGAGTCTCTCTAAGTCCCTATAGACTCATAAGGATTTTTATGGAAGGAGTTAAGAAATATGGATATTTTATACTTAGGCTTTTTGGTTTTTTTTTTTTCATTCATTCACCCACTCAACACAGATTTACCAAGCAGTTATTATGTATCAGACCCTGGAATGAAGAAAAACACACAAGGTCCCTGTGATGGTGACAATGATTTCACTCTTCACAAGGGGCTGTATCAGTGTTTCCAAATATTCTGCAGAGGTATAGTTGCAGCCCCAAACCTCTACCAGGTTATGGTTTCTGAGAATCCTATATTTTATGTTCCAACAGAATTCTCGGCATAGTTAGAAACATCTTAGATACACACTATACGGGGAAGACACATTATAGTTATTCCAGATAGAGTGCTGATCAGAGAGTTTGGCTATATGAACTCCAGCCCTGCTTCTCCTACACACATCTGGGTGTATTCTTTCCCAGTTTTCACTCCTTGGGTCTCTGCAAAGGGGAAGTCTAGCAGAGCTCTAATTTGGTACTGTGGGGCATAAACTGATGTCAATGACTGCCAGGTCATTGGAAGATCTTTTTCATTATATCCTTAGCATTTTGTAACAACCTGTAATCTGGCCCTTTTTTTTTTTTTTCAATTTAAATTTCTAGATGCTTTGGGTAGTAAGGGGTTCTTTTTACACAATGTTAAAATGAAAGATTCTCTAAATTCCATAGGGTGTTCATTCTTCTCTTAACTTCCCCTCTCTCTCTCTGTCTCTTTTTTTTTTTTTTTCTTTTCACTCAACAGCTAGAACAATGAAACTCTCAGAAGAGTGCACTCTAGTCTGGAGATCTATACCTTCTTTGAATTATGCATATGTACGTTTATGGGGGCCTGGTGGAAGAGAAGAAAGCCAAGGCCTGAAGAAAGACCTGATTTTCAGAGGGATACTTGGAGTACCAGAGGTTGGGAAATACGGCTGCATCTCAATAGCGCTGCAAGTTGCCATATCAAAGTGGAAGACCATGGATAGGAAGGAGTAAACTGCTGCCTGTAACTTCTAACTTGTGTGTAGTTACTGAACATGGGGCCCTTTGGGAGAGTTAGGGGTGGATTTGTTGATGTGAACCACCCATTAGTTAAAAATATGTTCTGAGGTTTTTATATTCATAATGTAGCTTTTAAAATTATAACTGGCAAAGTTCTATGGGTTTTCTGCATTTTGTTTTGTTTTGTTTTGTTTTTTGCGGTACGCGGGCCTCTCACTGTTGTGGCCTCTCCCGTTGCGGAGCACAGGCTCCAGACGCGCAGGCTCAGTGGCCATGGCTCACAGGCCCAGCCGCTCCGCGGCATGTGGGATCTTCCCGGACCGGGGCACGAACCCGTGTCCCCTGCAACGGCAGGCGGACTTCCAACCACTGCGCCACTAGGGAAGCTCCATTTCTGTGGGTTTTAATGTGGGGCAGACCTGAAATCATTTTGGTCTTTAGAACCGAGCTGTTCTCTTCTGTTAGAGAAGGACATAGTAGAGATGGATCTTAACTTATTACTGGAAATACTCTCACTGATTTAAGGAAAAAAAACAAAAGCAGATACGGATTTTTGCTCTTCAGTGTCTCCCCATATTCCACATAAATAAGAGCAAACAGCAGCTGCATTTGTAACAGAGATTCTGATCTTTCTCTTCTGGGGTACTTCCTAGGAGTGATTCCGCCCAACTTCTCTCTCAATTCTCTGCTCACCCCCATCCTCCCCTCCTTGATATTTGTTTCACAAATGGAATTAAGGTGGGGTATACTTTCTGATCATTGAAAGAATATTGTTTTATAATTTTGGGAATAGCAGAAGATCTAAAATGTGTGTCTCCCTAAGTGTAGCAGGCCCTCAACATCAACAGAGCGCTCTCCCCGTGTCTCTAGTGAAACAGGCAGCTGCTTATCTTTTCTTTTATGAGAAACATTAAAAGAGTCACTCAAAGCCTGCTGGAATGGTACTGGGTAGGTATGGCCATGAAGCCAATCCGGGGGCAGCTATATAATGGCATAGATGAGACTCATGCCTCCACATCCTGTGCAAAGGGAGAGACATTGGGGTAACTCCATGAAACCCCACCACTGATTTTTCTATACATTTAAGAAGGAAAGTGTGGAGAAAGCATCACTTTGAGTGTCTGGTAAAGACCCCTGGGAAAGTTAGATCATAAGCAGCCTAGAATGATCTCACCCAGTTATTTAGGGTGTTGAATGTGATGGCACATGGGGAAGGCAGTTACGGTTAAATGGTTCATAGCCGGTAGAGTGGATTAACTGCCAGGAAAAGCAGAAGCAAACCGTGGGAGAACACTTTTCATCCCCAAATTTAGGAATAACAGGGAGCTCTTTTACACTAGCAGCACTTTTTTTTCCTCCCAGAAAAGATAGCTTTCCTCAAGGGGATCTGGTGAATGAAGCAGTGTGTTTTCACCCTTGTGATGATGGGTGTGAGTCCGGCACTAACATAAAAGAGGAATTAGCTTGGACATACCACATACTTGGTTTGGCCTGGTCCCATACCTGTGCTCTTGTCATGGTTGATTACCCACTTACTGCAAATATGAAGCAAGCAGTCTGCACTGTGGCTCAAGATAAAAGGTATTTTAATATGCTCAGGTCACATATTATCATGGCCAATAGTAATTTTATATCATTTTCTTAAAGGAAACCGCACTCCTAGCAATAATTTTTTTCCAATGAAGCAAAATTTCACATGACAGAAAGTTTTACATATGACTCTTTCATTTGAATAATAGCATTGAATCCTCTCTGTGCCAAATAGGCATTTAAAATACCTTTATTATTTCTTTTGATATGCAAACAACAAGGAGGAAAGGTTTGGAAGACCCTCAGTTAGACTTCTAATGATTCTATTTTCTTTAATAGTGAAGAATTTTTTACATCTTTGGAGTTTTCCCCTTTCAAGTGAAACAATATAAGCAAACCAAAAAAAAAAAAAAAAGTAAAACTTTTCCTCTCTTACCTTAAGAACCTTGAGGGCTGAAATAGTGGTTTGGTTTCCTGACTGCCAGCTTTGGTTTGCTGTCTCTAAGCAGCCTTTTGCAATTCCCCAGAGGAAATATTTGAAGAGGGTTTTTCTCCCACATGAAAGAGTTTCATCCCACACAGCCCACAGATTCTGAAGGCAGACTTCATGGACCAAGTGTCTGGTTTTCCAGAAGTAGCTGCGGAAGACGTTTTTCCTTTCACAGGTGCACAACACTCATTCTCAGACTTCAGAAATCAGAAGGTAAAGACTGAAGTCTTTAAAAATTAGAGTAGCTTAAAGATGATACCTCTGCAAGAATCGGGTGCCAATCAGGTCAATTTTTACTAGATGAGGGAAAAGAGGGTGACAAGCAGGGATCAAACTTCCAAAGGCTTCTTAGCTAATCATTCTTTACAACCCTCTGGTGTAAACAGAGGTATTGGATAATCTGGCCTGTATTCTTCTCTGACTGTGAAACACATTGAAACGCTTTATGTTCAGGTGTGTGTATAGAAATTCATGAAGTTCTTTTATACACTTTCTTATTCCAACACAATTCTCATTTTAGGACGTCTTGAAAAGATAGCTATGCGCTCTCACACTGTGCCCCAGCTTGTCAATTTGGATTTGTTCTTTCCTATCTACCAGCCACCTGATTACCGTCTCTGTGCAAAGGGCACCCATTCGCATCATTTTTTCCAAGCACTTAAACCTGGAAAGATATTTTTTTAAAGGACTCACAGAAGCTGTCTTGGGGGTTTGGAAAACATTGCAAAATTGTTAGCAGACCTTTGACTGTGCTATTTTTAGGAAACTCATTGTGTTCTTTTAAAGTACATTTTTGACAATGGGACAAAGTTTTCCTTGCCCCACTGATATGTGAAATATTTACAATGAAAAACGGTCAGGAAAGCACCCCAACAGATACACTTTAACCTCCGCAACAGCCGGCAAAAGGGGAAAAGTGATTTAGAAGGAGAAAAGGTTTTTGCAATATTTATGCTGCTGTTTCTGCCCCAAATGAACTTTTATTCTACCGTTCAAACAGAAGTTTGTTTTCAAACCAGTTGCTGGTTTAAAGGAGCAGCTGATCTGGAATCCGTAAGAATCAGCTCTACCCAAACAGTAAGCATGTTGACCAGAGGAAATTTATTCCCCCCGAAGCAACCCCTAGTAGGTCAGATGCCTGCAGAAGTGTTATCTTACCTTGAGCACGTAAGATCCAGAAGAGAGGCCGGGGGCTCCCACAGGAGAGGACCGGGAAAGTGCTCTGATCCGCTGCTGGTAACATGCACTTGGCTTTTATGCGCAGGTGGGAGGAGCTGCCCCTCACAGTAGGTGGGCAGAGAAGGAGCGGCGGGCGAGCAGCCCCGGGGGGAGCTGGACACTCTTCTCTGGGGAGGGGCGGGGAGGGCAGAGCAAAGAGCCCGAAAGAGGGAGGAGAGACGGGGAGGGAGGGAGAGAGGGGGGGTGCAGGAGTGGAGGAAGCAGTGGAAACGGGAGAGGGAGGGAGAAAGAGAAAGAGAGAGAGAGAAAGGGAGATAGAGACACAGAGAGAGACAGAGAGAGAAGACGAAGAGAAATAGATATAGACAAAGAGATGTAGCCCACAGACAGGGAGAGGGTTGGGGAGAAAATGAATAGGAGACAGAGACAGTCAAACAAGCAATATATAGAAGGAAAGGGGAAATGGATTATTTTCCATTTTGTATGACTTTTTTTTTTTGGCGGTACGCAGTCCTCTCACTGTTGTGGCCTCTCCCGCTGCGGAGCACAGGCTCCGGACGCGCAGGCTCAGCGGCCATGGCTCACGGGCCCAGCCGCTCCGCGGCATGTGGGATCCTCCCGGACCGGGGCACGAACCCGTGTTCCCTGCATTGGCAGGCGGACACTCAACCACTGCGCCACCAGGGAAGCCCCTGTATGACATTTTTGATGATGGTGGGGGGCGGGAGTCGTGGGTGATCGTGATAACAAAAGGTGTTTTCTGCGAATTTGAAAAGCTAAATAACGGTTCAGGGCTACTGAAGAGTTCATAGGCGAGGGAAAGGCGGGGAAGCTGGCCGTCGGAGTGGCACATCCCAGGCGCTGGGGGACGCAGAGCAGGCGGAGCGCGGGGCAGAGGTCTCCCCCGCCGGCCGCGATCCCGCTGCCCGCTGCGCCCCGAAGCCCCTGTCTCCCACCGGCCGCTGGTAAAACCCGGCCCTTCACTCAACACTCCTGGCTGTGCTTTTTGACAAGCAAGTTCTCCTGGTGCTGCCGGTAGTGAGCAGCATCCAGAGGCCCCTCTTGAGACTTCTCTGCAGCATTAAGGCAAATCCAGCAAAGGTTGGAAAGGATCAGCGGAGATTGGCGTTTGGAGAAAGGAACCTCAAAACCAGCCCGGTCCTCCAACATCTGCTTATGTAACAGGATTTCAGGGCTCTCTGCCCTCTGGTTATTTTCGGTATTTCAAAAACTTTCATTCCTAGCAATTGGAAAGCGTCTTGGTGCCATAGCTCTCTCTTTGTGTGTCTTAAACATTAAGAGAGGATTCAACCAACAAGAGGCTGAAGGATCAGGCTGAAATTCTTAAGAAGTACATTCAGAGAAAGAAAAACAAACTCCTTTAGCTGCTGAGTGGTGACTCACTTCCTAGTCCAAGCTTGATTTTTGCCACCAAAGGACTTAAGGCATTTTAAAAGAGAGAACCTGAGGGATGAGAACCCTCAGAGAACCTGAGAACCCTAGGGGATGAGGGACACTGACGGGGGGGGGGGGGGGGGGGGGGCGCGGGGAGGGACCGGGAGATGGATGGGTGGGGCTGAAAAGAATAAGGGAAATAACTTTTACTGAAAATATTGATACATAACTATACAATATGTATAGCTATATATATGCATATATAAAACTTGATTCAGTGTTCACCACAACCTTACGAGGTTAGGTATGATTCATATTGTGTAGATTTTTTTTTCTCGTTTTTTAAGAAAGGAATTTCAAAGGGTTAAGCAATTAGCTCAGGCTAACAAGAGGGGGAGCCACAGCTGGTGATCTTGCAAAGCATGTGCACTCTGCGCATCAGACCACCGTATAGAACACCTAGCCCGGTCACAGGTTAGGTCCTGATGTCTTTGTGTGTGTGGAGAGGGGGTTTGGGGGGACGGGGTGTTACCAGACTCCAAGAGAAGGAAAAATGATGGCCAAGAGCAGGATTTGTTGAACTGGGTACTATTGACATCTTGGGCCAGATCATTCTTTCTTGTGAGAATCTTTCCTGTGCATTGTAGGATGTTGAGCAGCTTATCTGGCCTCTGCCCACCAGATGCCAGTAGCACCCTTCTCCCTGAGTTATGAAAATTGAAAATGTCCCTACACTTAGCCAAATTGGGGGGGGCAGGGGGCAAAAGTACCCTCCTCCCTTTAAGAACCATTGGTTTTAAAAGGTCCACAACTATGTAAAAGGATTTTAAAGAAATCCATTAAGAAAATACCCCAAAGTGGCATTTGGATAATAGTAATATTAGCTGCCATATGTGTTAAGGTTACACTGGACATAGTTTTTACATATTCATATTTCCATCTGTCTGCCTCTAGACTTCAAAATCTCAATTGCTTTCTTTGTAACTAAGCTTACTCTCAATTGGTTACACCTGGGAGTCGTAGACTCCCATGTGCCCAGGGTATGAAGGAGGATTAGTGACGTATGAGATGAAAATTTTAAGTTCTTTGTCATAAACACAAATTTGATGTTAGAACAGTTATTCGAATGTTACTCATGATGTTTCATGACATTAATTATTTGCCTTAATAGGTATAATTTTTCATCTCTAGACCCTCTTCAGAAATAGTATGTTGTGTTTTGAGAACATGGCTAAATCCACTGAAAGAAGTCTATGATATGAACAACCCTTGTAACTGGACCTAGAAATAAAACTGCATTGACTCTTCTGGGGCTGACCCCTGAAACCAAATGGGATTTTACAGGGAAGGTACCACTTCTGGAACTTTATAATTTAGCAAAGAAATGTTTTCTGGGCAAACTAAATAGGACCCAGTTAGAGGCACGTCTGAGTGATAAACGTATTAGTAGATAGCCTCATCAGGTTATAGCAAATCATCTTTTCAGTTCTGATTTAATGCCTCCAAACATTCCAGTTCCATCACATAGTTGTGAAAAAAAGAAACAGAGAAGGCAAGAAAAGCACGTTCAAAGGGAAGGCAATTGATGGCTGTATTTTCTTTTCCTTTTTCCTCCACCACTTCCTCCTTTCAAACCTGAATGTCCAGCCACGGTAACAAAAGAGCTCCTTTCATTTTGTTTGGATGGTGCTAAAGATTAGTTTGTTTCTCCAGTTCACACTTGCCTGAATCTGATTCAGTAGCAGATCTGGACAACAAGTCAGGAATCCAGGAATGTGATCTCTTTGCTGACTCTTAGAGTGCCCTTCTAGAATCTCTTGAAAGTGACTTAGGTTTGAAATGACCTAGTTTGGTCTTTTGTAGAAAGAAAGGAATCCAATGACAACATATTAGATGGCTCTGAAGTTTCCATTGTGTGAATATAATAACAACTACAGATGATTACCTTATTTTAAAGGGCTTTGAAAATGGAAGCTTTTTTTTTTCTTATTTAGAATTATTCAATTAACAAATATTTATTAAGAATGGATACAGGCAGTGTGGGGTATTCAAAGCAGAGGAAAACAAGTATGTAGATTTACTCTCATGGAAGAAAAAAAAGCATGAAATTCCTGAGAGTTGGGTAGCAAAGAGACTTCAGGGAGGAGCTGGCATTTGAGCTAACTGTGGAAAGTAACATTGGGATAGATGAGTGATGAATAGTACAACAAGGGAGGAAATGTATACAACTAGGGAAGGCACAGGAATATTTGGGCGATGGTGAATGGCCGGCATGACTTAAGTGAAGGGTCTGTGTAGCAGAACAATGAAGCTAAGCAGCAGGAAAGGAGAGATGGAGTCAGCCCGGGGAAGGCATTAAATGTCACCTCGTAGTCTGAACTGTATACTGTAGGCAATGAGGAGTCATTGAAGACTTTTGAGCAGTAGAATGGCATGATGGAAATGGCATATTATTAAGAATTTACTTTTCTTTGAATAGGCTCTTTATAGTAGCTTTGCATATAAATGCTTGCCAGTATGTCCAGGGCCATTAGCATACTTAGGAACAGAGAAAACAGAGCGTCTGTGTCCTGCAGACTTGGAAGTCTGGGTGAGGTGGCAGAAGCAATGGTGGTTCTCACCCAGAGTGTCCCTACGGTGTCCTGGGTGACTGTAAGAAGATGGGAAGGCAGAATTCTCCCAGGGTGTGGCCAGGATGATAGATGGGATTAATGTGAAGGGTGGAGCTGCTCTGTGTGTCAGAGGAACCAGTCTTTTCTTCACCTGTTGTAGCTTTAATGTTGTCAAAAAGTATCAGTCCCGAGATAATAGGTCTGATGTAGAGATCCTTGCGTTTTCAATGTTCCTGGATTAGGAAACAGTGGACCCTGGCATTAAAAACTATACCATCACATCTATGGGTTTTTTTTAATACTTTGAATTATTTCCTGTGTGTTACCCTTGGCAAATTTCAAAGTCCAATTTTTCCTGCCACTCCTGAGGGCATCAAAATGCAAATGAACATGGCTTTGGGGCTAAACAAAAATCACTGATGATTTGAAGTTCGATGTACAGAAATGTATTCACCATCTATCAAATGACCCACCAGTCAGCAGCCTAAGCTTCTGCTAAGTATCACCAAATATGATCTTGGACCGCAAGGCACTTACAATTGCCAGCTCTCCTAGGACATTTAAAGTAGGGTTTTATTTACAAAAATTGAAAAGGCTCAGAGCACAGAAGAAAGGCACACCTCTCTTGCATTCCAAAGGAACTTTGGATTCTGTGAGTCACTGTTTCCCTGTTGGCCCAGATGGTGGAGAGCTGACTGACTCCGGTGATCCCACAGATGACTGCCTCACAGCTCCCGCTGGCTTTATAAAGAGCACTGGACACAGAGTCAGGAAATATGGGGTTTAGTCCCAGCTGGGTCACTAATGACCCATGAAAACTTGGGGCAGATGTTTTATCCTTTTTGGATTCAGGGTCTGTATGTAAAATAAGGAGGCTTAACTAGGCATTCTCTAAAGTTCTTTTCACCTTTTAGATGCCTGCTCTGTACTAGTTGGTAGATGCTTCTCTTACTCAACATGCCCATGAAGCCAACCTGATATTCAGTGATACACGTGCTCAATTTTAGGCACAGGAGTAAGAACTCATAATACATTAGTCCAGTGTTTGCTACAAGGGGGTCACACCCCAACATTAAACCTGGTCTGTATTCTAGATAGAGAATCCCCAAAGGTGGAATATACCGTTGTCACTTAACAGTAACCATTGTCTCTCTAGGTCTAGGACTTGGCAGAAGTCTCCCAGATTTAGCCATCAGCCTCTAAACCTTGAGGCCTTTTAACTTTCTTCTTCTGAATCAAGTAGTAATTCTCCTTTTGACTGATGTAAATGTAACCAGCCCACATAGAGCCCCAGGTTCTGAAAATTCTATTTCTTGTGCCAGATTTGCTTGATGTCCAAATACATTGATTTGATTTCCTAAGAAGCTCTCTACTCTTCTCCCACTGTGAATTCTTCCCTCTCCCTCGTGCTTCACCTCTTTATTTTTTTAGTTAGGAAAACTTTGATTGCCCTTTTCAATATAGACTAAATTATTATAGTTCTTTGTAGTTTCTCAAACTAATAGACTTTTACTAGGATCTCTGAACCTTTTTCCAGCTCTTACCCTCCCCATAACCAGTGACGCCTTAAGTCACTCCATTCTTTTTCTGTTTCTTGAAAAATTTCATTGTAGGAATTCTCTCACGGGGGCAGTGCAATGAAGAGGGAGAAATATAGTCCAGGGATTTTTTTTTTTTCTTACTCAAGAGTGGAAAAGTAAAAGCTTTCCAAGGTAATAGAGAAGTGTAGTTCACTCTTACCATGTGCCGTCTTTGATCCTATCTAAAAAATGGGAATGTCTTGACCCTAGAGCTCCCTTGCTGAATAATTCGTAATTCTGCTTTATTTTCTATCTTCCACTCTTTCTAATTGTGGTTTACTCTCTTATGCTCTTATTAATATTTACCTCATGTTCAATTTTAATAAATCCCATGTTTCCTGCTGAGTTATATCTTATATAACCTAAGATTTTCATGAAAAACTCCAATTTGACAGGCAAAAATGTTTGTCTGAGATAAGAGGGCTAACAGTTTTCCTGACCTTAGACCGGCACGTCCTATCCCCAAATCACCTGCCTGTTGCTCCCACAGCAGTCATCCTAAACCCAGCAATGATTATGTCATGTCTTCGTTCAGATACCTTTAGTGACACCACACTATTTATAAAGAAATCCATATATTATACAGCACAGGGAATATAGCTAATATTTTATGATAACTATAAGCGAAGTGTAACTTTTAAAAATAGTGAATCACTATGTTGTACACCTGAAACTTTCATAATATTGTAAATCACCTATACCTCAATTAAAAAATTCAAATTCATCTTCTGGCATTTAAGACCCCACTCCAAGATTCAAGCCCAGTCTTCACTTCCAATTTCATTTATATACCCTGTGCTTCAGCTAGGGGAAAAAATTTGCTTTTCACAATATCCGTGCGCTCAGCTCTTCATCTTCTATGTTATGGTCGATGGAGCACCGGTTGCCAGATCAATATGGACAATTGCTCAAATTCTTTATTACTTCAGAACCACCTTCTTTAGGAAATGTTTTCTGATCCTTTTTCTGAACCTCCCAGGGAAATTGGTACTTAAGACATTTTCCACTGTTTACTATTTTATTACATATACTCACTTATTTTCTCCTCAAATTAATTGCTCCCTCCTTGAAGGCTTAACCTTTTCTTCCGCTGAAAAGAAATATATATTGACTATATATGCTAGGCCTAGCATAGCATAGGTAGTCAATATATATTTGTGAATTGTAGGACTTTTTTTTTGCATTTTTGAGTGTTTTATTTACATCAAATTGGATAAAAAGCGTGTATTTCTCAGACAGAAAAGACATGTCGAGGTAGAAATGTACCTTTCAACTATTCATGGGTACACAAGTACACTGGGGAGATTGTAAAAGTGCAGATTGTGATTCAGTAGGTCCGATGGGCCTGAGTTCTATTTTTTTTTTTTTAATTTGTACATGTAACTCTTCCTTAACGTTTTTTTTGTTTTTCTTTTACATATTTATTGGAGTATAATTGCTTTACAATGGTGTGTTAGTTTCTGCTTTATAACAAAGTGAATCAGTTATACATATACATATGTGCCCATATCTCTTCCTTCTTGCATCTGCCTCCCTCCCACCCTCCCTGTCCCACCCTTCTAGGTGGTCACAAAGCACCGAGCTGATCTCCCTGTGCTATGCTCCCTGTGCTATGCGGCTGCTTCCCACTAGCTATCTATTTTACGTTTGGTAGTGTATATATGTCCATGCCACTCTCTCGCTTTGTCACAGTTTACCCTTCTCCCTCCCCAGTTCCTCAAGTCCATTCTCTAGTAGGTCTTTGTCTTTATTCCTGTCTTACCCCTAGATTCTTCATGACATTTTTTTTTCTTAAATTCCATATATATGTGTTAGCATACGGTATTTGTCTTTCTCTTTCTGACTTACTTCACTCTGTATGACAGACTCTAGGTCCATCCACCACATTACAAATAGCTCAATTTCATTTCTTTTTATGGCTGAGTAATGTTCCATTGTATATATGTGCCACATCTTCCTTATCCATTCATCCGATGATGGACTAAACTTAGGTTGTTTCCATCTCTGGGCTATTGTAAATAGAGCTGCAATGAACATTTTGGTACATGACTCTTTTGAATTATGGTTTTCTCAGGGTACATGCCCAGTAGTGGGATTGCTGGGTCATATGGTAGTTCTATTTGTAGTTTTTTAAGGAACCTCCATACTGTTCTCCATAGTGGCTGTACCAATTCACATTCCCACCAGCAGCGCAAGAGTGTTCCCATTTCTCCACACCCTCTCCAGCATTTATTGTTTCTAGATTTTTTGATGATGGCCATTCTGACTGGTGTGAGATGATATCTCATTGTAGTTTTGATTTGCATTTCTCTAATGATTAATGATGTTGAGCATCCTTTCATGTGTTTGTTGGCAGTCTGTATATCTTCTTTGGAGAAATGTCTATTTAGGTCTTCTGCCCATTTTTGGATTGGGTTGTTTGGTTTCTTGTTATTGAGCTGCATGAGCTGCTTAAAAATTTTGGAGATTAATCCTTTGTCAGTTGCTTCATTTGAAAATATTTTCTCCCATTCTGAGGGCTGTCTTTTGGTCTTGTTTATGGTTTCCATTGCTGTGCAAAAGCTTTGAAGTTTCATTAGGTCCCATTTGTTTATATTTGCTTTTATTTCCATTTCTCTAGGAGGTGGGTCAAAAAGGATCTTGCTGTGATTTATGTCATAGAGTGTTCTGCCTATGTTTTCCTCTAAGAGTTTGATAGTTTCTGGCCTTACATTTAGGTCTTTAATCCATTTTGAGCTTATTTTTGTGTATGGTGTTAGGGAGTGATCTAATCTCATACTTTTACATGTACCTGTCCAGTTTTCCCAGCACCACTTATTGAAGAGGCTGTCCTTTCTCCACTGTACATTCCTGCCTCCTTTATCAAAGATAAGGTGACCATATGTGCGTGGGTTTATCTCTGGGCTTTCTATCCTGTTCCATTGATCTATATTTCTGTTTTTGTGCCAGTACCATACTGTCTTGATTACTGTAGCTTTTTAGTATAGTCTGAAGTCAGAAATGAAGAAGTAAAGCTGTCACTGTTTGCAGATGACATGATACTATACATAGAGAATCCTAAAGATGCTACCAGAAAACTACTAGAGCTAATCAATGAATTTGGTAAAGTAGCAGGATACAAAATTAATGCAGAGAAATCTCTTGCATTCCTATACACTAATGATGAAAAATCTGAAAGTGAAATCAAGAAAACACTCCCATTTACCATTGCACCAAAAAATCTAGGAATAAACCTACCTAAGGAGACAAAAGACCTGTATGCAGAAAATTATAAGACACTGATGAAAGAAATTAAAGATGATACAAGTAGATGGAAAGATATACCATGTTCTTGGATTGGAAGAATCAGCATTGTGAAAATGACTCTACTACCCAAAGCAATCTACAGATTCAATGCAATCCCTATCAAACCACCACTGGCATTTTTCACAGAACAAGAACAAAAAATTTCACAATTTGTATGGAAACACAAAAGACCCCGAATAACCAAAGCAATCTTGAGAATGAAAAATGGAGCTGGAGGACATTTTTTGAAAATTAATCATTAAATCCTTTCCTATCTTTCTCTATTCCTAGCCCCTTTAACTCCATTTGACTCAAAAAAATTTTAGAGCTGCTAGTATGTTTCTAGCAGGGTCATAGAAACCGGGGTTCAAGAGACCATTATAGCTTGGTTCCCATTTTTGCGGAATTTAAACAGTCTTTTTGGGGAGACAGAGATAACTAGGCAATTTCCATGCAATATGGTCAATACTATGGGTGAGCTAAGTTCTGGGCACCGGAAGCAGGCACAGAGAAGGACCTTCAGAGAAGGTCCTTGCTCATGAGGGCAATCTTTGGTGGTTACTCTGAATGCTAGGATGGCATCAAGAAGCACACAAAAAAGGAAAGCTTGGTCCTTCTCTGTGCCTGCTGGGGGGAAAATGCAATGATATGCTTTGTGTTTTTGGTGTGGGACCAGGAGGATCAGTCTGCATGTTGACCTGAACACTGAGCCTTCCTGCCTGGCAATTCAGTCAATGTGCAATGCTTATTTGAGTAGATGTGTTTCAATATTGCTTTGAAATAAAAGAAAAAGGGGACCTGAATACACTCTCCCGTTATACACCATCACACACTAAGAGTTTTGACTGACTAAATGAAGGAATAATAGGCTGCACCTCATGCTGAATGCACTTAAGAATTGGTGCTGGGCTTCTCTGGTGGCGCAGTGGTTGACAGTCCGCCTGCCGATGCAGGGGACACGGGTTCGTGCCCCGGTCTGGGAAGATCCCACATGCCGTGGAGCGGCTAGGCCCGTGAGCCATGGCCGCTGGGCCTGTGCGTCCGGAAACTGCTCCACAACGGGAGAGGCCACAACAGTGAGAGGCCCGCATACCGCAAAAAAAAAAAAAAAGAGTTGGTGCCACTTGTCTTTGGATGCTCTGTGATGGCTGGACACCACCTCAGGGTATCTGGTTCCCATCTATTTCCTTTAAAGGCAAACATCTTCCAAGATAGCCTTAGAGAGTCTCCATGACAACAAAGGCAACAGTTTAGAGTTCTGTGCTGGCTTCTGTATTATTCATGAATTTATTTCCTAAATGTGGGCATATAATGGTTGGCCACTGTAATTTCTGCTTAGGGCCACCACATGGTTTTGTGAGCACACTCAGTGTGCCTATATGAGATCTCTTCGTATCTGGTAGTCCACTCATTTTCCTAGAAGGAAAGTCACAATCTTTGAGTTTCACTCTATGTATAAGGAAATAGGCAAGTCTATTTGCAAGATAACATTAAAAACATCACAGCTATTGACATGTGGGTAAATGGGCTCTAGATCACTACGTAGGGGAATGGGAAAACAAGTGGCCTGTTAAGAAGTGAGACTTAAATTCCTGTGCAAAAAGTGGCCAGGTCCCATGGAACTCTTGTAACTTGCTACTTATAGTTTTGGTCCTGTTGGATTTTGGAGAAGGTGTCTGTGTCATGCTATCTTGGTTTCATCTTATTTTTCATATCCTCATTTCTTCCATGTTCCAATTTCTTCATTTTCCTAGTTTTCAATTAAATTTAGTTTTGTTGTATGTCTTTTGTATCCTTTCTGGAACCTTCATTTTTATTACTTTCTGTGTTGGATTTCTTTCCAGAGAGTTTCAGGTAGGTACTCAGATCACATCTGGCCATCTGGCACAGGAAGAACACTGTTCAGGATCAGATGGACTTCCCCGATCCCCACTTTCTCTACAACTAGACCAAGAGGGTTTCATACTGGACATTTCTGAAGTTAAGCCATGTTTATATCAGCAGACATGGATATTACTTGTTATTTTAATTTGTGTAATCTTTTCTTCACTTCTGCCTTCTAGATTATAAATTTCTCAAACTGAGAAGTTAAAAAGTCTACAAGCTCCTTGAAAGCAGAAATCTGTGTTGCTCAAAGTACCAGCATAGGGCTAAGTGCACTAATAAACACTTGTTGATTTGTTGTGTTTTCAGACTTTGAAGATGGCACATCTTTAAAATCCATGAATATATTTGCATCTGACTATTTCTCTTTATGACAAAAGTAGTTATAGGCATATTATTAAAAAATAATGAATTGTAGGTATTTGGGACCCTCTTCTTAGATCCCAACCTGGGTCATAATTTTTGAAGGAGGAACGGTATCACTGACTTTACTCATAAATAAAAAATCCCGCAGAGACCTTCAAGATGGCAGAGGAGTAAGAAATGGAGATCACCTTCCTCCCCACAAATACATCAGAAATACATCTACATGTGGAACCACTCCTACAGAACACCTACTGAACGCTGGCAGAAGACCTCAGACCTCCCAAAAGGCAAGAAACTCCCCACGTACCTGGGTAGGGCAAAAGAAAAAGGAAAAAACAGAGACAAAGAATAGGGACGGGACCTGCACCAGAGGGAGGGAGCTGTGAAGGAGGCAAGGTTTCCACACGCTAGGAAGCCCCTTTGTGGATGGAGACTGCGGGTGGTGACTGCGGGTGGCGAAGGGGGAGCTTCGGGGCCACAGAGCAGAGCGCAGCCACAGGGGTGCGGAGGGCAAAGCGGAGAGATTCTCGCACAGAGGATCGGTGCTGACCGGCACTCACCAGGCCAAGAAGCTTGTCTGCTCACCCGCCGGGGCCAGTGGGGGCTGGGAGCTGAGGCTCGGGCTTCGGTCGGATCGCAGGGAGAGGACCTGGGTAGGCGGCGTGAACAGAGCCTGAAGGGGGCTAGTGCGCCACGGCTAGCTGGGAGGGACTCCAGGGAAAGGTCTGGAGCTGCTGAAGAGGCAAAAGACCATTGTTTCGGGGTGCGCAAGGAGAGGGGATTCAGAGCACCACCTAAATGAGCTTCAGAGATGGGTGCAAGCCGCGGCTATCAGGGTGGACCCCAGAGACGGGCATGAGACGCTAAGGCTGCTACTGCAGCCACCAAGAAGCCTGTGTGCAACCACAGGTCACTATCCACACCTCCCCTCCCAGGAGCCTGGGCAGCCCACCACTGCCAGGGTCCCGCGATCCAGGGACAACGTCCCTGGGAGAATGCACAGCGCGCCTCAGGCTGGTGCAATGTCACGCTGACCTCTGCTGCTGCAGGCTCGACCTGCATCTATACCCCTCCCTCCTCCCCGGCCTGAGTGAGCCAGAGCCCCCGAATCAGCTGCTCCTGTAACTCCATCCTGAGCGAAGAACAGACGCCCTCAGGCGACCTACATGCAAAGGCGGGGCCAAATCCAAAGCTCAACCCCGGGAGCTGTGCGAACAAAGAAGAGAAAGGGAAATTTCTCCCAGCAGCCTCAGGAGTAGCGGATTAAATATCCACAATCAACTTGATGTACCCTGCATCTGTGGAATACCTGAATAGACAACGAATTATCCCAAAATTGAGGCGGTGGACTTTGGGAGCAGCTGTAGACTTTGGCCATGTCACTGACAGGATCTTGGTGCTCCAGCTGGGTGTCAGGCCTGTGCCTCTGAGGTGGGAGAGCCGAGTTCAGGACATTGGTCCACCAGAGACCTCGCAGCTCCATGTAATATCAAATGGTGAAAGCTCTCCCAGAGATCTCCATCTCAACACTAATACCCAGCTCCACTCAACGACCAGCAAGCTACAGTGCTGGACACCCTATGCCAAACAACTAGCAAGACAGGAACACAACCCCACCCATTAGCAGAGAGGCTGCCTAGAATCATAATAGGGTCACAGACACCCCAAAATACACAGCCGGATGAGGTCCTGCCCACCAGAAAGACAAGATCCAGCCTCACCTACCAGAGCACAGGCACCAGTCCCCTGCACCAGGAAGCCTACACAACCCACTGAATCAACCTTACCCATTGGGGACAGATACCAAAAACAACGGGAACTATGAAGGTGGAGCCTGCGATAAGGAGACCCCAAACACAGTAAGTTAAGCAAAATGAGAAACCAGAGAAACACACAGCAGGTGAAGGAGCAAGGTAAAAACCCACCAGAACAAACAAATGAAGAGGAAATAGGTAGTCTACCTGAAAAAGAATTCAGAGTAATGATAGTAAAGATGATCCAAAATCTTGGAAATAGAATGGAGAAAATACAAGAAACATTTAACAAGGACATAGGAGAACTAAAGAGCAAACAAACAAAGATGAACAGAACAATAAATGATATTAAAAATTCTCTAGAAGGAATCAATAGCAGAATAACTGAGGCAGAAAAACGGATAAGTGACCTGGAAGATAAAATAGTGGAAATTACTACTGCAGAGCAGAATAAAGAAAAAAGAATGGAAAGACTTGAGGACAGTCTCACAGATCTCTGCGACAACATTAAACACACCAACATTCGAATTATAGGGGTCCCAGGAGAAGAGAAAAAGAAAGGGAGTGAGAAAATATTTGCAGAGATTATAGCTGAAAACTTCCCCAATATGGGAAAGGAAATAATCAATCAAGTCCAGGAAGTGCAGAGAGTCCCATAAAGGATAAATCCAAGGAGAAACACACCAAGACACATATTAATCAAACTATCAAAAATTAAATACAATTAAAAAATGTTAAAAGCAGCAAGGGAAAAACAACAAATAACATACAAGGGAATCCCCCTAAGGTTAACAGCTGATCTTTCAGCAGAAACTCTGCAAGCTAGAAGGAAATGGCAGGACATATTTAAAGTGATGAAAGGGAACAACCTACAACCAAGATTACTCTACACAGCAAAGATGTCATTCAGATTCAATGGAGAAATTAAAATCTTTACAGACAAGCAAAAGCTAAGAGAATGCAGCACCACCAAACCAGCTTTAAAACAAATGCTAAAGGAACTTCTGTACGCAGGAAATACAAGAGAAAGAAAAGATTTACAAGAACAAACCCAGAACAATTAAGAAAATGGAACATACATATTGATAAGTACCTTAAATGTAAGTGGATTAAATGTTCCAACCAAAAGACATAGACTACCTGAATGGTTACAAAAACAAGACCTATATATATGCTGTCTACAGGAGACCTACTTCAGACCTAGGGACACATACAGACTGAAAGTAAGGGGATGGAAGAAGATATTCCATGCAAATGGAAATCAAAAGGAAGCTGGAGTAGCAATCCTCATATTAGACAAAATAGGCTTTAAAACAAAGACTATTACAAGAGACAAAGAAGGACACTATATAATGATCAAGGGATCAATCCAAGAAGGAGATATAACAATTGTAAAAATTAATGCACCCAACATAGTAACACCTCAATACATAAGGCAAATTCTAACAGCCATAAAAGGGGAAATTGACAGTAACACAATCATAGTAGGGGACTTTAACACCCCACTTTCACCAATGGACAGATCATCCAAAAAGAAATAAATAAGGAAACATAAGCTTTAAATGATACATTAAACAAGATGGATTTAATTTATATTTATAGGACATCCCATCCAAGCACAACAGAATACACTTTCTTCCCAAGTGCTCATGGAACATTCTCCAGGGTAGATCATATCTTGGGTCACAAATCAAGCCTTGGTAAATTTAAGAAAATTGAAATCATATCAAGTATCTCCTCTGACCACAATGTTATGAGACTAGATGTAAATTACAGGAAAAAATCTGTAAAACATACAAACACATGGAGCCTAAACAATCCACTACTGAATAATGAAGTGATCACTGAAGAAATCAAAGAGGAAATCAAAAAATACCTAGAAACAGTAAAGCAGAAACTAACACACCATTGTAAAGTAATTATATTCCAATAAAGATGTTTTTTAAAAAAAGAACATGTAAGAAATGCTACCAAAAAAAAAAATTCCTAGAAACAAATGACAGTGAAAACACGATGACCCAAAACCTAGGTGATGCAGCAAAAGCATTTCTGAGAGGGAAGTTTATAGCAATACAATCCTACATCAAGAGACAAGAAACATGTCAAATAAACAAGCTAACCTTACACCTAAAGCAATTAGAGACAGAAGAACAAAAGAACCACAGAGTTAGCAGAAGGAAAGAAATCATAAAGATCAGATCAGAAATAAATGAAAAAGAAATGAAGGAAACAATAGTAAAGATCAATAAAACTAAAAGCTGGTTCTTTGAGAAGATAAACAAAATTGATAAACCATTAGTCAGACTCATCAAGAAAAAATTGGAGACAACTCAAATCAACAGAATTAGAAATGAAAAAGGAGAAGTAACAACTGACACTGCAGAAATACAAAGGATCATGAGAGATTACTACAAGCAACTTTATGCCAATAAAATGGACAATCTGGAAGAAATGGACATATCTTAGAAAAGCACAACCTTCCGAGACTGAACCATGAAGAAATAGAAAATATAAGCAGACAAATTACAAGCACTGAAATTGAAAGTGTGATTAAAAACCTTCCAAGAAACAAAAGCCCAGGACCAGATGGCTTCACAGGGGAATTCTATCAAACATTTAGAGAAGAGCTAACACCTATCCTTCTCAAACTCTTCCAAAATATAGCAGAGGCAGGAACACTCCCAAACTCATTCAACAAGGTCACCATCACCCTGATACCAAAACCAGACAAATATGTCACAAAGAAAGAAAACTAGAGGCCAATATCACTGATGAACATAGATGCAAAAATCCTCAACAAAATACTAGCAAACAGAATCCAACAGCACATTAAAAGGATCATACACCATGATCAAGTGGGAATGCAAAGATTCTTCAATATATGCAAATCAATCAATATGATAAACCATATTAAAAAATTGAAGGAGAAAAACCATATGATCAACTCGATAGATGCAGAAAAAACTTTCGACAAAATTCAACATCCATTTATGATAAAAACCCTCCAGAAAGTAGGCATAGAGGGAACTTACCTCAACATATTAAAGGCCATATATGACAAACCCACAGCCAACATCGTTCTCAATGGTGAAAAACTGAAAGCATTTCCACTAAGATCAGGAACAACCAAGGTTGTCTACTCTCACCACTATTATTCAACATAGTTTTGGAAGTATTAGCCACAGCAATCAGAGAAGAAAAAGGAATAAAAGAATCCAAATCAGAAAAGAAGTAAAGCTGTCACTGTTTGCAGATGACATGATACTATACATAGAGAATCTTAAAGCTGCTACTAGAAAACTACTAGAGCTAATCAATGAATGTGGTAAAGTAGCAGGATACAAAATTAATGCAGAGAAATCTCTTGCATTCCTATACACTAATAATGAAATATCTGAAAGAGAAATTAAGGAAACACTCCCATTTACCAGTGCAACGAAAAGAATAAAATACCTAGGAATAAACCTACCTATGGAGACAAAAGACCTTTATGCAGAAAGCTATAAGACACTGATGAAAGAAATTAAAGATGATACAAACAGATGGAGAGATATACCATGTTCTTGGATTGGAAGAATCAACATTGTGAAAATGACTCTACTACCCAAAGCAATCTACATATTCAGTGCAATCCCTATCAAACTACCAATGACACTTTTCACAGAACTAGAACAAAAATTTTAACAATTTGTATGGAAATACAAAAGACCCCGGATAGCCAAAGCAATCTTGAGAAAGAAAAATGGAACTGGAGGAATCAGGCTCCCTGACTTCAGAGTATACTACAAAGCTACAGTAATCAAGAAAGTATGTTGCTGACACAAAAACAGAAATATAGATCAATGGAACAGGATAGAAAGCCCAGAGATAAACCCATGCACATATGGTCACCTTTTGATAAAGGAGGCAAGAATATACAGTGGAGAAAAGACAGCCTCTTCAATAAGTGGTGCTGGGAAAACTGGACAGCTACATGTAAAAGAATGAAATTAGAACACTCCCTAACACTATACACAAAAATAAACTCAAAATGGATTAAATACCTAAATGTAAGGCCAGACACTATAAAACTCTTAGAGGAAAACCTAGGCAGAACACTCCATGACATAAATCACAGCAAGATCCTTTTTTACTCATCTCCTGGAGAAATGGAAATAAAAACAAAAATAAACAAATGTGACCTAATTAAACTAAAAAGCTTTTGCACAGCAAAGGAAAACATAAACAAGATGAAAAGACCACCCTCAGTATGGGAGAAAATATTTGCAAATGAAGCAACTGACAAAGGATTAATCTCCAAAATTTACAAGCAGCTCATGCAGCTCAAAATCAAAAAAACAAACAACCCAATCCAAAAATTGACAGAAGACCTAAATAGATATTTCTCCAAAGAAGACATACAGATTGCCAACAAACACATGAAAGGATGCTCAACATCACTAATCGTTAGAGAAATGAAAATCACAACTACAATTAGGTATCACCTCACACCAGTCAGAATGGCCATCATCAGAAAATCTACAAACAATAAATGCTGGAGAGGGTGTGGAGAAAAGGGAACCCTCTTGCACTGTTGGTGGGAATGTAAATTGATACAGCCACTGTGGAGAACAGTATGGACGTTCCTTAAGAAACTAAAAATAGAACTACCATATGACCCAGCAATCCCACTACTGGGCATATACCCTGAGAAAGCCATAATTCAAAAAGAGTCATGTATCAGAATGTTCATTGCAGCTCTATTTACAATTGCCAGGACATGGAAGCAACCTAAGTGTTCATCGACAGATGAATAGATAAAGAAGATGTGGCACATATATACAGTGGAATATTACTTAGCCAAAAAAAGGAAAGAAATTGAGTTATTTGTAGTGAAGTGAATGGATCTAAAGTATGTCTTACAGAGTGAAGTAAGTCAGAAAGAGAACAACAAATACTGTATGCTAACACATATATATGGAATTGAAAAGAAATTATAAAAAAGGTTCTGAAGAACCTAGGGGCAGGACAGGAATAAAGACACAGAGGTATAGAATGGACTTGAGGACATGGGGAGGGGGAAGGGTAAGCTGGGACTAAGTGAGAGAGTGGCATGGACATATATACACTACCAAATGTAAAATGGATAGCTAGTGGGAAGCATCCACATAGCATAGGGAGATCAGCCCGGTGCTTTGTGACCACCTAGAGGGTTGGGATAGAGAGGGTGGGAGGGAGATGCAAGAGGGAGGACATATGGTGATACATGTATATGTATTGCTGATTCAGTTTGATATAAAGCAGAAACTAACACACCATGGTAAAGAAATTTTACTCCAATAAAGTTGTTAAAATAAAAATATCCCTCCTTTCATGCTGTTAGCATACCTTCTCATGAGGGAAAAGAGTTGGCCTGTTACTCATTACCACTTATTTTTGGACCCACAGTGATGACTGGATACCTTAAGCATTTGGTCCAGGTGAGAATCTAATTTTCTTTCCCCTCTGAATAATAATAATTCTCTGTGGGACTCTGGTGCCTTGGAATATTAATAGGTGTTATATGTATGAAAAAATACTTCCAATACATTTATGTTTCAGAAACTCTGGATTATTAAAATTAGATAGAGTTCTTTACAGCAGGGCTATTCCAAGCTTCCATGGCTAATGTGTTTTTTTCAAATTCTAAAATGCAGATGTTATACATAGTGTTTTCCAAGACTATTTGAACCTACCCACACTGAGCCACTCTTTCCCCACTCTTTCCAAGGGACTTCTCACAGAACTAGTGCTCTGTGGGCCCTAAATTGGGAAATCCTGTCAGAGAAATTGCCACACCGGCACCACCAGGACCAACACTCATACCAACATCACCACTCCCTCTTAAGTACAGATAGCACTTGATGCTTTTTGGAGCATTTCCACATGTATTATCTCATGTCATTTTCATTAGCTGTGATTAGGGTAGGGCAAGTATGAATTTATCAACCTAGTAGATGAGAAAGGAGACACATTAACCCAATAGTTGCTGCCGTAGTGTGTCAGAGAATTCCTGAGTTGCTTAGGGGTAAAGAGAACACAGGTCCATGTCTAGAAAATCCTTGGAAGTATAAAGAGTAGGATTTTTCTCTGTTTTTTTATTTTGCAAACATTTTGCTCCCTTTCAGCGCCCTGCACAGAGGAAACTCTTCTACTGCGTGAGGTGATATCCACATGATTTCAGACACTGTCCCATGTGGAGGGTGATACACTTCAGATGGTTTGACTCACTGTCAGTGTGCCAAGTGCATTTGCCTATGTAAAACAGACTGTAATACAATTGGGAGAAAATTGGAGGAAAAGGTTGAAATTTGACCAAAGCATTTCATTCATAACAGAGAATTTTATACGGATTTGTTAGAAATTCTGAACACAGACCACTCATTGGGATGCTCTAGAAACTTCTCTCTGTCCCCAATTTGTATTTGGAAATTCATATATTTTTGATGTGTATAGTCTGCACTAAATTTCCATAACTGTTTATGATTTTCTCCATTTGACACTAACATGAAGCTACTTTCAATGGGTGGGTGTAAACAACATGTTGTGGGCAAGCAGAAGTTAAATAGAAATTACCTAAGTCTATAGAATTAGTTTAGTAACCAGAGTTTTTTGTTTCTTGTTTTCCTTTGAAAGGACATTTGGAGAGAGACAGAGAGAAAAGGGCTTGTGAGTAGTGGGAGTGAGTCTTCCAGACAACATTTCTCTAAAAAGGCATTCCTCCCTATACCTAATCCATTTTTCCCGTTTACATCCCTCTTCCTTTGAAGCAAAAGCCATTAGTGTTGTATAAAGGCAGTGAGTGGTATCAAAGAGACTCATTTCCTGATGTCCCTGAATGGCACAGATTTAAGCAAAGCCATTAACAGCAGAAATAAAAAAAATAACCAAAGTGAAAAAATACCTAAGAGCAATAGAGTTCTTCCACCATGGTTTAGGCAATGACCTTTGAACACTTGCAGGCTGAGTGCCTACAAATCTTTGTAGAATCTGCCCTGACACCAAAAAGAGACAGTGCAGTGTGGGATGCTGAAGGACCAATCTAGGCCAGGGGCCCTGACATTCTATAGATCTCCTCTATGTCCCTGCTGGAGGATCAGGGTCAGCTTGGCTATGATACTTGCATCATAATCAGTGGCAGGATAGTGGGCCAAGGGACTCTCTTGAACCTTTCAAGACTGAGGGGGCATACCTGGAGAAACCAGGCTAAAGGTTGATCTGTTAGTGAAGCTGTGGGTCAAACATTGGTGTCTTGCTCTCCAATATATTTTCAGTGCCTACCATGGTTCAATTAATATTTATGGGAAAATATGGATTGATGAATGAAAATGACAAGGGCACCAGGTAAAAATACCAAGTCTGATGGGGAAAGGCAAGTTGGAAATCAAGGTGTTGTGCTAAGAGTCTGAAAGGGCATTAAAGATGAAAAGACAAAACCTCATGGTGCCAGGTTTTGGATGGATTAAAAGTGACATAGGGTTGGAAACAGAAACAGAAGGAAACCAAGAGTGTGTTGAGAGTGTGGCTCTAGCCACCCTCATTAAAGGCTAAATGTATTGGTGGTAAACTCCAGATATACATTCTCATGGTTTTATGTTAGACGTATTGCATGCTGGCATATACTTGTTAACTATTCCACAGTGTGGGATCAGTTCTTCCTGACCGATGTTTATAAAATCCCCAATGATGCAAACCCCTTTAGATACTGATAAAAAAAGTAGCAAGGTCTAATGGGAATTTCAAATCTTGATTCATTTCCTGTGTAGATAGTGTTCCTAGGTAAGCAGCACTCTCATACACAGATCCGCTGTCAGCAAGAATGTATTGCATGGCAGGAAAAACCAGCATACATTTAAAGTTTAACCAGAGACAATTTACATTAGTAGGATATTCATTGTGGATATCTGGAAGAACTCATAATGCAAGTGGCAGGCTGAATTGATTCTTTCTGGTCTTTATCGATGTTTGTCAAGTCCCTAGGGTAAGCTTCAAGAAACAGGAGGTTTAAGACTTGTGTCATTCTCGTCAACTATCATATTGCATTAGTAGTGGTTATAGCTCTGGTTTCTATTTATACCATGGGACTGATTTTAGCAAATTCAACGTGTGGCAGTTTGCCCATTATTTACATGTTGCTTTGAAGCACATTGGTAATGGAGAATGAATGGGCTTGATTTTCTGGAGATGAGAATAGAAATGTCTGGGTTATCATGGGACTGACCATCTTATCACCATCTTATTAAATCAATTTCCAAAACGGAATTGCTAAACTTCTTGGCGTGCACATCTATCGCCCTTATATGGGAATCATTAGACTATGTAAATTCTGCCTTTTTGTAGTCATCTGTGCTTTACGTTCTTGCATGGAGTTACTCAGTAATATAAATAAGTCACAGACAAAGTCTTAGACAAAAAGTTCTTTGGACTGGGGAATAATAAAAGATTTTTTAAATGTGTTTGTTGCTTCCATATGGCTTTTTGTTTATGTTCTGGATTAAAGCCATTGCCACCATTGTGCAAAAGCCAGAAAGAAATTTAATCGGGTGTTGCCCACAGGGGGTGTGATTTATTATAGTTTTCAGTTTCCACCACATCTCACTAAGTCAATGGACCCAGATGCAGCATACCTAACTGGAAAGATCTAGGGCACACACGTTCAAAAACATCGTCTCACAATTAAAACATGGTTCTATCTCTTTAGATCTCTTTGAATATAAAATCTCCTTTAAAAATGATCCTACTCTCCTAATTAGAAGTTCCCCCCATTCTTTTCCACAAATATTATGTCTAGTTTTTGATTTCCTGAAAAATATCTGCCCAAGAATCCTTTTCTAAACATACATTTAATATAGTTTCTTAAATTTCTCAAGCTTTACATCTATTTGCCAGTATGTTTACTCCTTCAGCTTTGTAACAGGAATTCTGAAAAACGATGAAATTTCAGAGCACAGTTGGGAAAAAAAGCCCATGTAACGCTCTTCCATGTTTTTCCTCAATGTCTAGTCTTGCCCCTCTCCTGGCCGCTTCCTTGGTTGTCAACTTTTTTCATTCTTCTCCTTCTTTATCACCTTTTGCATTCAGACTGTTGTCAAGTCTTATTTATTTGGGCAACATTTCATTCACCCACCCATTCATCAGCTTGTATTTATTGGGCCTCTACTTTGTGCATGCAAAGGGTTAATCTCAGGGCATCGTGGGCACTGCTGTCTACAACATCCCCTACCACAAGCAAAGTACAGGCCTAATCATTTCTCATTTAGACCACTGAACTTGCCCTTTAGGGGTCTCAGAACAAGAGCCACTGGACACAGGGCTGGCCCGCTATAGTTTAGAGTACATTAAAATGAAGTCATTGTCCTGCCCAGTCCCACACTCTTGTTTCTTGATACCTTGACTCTTCCTCATTCTTAATAGTTGGCTACTGTGGTAGGCAGGATAATGGCCTTCCAAATATGGCCATGCCTAATCCCCAGATCCTGTGAACATGTTACCTTATGTGGCAAAAGAGATTTTACAGATGTGATGAAGTTAAGAAAGTTGAGATGGGGAGATCATTTTGGATTATCTGAATGAGCCCAGTATAATCACATGAGTCTCTAAAAGCAGAGAACCTTTCCTAGCTTGTTTAGAGAAAGAGATGTTACAAAAGAAGGGTCAGAGGGCAGCGACCTTGCTGACTTCGAAGATGGAGGGAGGGGGCCATGCGCCAGGTAATGCAGGTGGCCTCTGGAAGCTGGGAAATGCAAGGAAATGGATTATCCCCTCGAGCCCCCAGAAAGGACCTGCTGATGCTTTGATTTTAGGCAGTGAGGTCCAGGTCAGACTTCTCATTTAAGGTCTGCAGGATAATAAATCTGGGTTATTTCAAGCCACTAAATTTGGGGTAACTTGATATGGCAGCATTGAAAACTAATACAGCTCCCTTCACAGCCATGGGCTTTTGTACTTCTCAGATTGGCTTTTGGCATCTCCTGCCTACTGGCCCCTCTACACTGACCTCAGCTGACTGCCTTCAGCCCTTCTTGGATCTCAGAGTGAGGGCATCATCCATGCCATGATATCTGCTACCAACTGTGCATTGCTCAGCTTTTAGTTTCCTTTCTCACAATAGTTTCTCTGGACTTAACATAACTAGTTTTCCCTCCTATAGTACTTTCCTCCTTCAGTAGACCTTCTACACTAGACTAGGTTTCAAAGCTTTGGATTATCTGACCCCAAACTATCTTTCGGATCCTATCTCCTCCAGTTCCTCATGGTAAAGCCTATTCCAGTTAAATTGTACTTCTCCCTATTTTTTGCATGTAATCTTGACTTTAGAGACTTGAACCAATCAGGACAGGGTAGGTCATGCTATAGAAACAAAAAACCCTCAAAATTTTAGTGACTTATAAAATACCCACGTGCGTGTGTTGAGAGCTCTGCTCCACAGTTCCTCGTGTGCCTGGTGGAACAGCTACCATCTCAGCACTTGCCCGCCACTATGCAGCGGTAAGGAGCTGCACAAGAGGTCAGCAATTATGCCTAGTCCAGAAGTAACGTCTGCCCCTTTGACTTTCAGCCTAGCCATGTGGTCTCACCCAAGAGGGCTGTAGAGTATAAGCCTATCATTTATGTGGAAAATGTCCATTGCCATCAGTCTATAATCCTCTCCCAGAAGGATTCGGGAATAACTTCACATCTGTTAAGTTTGTCCACAGCTGTGTTCTCCTGCAAAAGAGGTTTCTTGGGTGCACCTGGCCATGGAATTGTAAAGTGGTTATTTTACTGTGTCCTCAGCTTACACCTCCAATGATTATAAGAACTTTAAGGGGAAGAAAATGTTTGTTTACTCAATCACCACAATCATGCCTTGAACCCCACTGAATGCAAAGTACAGTTGAGTGCTTGGGAACTATAACGATGAACTAGACATCCTGTAGGGATACAGTATCCACTGGCTATAGGCAGAAGCTCTGGGGTAAACTGCTGTCCCCAACTTTGGCAGTCATGCAGGAGGTGGTCAGGAAGTCAGGTGGGACAAATCAGGGCATGCATTGGGCTTATTAATTTTGTCCAACATTTGCATAGGCTTTTGAAAATAAGTCTGTTCTAGTTTACTTCACAACTTCTGAAGGAACTTACAAGTATGAATTTTATGGAATTTGAAAACCATCTAAGGAGTTTTGTGCTAGAGTGAAAAAAATATGCTTTGGAATTAGGCTTCTGAACAGAATTCCCAGGTCTGTTCTCTATTACTGTGTGATCTTGGGAAAATTACTTAACTTCTCTGAGACTTGGTTTCTTCATCTGTATAATGAGTAATAGAGTCCTCAAAAGATTAATAAGAAAACAGGAAATGCACTTATGCTGGTATCTGGCCCACAGAGGTTCTTAAACACTGGTTTCCTTCAGTCTCCCTCATGAGACTCAATGGGTACTAATATTTCATTTCACTTTGTATTAGGTTATATACAGCACCATTAAAATTTGTTTTTATAAAGATTACTTTGCATAAGTTTGCCATTTTATGTGGTTTGCTTCCTTTTTGTATTTTTCATTGTGGTTTAATTCATGTACCATAAAATTAATGGTTTTAAAGTGTACAGTTCAGTGATTGTTACTGTATTAACAAAGTTTTGCAACCAATACCACTATTTAATTCTATAACACTTTATCACCTCCAAAAGAAAACACATACTCTTAGCAGTCACTACCCATTTTATCCTTCTCCACTTCCCTGAAAACCACTAATTTACTTTCTATCTCTGTGGACTTGCTTGTTCTGGACATTTCATATGAATGTAATCGTACATATGTGACCTTTTGTGTCTGGATCCTTTCACTTATCATAATGTTTTCAAGATTCATCCATGTTTTAGCATATATCTGTACATCATGCTACTTTTTTATTGCCAAATAATATTACATTGCATGTATGTACCACTTTTTGTTTACCACTTATCAGTTGATGAACATTTGGGTTGTTTTCACTATTTGGATGTTATGAATAATGCTGCTATGAACATTGATGTACAAGTTTTGTGTAGTAACATGTTTTCATTTCTCTTGGGTATATACTAGGAGTGGAGTTTCTAGGTCACTTCATAACTCTATGTTAACTGTATGAGGGACTGCCAGACTGTTTTCCAAAGTGGTGGCCCTATTTTACATTCCCACTAATAATGGATGAGAGTTCCAATTTCTCCAAATCCTAGTCAACACTTGTCATTGCCTGTCTTTTTTTATTATAACCTTATTGTCTGTCTTTCTGATTATAGCCATCCTAATGAGTATGAAGTGGTATCTCATTGTGGTTTTGATTTGAATTTCCATAATGACTAATAATGTAGAGCATCTTCTCACTTGCTTGTTAACTTTTGCATATCTTCTTTAGAGAAATGTCTATTTAAAGCAGTTTCCTTGCTTTTTACACCATTTCTTCTTGTTTTAAATTTTCTTTTTTTCTTTATACTGCTAGACTTTCTGATCCCAGTTGGACACAAAGGTAGTGTTTTCTTGTTTTTTTTTTTTTTTTTTTTTGCGGTACGCGGGCCTTTCACTGTTGTGGCCTCTCCCGCTGCGGATCACAGGCTCCGGACGCACAGGCTCAGCAGCCATGGCTCACGGGCCCAGTCGCTCCACGGCATGTGGGGTCTTCCCAGACCGTGGCACGAACCCGCGTCCCCTGCATCGGCAGGCGGACTCTCAACCACTGCGCCACTAGGGAAGCCCCCAATATATACTCTTTTTGTATGGCTTTTTTCACTTAGCATAATTATTTTGAGATTCATCCATGTTGACTTGTTGTTGCATGTGTCAATAGTTCATTTCTGTTTTTTTAAATTCACTAGTTCTTATTGCTGAGTAGTATTTGGTTATATGGCTATACCAAAATTTGTGTGTTTATTCACCTATTGATGATTTGGGTTGCTCCTAGCATTTGGCTATTACAAATAAAGATACTATGAACAATGTATCTTGTTCACAGTGTACATGCTTCAATGAGACTTGAACTACATACAAGTCTCTGTATGGGTCAGTATGCTTTCTTTTCTCTTGGGTAAATACCTAGGAGTAGAATGGCTATATTTTATGGTATGATGTTTAAATATGGTATACTTTTGAATTTTTAAGAAATTTCCAGGGCTTCTCTGGTGGCTCAGTGGTTAAGAACCCACCTGCCAATGTAGGAGACATGGGTTCGAGCCCTGATCTGGGAAGATCCCACATGCTGCGGAGCAACGAAGCCTGTGTGCCACAACTACTGAGCCTGCACTCTAGAGCCTGTGAGTCACAAATACTGAGCCCGCGTGCTGCAACTACTGAAGCCCACATGCCTAGAGCCCATGCTCCCAACAAGAGAAGCCACCACAATGAGAAGCCCACGCACAACAACGAAGAGTAGCCCCCGCTCGCCGAACCAGAGAAAAACCCGCGTGCATCAATGAAGACCCAACGCAGCCAAAAATAAAATAAAATAAATTTATATTAAAAAAAAGAAATTTCCAAACTATTTTCTAAAGTGATTGCACACCATTTTACCTTCTCATCAGCAACAGTTTATGGGTATTGCATTTTCTCAATACCTTTACCAACACTTGGTATGGACAATCTTTCTAATTTTAACCATTGTAATAGGTGTGTAGTGGTATCTCATTGTGGTTATTTTTCACTTCCCTAATGTTTAATTATGGCAAACATCTTTTTATGTGCTTATTTGCCATCCATATATCTCCTTGGTGAAGTATCTGTTCAAATCTTTTGCCTATTTTTAAAAATTTGGTTGTTTTATAAATTGGATCAGAGATCTTTCTATATTCTGGATACAAGTTCTTTATCAGATATATGCTTTATCAATATTCTGTGCAATTTGATTTGTAAAGTTATGAATATAGTCCTAAGCACTTTATAAATACATAAAACAATAATTAATAATACTTCAAACTAAGCTTATAAAAATAATTCTGAAGACAAATGAAGATTAGTGCTATCTTAAGCAGATAGAGAATCAAGAGGGGGTCAAGTTAGGCTTTCAGGTTCTCATTTGATTACCTTTGGTTTTTCTACTTGCTAAACTTTGCTCATATGTTCCTTCTTAGCATGTTGAGAATTACCTGTATTATCTATACAGGGCAGTTATAAATGTAAAACATTTTTTGTTATCACAGATTATCTCATTTTCTTAATATAATGTTTAAATTTTTATCATGGTAATGCATACACATGGTTAGATAATGCAATATTTATAGACAAGGCTTATAAAGATCGTCAGCAATTCTCTGATCTATCCCTCAATCATCACCACTCTCTGAGACAACACTTTCAACTCTTAAAAAGATACTTCTTCTGGTAGTTGCTTCTGTGTTCCTAAATAATAATTCTTATATAGGGTTATCTATTTTAGCCTTTATCCGTTGATTTTATTTTATGATAAAGGAAGATTTTTAGTTAAATCAGTAGACAGTGGTCATACCAATAATAACACAAAATAACAATAACAGAAAATAATGCAAATATTTCCACTGTTCTGTTACAATGTATTGTGGGTTCATTTACTTTCTTGTGCATCTTTCTATTTTTCCTTAAGTTAATTATGTACCTTTATTTTATACTACACAGTCTTCTTGTACCTATTCTTTCTATTTCTCATTTGTTCTATCAGATAGGTCATATACCCATCAGTATATTTTCTCGAATGGTGACACATTTTGATTAACATATAATTTTTTTTTCTCTTTTGGGACCTTTCTCCTTGAGGTCTCTGTACTTCTGTTCCATTCTAGACTGATTATTCTTCAAGCCTTCTGCATAGCTGTTATGCTGGGTTTTACCTCCATATTAGTTTTTCTATGTTCCATGTCCATGTCCTGCATCTTGTCTTTTCCTATTTGGCTGGAGCACGTCCCCTAGCAGCTTCCCAAAGAAGGATGCCGGGAAGGCAGAATTTATTTTTCCTCATCCTTAATTGATAGTTCAGCTAGATGTGGAATTCTGGGTTGAAAATAATCTTCCCTCAGGACTCTGAAGGCATTTTCTCACTGTCTTTCAGCATCTGATGTATCGCTTGAGAATTTGAATACAATTCTAATTCTTTTGCATGTACTGCACCTCCCCCCCCCTTTTATTCTCTGGAAGTTTCTGCACTCTTTATCCTGGATGCTTGTGGATATTTGTGATGATACGTGCCCTATAGATCTATTCATTGTGTGAGCATTTAGTGAATTTTCTTAATCTGTGGACACATGTCTTGCTGGGGAAATTTTCTTGAAGTATTTCAGTGATAAATTTTCCCCTAAT